>NW_027277297.1:71475-438224 GCF_030028105.1 Mobula birostris | reverse complement strand
GAGGCAAAGAGCTAGGAAGTTGATCGGTGAAAGAGACAGAAGGCCAAGGAGAAAGAATTGTGGCAGGGGGATGGTGGGCGAGGAGATAACATGGGAAAGGAGATGGGAAATGGTGAAGTGGTGGGGGAGGGGAGGCTTCCTAGCTCTTCGCTTCATCCCTCCCCCTCCCAAGTTTCACCCGTCGTCTGGTGTTCTTCTCTCCCCTACTTTCAAATCTACTCCTCAGCTTTTTTTCTCCAGGCCTGCCAAAGGCTTTCGGCCCGAAACATCAACTGTACTTTTTCTCATAGATGCTGCCTGGCCTGCTGAGTTCCTCCAGCATTTTATCCATGTAGAAGAGGCTGGTTTCTGGGCTGTGTCCACAACTCTGTGTAGTTTGTTGCACTCCACAAGACATAGAAACAAAATAAGGCCATTCAGCCCCGAGGTCTGGTCTGCCATTCCATCACTACTGATTTACTATCCCTCTCAACCCTTTTCTGCCTTCTCCCCATAAACTTTGATGTCCTGACTGATCACGAACATATCAAACTCCACTTTAAATATACCCAATGACCTGACCTGACCTGACCTCCACAGCTGTCTGTGGCAATGAATTCCATAGATTTATCTCCCTCTAGCTAAAGCAATTCCACCTCGTCTCTGTTATAAATGAACATTCTTCTCGTCTGAGGCTGTGCCCTCTGGTCTGAGACTCCCCCGCTATAGGAAACATCCTCTCCACATTCACTCTGTCTAGGCCTCTCAATATTCGATAGGTTTCAGTGAGATCTCCCCACCCCGGTGAGTACTGGCCCAGCACCATTGAACACTTCGTATATGTTACCCCTTTCATTACCCGTCACGGGCAGAGCAGTTGCCGTGCCAAGCCGTGTTGCATCCCAATAGGTGCATTGATTAACATTGGAGAGGGTGCATGGGGGCACTCAGAATTTCCTTACACTCTCGGGCCGGCTGGCGGTACAATGACATCGGTGCTGGACCCGGGAGCGGAGGTTCCCGGGTTCGAAACCAGTCGGGTCCACTCCCGAGTACGCTTTCCATCCGTGCCGGGTTGAGTGTCGAGATCGCAACTCGACCTCGTAAAATGAAGGGAAAATACTGCAAACACACAGTCTCTCTCTTGCTCTGCGCCTTGTAAAAAGCCATGAAAAAGTCGTCGTCATGGACGCACACACAGACGCGCAAGCACAGACAAAAAAAATAGAATTTCTTTACACTCTTGAGGAAGTGGAGGTGTTGTGAGCTATTTGGCTGTGCTGTGTACATGGTTAAACCGGCGGGTTCTTGGTGATGTTCACTCAGGGCTATGGTCTGGATGCAGGTCTGAAATCGTTGCTCTTGTACATCAAACACTTGGTTATTTTGGTTCTGGATAAGCTGAGTTTGCTCTCTTTCTTGAATTAGACTGTTTTATTTAGAGATACAGTGGTAACAAGCCCTTCCGGCCCAACGAGCCCAATTACACCCATGTGACCAATTGACATACCAGCCGGAGTGTTTGGATGGTGGGAGGAAACTGGAGTAAGCAGGGGAAACCCACATGGTCACGAGGAGAACGTACAAACACCTCACAGCAGTGGGAATTGAACCCGGGTCGCTGGTGCTGTGAAGTGTCACACTAATCGACAGGCTGCGGTGGTGCCCAAATTCAGAACTTTCGGGGAATTCAGTTGTTCCAGCCAGGGGTGGTAATGGGGACAAGCTCCCACTACCTATTAAATGCTCCCAGTGGCATGTGTCTCAAACAGCCTCTGACAACCAAGTCCAGCTCCTGACCTTCACGTGTAGTTTAGCTACTAAGCCCGGCGGATCTGTCTCCACTGACAGGAGACGGGGCAAAGGCCGGTTACTGGCACCTTAAAGCCAGTCGCTTTGGGCAGAGGGGGCTCGTTAGCCCAGGTTGGCAACTCATCCAGGAGATGGAAAGCTCTGGTCTCAAACCTCCGCTGCCTTGCAGCTCTACCCACCCATGAGGAAGGTTTCAGGAGTAAACTCCGAGGGAAAATCGGGAGCTGGAGTCCCTACGCTGAGTTCAGTGCTGACTGACAACTCCTGCGACGCTGCTGGTACCAAACTGTATCAGTGTCTGCCGTTCCTTTGGGTTCATCAGGTGCGTGGGGGAGCCTACTGCGTGGGCAACAGCTCGCACTCCGTATTGTACTGTCCTGGCCTGTCCTGTGCATCTAGACAGCTAGGATGCAACATCCATGGCCAACTCTGACTGACGGAGACCTCTCCTCACCTCCTCACCTCCTCACCTCCTCACCTCACCTCACACCTCCTCACCTCCTCACCTCACACCTCTCACCTCCTCACCTCCTCGCTCCCCACACCTCCCTCCTCCCTCCTCCCTCCTCCCTCCTCCCTCTTCCCACCTCCCACCTCCCACCTCCCACCTCCCACCTCCCTCCTCCCTCCTCCCTCCTCCCTCCTCCCTCCTCCCTCCTCCCTCCTCCCTCCTCCCTCCTCCCTCCTCCCTCCTCCCTCCTCCCTCCTCCCTCCTCCCTCCTCCCTCCTCCCTCCTCCCTCCTCCCTCCCCACTCCCCACTCCCCCACTCCCCACCTCCAGTTTTCAATCTCATTGACTGAAGCCCTGGATAAGAACGTCACTGAACCTCCTTGCCCAGCACGGGTGCCATAGTGCTTAGCATAACACTTACACACATGGTGGTCTTGTTGTGGACTAATCTGAACCTTCCTTTGACTTTCAGGCAAAGACAGGATCATCTTCGTCACCAAGGAGGATCATGAGACTCCCAGCAGTGCTGAGCTGATTGCAGATGATCCCAATGACCCTTACGAAGATCAGGGTGAGTGTTGGCATTGTGTGACCATTCACGTATCCCGGGATCCTCAGCTGCAGCCAATCAATCCTTGCTACGTCCCAGAGAGAATTCCTCAGCTCTGTGCATCCCCCCAGAAGTGGTCTTGCTTGCAGCAATGGGAGCTTCAATTCCTAAATCCATCCCAACAGCTCCACAGTTTCCAGGGGAAACAAGGATGGGACTCCACATCCACTGGGCCTGTACTTGCTGAAGTTTAGAGGAATGAGAGAGGAGCTTATTGAAACCCATCAAATATTGAAAGGCTTAGATAGAGTGGTTGTTTCCTATAGTGGAGGATTCTAGAACCCGTGAACACAGTCTCAGAATAGAGGGATGTCCCTTTAGACCAAAGATCATAAGGAATATCTTTAGCCAGAAGGTGGTGAATCTGTGGAATTCATTGCCACAGATGGTTGTGGAGACCAAGTCATTGGATGTCTTGAAAGTGGAGGTTGATAGGTTTGTGATTCGGGTGTTGGAGAATGGGATTGAGATGGATAATGAATCAGTCGTGATAGAATGATGGAGAAAACCAGACGGGCTGAATGGCCTAATTCTGCTCCTGTGTCTTGTGGAAACGATCGAACATAGACCAGTACAGCTCTGGACAGAGTATCCGACTCATAGTATGCCAATCTCGATGCTGAAGTTTTACTAAGTAAATACAAAGTTTATAAACGGTGGTGCTCCCAACCCTGGCTGGGAGGTTTGCTAGTGCTTCTCGAGAGGGTTTTGACTAGTCTGGCAGGAGGCTGTGGGAGCCAGAGCACCAGGTCAGAAAGTGGAGAGATGGAGGGACGGGCGGCATCAGGGCCAGTGAAAACAGGCAGGAGCAAAGTAACAGATATGATGGGATGGATAGTGTATTTTAATGCTAGGAGTATTACGGGTAAAGGTGATGAACTTGGAGCAAGGACCAGTACATTACAGAGACTTGGTTGAGAGAGGGCAGGAATGGGTGCTTAATGTCCCAGGGTTTCGATGTTGGAGAGAAGACAGAGAGGGAGGTCAGTGAGGTGGTGGGGGGTGGGGGCAGAGGGAGAGTTACACTGCTAATCAGGACCAATGTCACGGCTCACAGCTGCACTCCGGGGACGTAACGGAGGGCTCGCCCACTGAACCCACATATAGAAAGGGTGCAGTCACTGGGACTGGACTACAGACCCTGGAGTTCATCGCTCCCTGAAAGTGGCTGCACAGGTTGACTGGGCGTTTAGGAAGGCGTTGGGATGCTTGCCTTCAGTAGTCGTGGCACTGAGCTCAGAAGTCAGAAAGTTGTGCTGCAGCTTTGTACAGCTAGCTATGCCACAGCTGGAGAATTGCACAGCGTTTTGGTTGCCTCATCGGAAGGACGTCGAGGTTTTGGAGAGGCTACAGAAAAGGTTTACCAGGATGCTGCCTGGATTAGAGGCCACATGCTATAACGAGAGGCTGGACAAACTTGGGTTCTTTTTGCTAAAGTAGGCTGAGGGGAAACTTTATACTGAGGGAGGTTTATAAGATTATAAGAGGAATAGATAGAGTAGACAGGGAGTATCTGTTTCTCAGGGCTGAACTGTCCAATACCAGAGTGCAGGCGTTTAAGGTGACGGGGGTAGGTTCAAAGCAGATGTGAGGGACAAGATTTTTTTGTATATACACAGAGCGGTGGTGCCCGGAATGTGTTTCCTGGGGCGGTGGTAGAGGCAGATACATTAGGGACTTATAAGAGACGTTTAGATAGGCACGTGAGTGTGAGGAAAATGGAGGGATATGGACATTGGGGATTAGTTTAGTTGTCATTTGATTGCCTATTTAATTGGTTTGGCACAACATTGTAAGCTGAAGGACCTGTTCCTGTGCTGTACTGTTCTATGTTCTAAACATCCTCCTCCTGTGTATCATCCACATCCCTCCAATCTTTCCATATTCATGTGTGTATTAAAAGCCTCCTGAACTCCACCATACTGCCTGATTCCACAACCAGCCCTGGTAACCCATTCCAGGCAGCTGCTAGTTAGAAACAAGCTTACCTGTCGTGTCAGCTTTAAACTCTAAACCCTCAGCACCACCACACCATCCCACAACTTTTACTCCTGGAGAAGGGTCTCAGCCCAAAACATCAACTATTTATTCTTCTCCATAGATGCTGCCTGACCTGCCAAGTTCCTCCAGCATTTTGTCTGAGGAAAAGATTCTGACTGTCTCTCCTCATAATTTTACAAATCCATCGAGTCTCTCCTCTGCCTGCTGTTTGCATGCTGTCTCTCTCCAGCACGGTCACCAAACCCACCACACTTTTCCTGTAACACACATAAAAGTCGCTGGTGAACGCAGCAGGCCAGGTAGCATCTATAGGAAGAGGTACAGTCGACGTTTTGGGCCGAGGTCCTCCGTCCTGGTCAAAGGGTCTCGGCCTGAAACTTCAACTGTACCTCTTCCTATAGATGCTGCCTGGCCTGCTGCGTTCACCAGCATTTTTTATGTGTGTTGCTTGAATTTCCAGCATCTGCAGGTTTCCTCGTGTTTCCACTTTTCCTGTGATGGGTAGCCAGAATTGCATGTTGTATCTCTCCAGCAGGGTCACCAAACCCACCACACTTTTCCTGTGATAGGTAACCAGAATTGCACACTGCGGTGTGAGGTGGGCAATGAAGGTGAGCAAAGCTGAATGTTGCTCCTGAACGGCAAACAGCAAACGTGGTGCGTACTTGGTTCCTTAAGGTTATCATTCTCCCAAAGGTGTGTGTTTCAAATAGCTTCTGACAGCCAAATCCAGCTCCTGGCCGTCACGTGTGGCTGAGCTATGAAGCTGGGTGGAATTGTTTCTACTGACAGGAGAAGGGGCAAAGGTGGGTTACTGGCGCCTTAAAACCTGTCAAACCTGATCTCAAACCAACACTGCCTTGTTACATAACACTCGCTTATGGAGAAGGCCTTGGGAGTAAACTCAGAAGAAAAATCTGGAGCTGGAGCCCCTATGTTGAGATCAACGCTGACTGGCAACTCCAGTGATGGCACTGCCCATCTGCTGTGGAGCAGAGAGTGTGCACCCGGGCCTGCAGATCCAGAGTTACCGAGTTTGGCTGATGCTGTAATTCCAAACCACGCCACGAGATGGCGACAGTGCTCTATTTATTGCCTCACAAACTTTCTAGCTCCACTGTCTGTCACTATCTGATACCTGTGGGTGGATATGGAGCCTCGTCAAATCCCCATCTCAACCAAATTCTCCTTTCGCCCGCTCACCCCCTCCCCACAAGTATTTGCCCCGTGCTAGTGTTAGTTGGAAGACCAATTCTTGATCCCCCACCCCCCCCCCCGCCCTCATGTAATGGAAGGAGGGGGTCTTTCGGCCCTTGGTGCCTGTGCTGTGTCCACTCTTGCAAAAGCCGCAGAGAATGGGAGACTCAGCCATCTCCATCACGGGTACTATCGAGGACATCTTCAAAAGGCGATGTCTCAAGAAGGCAGCTTTGATCATTAAGGACTACCATCACCCAGGATATGCCCTCTTCCCATTGCTACCATCAGGGAGGGTAGACACACTCAACGTTTTAGCTTCTACCCCTCAGCTATCAGGTTTCTCAACGGTCATTATTTTCTCTGTTTGCACTACCTTTTATATTTGTTGTAAATTAGTAATTTTTTGAATGTATTTCACTGTACTGCTGCAGTACAAATTTCACAACGTGTGTCAGTGATAATAAAGGACTCTGATCCCTGTATCTCCTCCCCGTAGACAAAGATTGGCGCTGTCTGTCATGTACATCAAAACGTACAGTGAAATGTGTTGTTATCAGTGACGAACACGGTCTGAGGACGTGCTGGGGGCAGCCCACAAGCGTTCCTATGCTTGTGGTGCCAACATAGCACGTCCTCAACTTACTGATCCAAACCTGCACGCCTCTGAAATGGGGTGGACATGGAGGAAACCCACGTGGTCACAGGGAGAATGGACAACCTCCCTTCAGACAGCAGCGTGAATTGACCATAAGACATAGGAGCAGAATATGCCATGTCATCGTGGCTGACTAATTTCCCCTCAGTCCCAAATCTTCTGCCTTCTCCCCATATCCTTTGATGCCCTTACTAGTCAAGAACTCAGTTCTTTGACTTTGCTTTAAGTACACCCAGTGACGGCCTCCATATCTTTGCTTTAAGTACACCCAGTGACGGCCTCCATATCTGTCTGTGGCAATGAATGTCACAGGTTCATCACCTCCTGGCTGAATTCCTCCTCATCTCTGTTCTAGATAGATTCAGAGGCTGTGCCTTCTGGTCCTAGACTCCCCCCACTACAGGAAACGTCCTCTCCACATCCACTGCCTAAGCCTTTCAATATTCAATAGGTTTCAAGAAGACCCTCCCCACCCCCATCACCCCCACCCTTTGAAATGCAATTGAATCTGGTCCCTGGCACTGTAAAGCACTGGGCTGCCCCGTGATGCAAGGAGGAGACTCTCCTGCCCCCAGTACCTATGTTGGAGATGAGTAAAGAACCCGAATACAATGTTGGCATTCATTTCAGGAGGACGAGTGTACAAAAGCAGGGATGTGATGCTAACGCTTTACAAGGCACTGCTCAGACCACACTTACAGTACTGTGAGCAGTTTTGTGCCCCTTATTTAAGAAAGGATATGCTGACGTTGGAGAGGTTCACGAGGATGATTCTGGGAATGAAAAGCTTATCATACAAGGAGTGTTTGATTGCTCTGGGTCTGTACTTGCTGGCATTTATCTCATTGAAACCTATCGAATATTGAAAGGCTTAGGTAGAGAGGGTGTTTCCTGTGGCGTGTGAGTCTAGCCTCAAAATAGAGGGAGGATAATTTAGTACAGAGACGAGGAATTTCTTTAGCCAGGAGATGGAGAGTTTGTGGAATTTATTGCCACAGGTGGCTGTGGATGCCAGGTCACGGTGAATTTAAAGAGGAGGCTGATAGGCTCTTGATTAGTCAGGGCGTGAAAGGCTTTGGGGAGAAGGCGGGCAAGTGGAGTTGAGAGTTGAGCAGACTCGATGGGTCAATTCTGCTCCTGTGTATTATGGTCTTTTGAAAGATCAGAGGTTCCCAAACTTTTCTATGGCATGGACCAATCCCATTGAGCAAGGGGCCCGTGGACTGATCCCATTGAGCAACAGGGTGTGGACCACAGGTTGGAACCCCTGACCTAGGTAGAGTGGATGTGCAGTGCATGGTTCCTTCAGGTTGTTATGGTCGTGGGTGGTATTGGGGATAAGCTCCTACTACCTATTAAATTCTCCCAATGGTGTGTGTTTCAAACAGCCTCTGACAGCCCAATCCTGCTCCTGGCCTTCACGTGTGACTTAGATACTAAGCCCGGCAGAACCGTTTCTACTGACTGGAAAAGGGCGAAAGGCAGTCACCTTAAAACCAGTCGCTTTGAGCTGATGGGGCTCTTCAGCTATGGTTGGCAACTCATCTAGGAGAAGAAAAACTCTAATCCCATATCTCCACTGCCTTGCGGCTGTACCCACTCATGGGGAAGGCTTTGGGAGTAAAGCCTGAGGAGAAGTCTGGAGCTGGAATCCCTAAGGCAGTCCAACGTTGAGTTCATGCTGACCGGCAACTCCTGTGATGCTGCTGGTGCCAAACTGTGTCGGCCTCTGCCGATCCTTTGGATTCATCAACAGCTTGTTCTCCATCTCATACAGCCCTGGCGTGCGTATCAGGTAGATAGTTGGAATGCAACATCCACGGTCGACCCCGACCCTGGCCTTTGCAATACGTGTTTCTAATCGTGGGGGAGTCTAGGACCAGAGAGCACACTCAGAATTACAAGGGCATACCTTTAGGACAGATGAGAGGGAATTTCTTTAGCCAGATGAATGGGAGTCTGTGGAATTCATGGTCACAGCTGGCTGTGGGGGGCAGATCATTGGGTATATTTCAAGCAGAGATTGATAGATTCATGATTAGGTGGGTTATGGGGAGAAGGCAAGAGAATGGGGTTGAGAGGAATATTGAATCAGTCAGATGATGGGCTGAATGGCCAAATTCTGCTCCTATGTCTGATGGTCTGTACTCCCCCGGTGCCCTTCCTAACGCGGTGTCTCTCTGTGCTTGCAGGACTGATCTTACCGAACGGAGATATTAACTGGAATTGCCCGTGCCTGGGAGGCATGGCAAGCGGTCCCTGTGGCGAGCAGTTCAAGTCTGCCTTTTCCTGTTTCCACTACAGCCAGGAGGAGGTGAAGGGCTCCGACTGCCTGGAGCAGTTTCGCACCATGCAGGAGTGCATGCAGCGTTATCCCGACCTCTATCCTCAGGACGAGGAAGGCGAGGCCCAGAGCCCGACTGACCAGGAGCAGCCAAGCGAACTGCCAGTCCAGGAGACGCCCATCGCCCAGACTCAGGGCTCCAGCTAATCAGTAGGGTGGTGAGGGGGTGGTGTCCAGTGTCCCCCTTCCCACCGGCCCCTCAAACCCTCTCCGCAGTCCAACCAGCTCCCAGCTGCCGGCTGAAGACTGACCTTCACTTTCATGGGGGGGGGGGGGACTTCCTGCTGGCACGGAGACCGGGACCTGGGGCTGGGGGGTGAAGGGAGAGGGGCTCCCTGCAGCTGCTGGCACAGAGACTGGTGATAAGGGGGCGTCTCCCTGCAGTTGTTGGGGTAGAGATGGGCAGTGGGAGGGGGAGAAGAGTCAGAGTCACTCCCTGAGGGTGTGAACAGGACAGTCTCGCTGCTAAGGTCCTTTACGTGGTGACCACCCCCTCCCCCCGAGTGGTTGTAGCAGGGACCAGGCTCTGTGTCTGCACTGATGGGCAAGGGGTTGAGTCCGCGGCAGGGTGGCAGCTAATCAATACCCACGCTGCACTGAAAGCTGCCACCCCGTGTAACCAGCCCCTTCCCCACAGCACAGCTAATACATTCTAAATTAAAGACATTTTTACGTTGTGTCGTGGATACTGTTTCGTTTGCTCTCTTAGGGATGATAGAGTCCGAGAGGAACAAGGCCTTCAATTCACCTTGTTTGTGCTGACCTGTCTCCTACCCATACTTGGACTGCAGCCCTCCATCCGTGTACCCTTCCAAAGATGAGCTTTACTTGTCACATGTACTTTGAGACATAGAGTGAGATGTGTTGTTTCTGTCAGTGACCAACACTGTGCCAACACCAGCAGATGAGTGTGAGCCGTTGCACTTTGGGAGGACAAACCAGGGTAGAGCTGTAGGACACTGAGGAGTGTGGTAGAACAAAGGGATCTGGGAATACAGGTCCATAATTCATTGAAAGTGGCGTCACAGGTAGATAGGGTACAACTGCTGCTAAGTTAACAAATGTCATGACACACGTCAGTTATGATAAACCGGATTCTGATTCTAAAGAAAGCTTTTGGCACATTGGCCAAAGTATTGAGTACAGGAAGCAGGATGTTATGTTGGAGTTGTATGAGACATTGGTGAGGTCTAATTTGGAGTATTGTGTGCAGTTTTGGTCACCTACCTACAGGAAAGATGTCATAACTTTGAAGGAGTGCAGAGAAAACTCATGAGGTTGTTGCTGAGATTTGAGGAGTTGAGTTACAGGGAAAGATTGAACAGGTTAGGACTTTATTCCCTGCAGTTTAGGAGAATGAGGGGAGATTTGATAGATGTATATAAAATTGAGGGTTATAGACAGGGTAAATGCAAACAGGCTTTTTCCACTGAGGTTGGGTGGGACTACAACCAGAGGTCATGGGTTATGTGTGAAAAATGAAAGTTTAAGGGGAAACTTCTTCACTGAGAGTGAGAGTGTGGAATGAGCTGCCAGCACAAGTGGGTGTGATTTCAATTTCAATGTTTAAGAGAAGTTTGGATAGGTACATGGATAGTAGGAATATGGAGGGCTGTGGGCCTGCTGCAGGTCAATGAGAATAGGCACTTTAAATGGTTTGCTGCAGACTAGATGGGCTGAAGGGCCTGTTTTAGTGTTGTAGATTGCTATGAATATGTTCTGGGGTCAGAGCCCAGAGTAGCCAACATAGCATGCTCACAACTCTGACCCTGACCCTGCCCTGTATGGCTTTGGAATGTAGGAGGAAACGGGAGCAGCTGGGGGAAACCGCTTGGTGGTGGGGGAATGTACAGACCACACGGGTGATTGGACCTGGGTCGCTGGAACTGCAAATCATTACATTACCATGATGCTGCAAACCTCTCTTAAATATTACAATCTACCACGTAGTGCCACCTTAAGTGAAGAAATGCCCCTTAAATATTTCCCATTGACTGAACTCTCCGTCTCTCTCCGTCTGCCGATTTCCTCATTTCCCATCCTGTGGCAGGAGATGTGCATTTAGCCACAGAGAGCACTCTGCTGCATCTGGTATTGGGGGGCGGGGGGTGGGGGGTCACTGCACAGGATCAGAAAACAATGCTGCAGGCTCTGAGCTCCATCGTGGCACCATTCCATGGTGTCACCATTTCAGAGGACCTGGCTTGGGTCCAACACACAAGTGCAGTTACAAAGAAACTACTTCCTTAGAAGTTTCTGAAGATTCTGCATGACATCTAAAGGTTTGGCGAACTTCTGTAGATGTGTGGTGGAGAGTATATTGACTGGCTGTGTTCCATATCATAGCCTGGTATGGAAACACCGATCTCTCTGAATGGAAATCCTACAAAAAGTGGATATGGAGCATACTATCACTCCCCACCGTTGAACAAATCCATCAGCAGGGACCTTAGCATCGGCCTCGCTCTCTTCTTGCTGCTGCCGCCAGGAAGTGGGTAAAGGAGCCGTTAACCTGCCCATCGCTGACCTGCTCCCATAGTTTATGGACTCACTGAAGCACAAACAAGATAAAACCTGCAGACTAGAAATCTGAGCAACAGGCACAAAATGCTGGAGGAACTCAGCAGGCCAGGCAGCATCTATGGAAAAGAGTAACCAGGCGGCGTTTGCGGCCGTGACCTTTCATCAGGACCGGAGAAAGGAGATGAGAAGTTAGAGCTAGAAGGAGGGGGAAGGGGAGGAGAGGAAGGTGAGAGTGGGAGGGGTGAAGCCCCTTGGTGAAAGAGATGAAGGGGTATCTGACAGGAGAGAACAAATTAAAAATCCATGGAGAAAGGGAAGGGAGGGGAGACCAGCAGAGGGAGGTGATGGGCAGGTAAGGGGACAAGGTTGGGGGGGGGAATTACTGGAAATTCGAGAAATCGATGTTGATGCCATCAGGTTGGAGGCTACCCAGACAATATAAGGTGTTGCTCCTCCAACCTGAGTGCGGCCTCATCGCGGCAGTAGAGGGGGCCATGGGCTGATGTCGGAATGGGAAGTGGAATCAAAATGGGTGGCCTCTCAGATATCCCGCTTTATTTGGCAGATGGAGCGTAGGTGCTCGGCGAAGCGGTCTCCCAATCGACACTGGGTCTCACCGATATGCGGGAGCACAAGACACAGTTTATGATCCCAACAGACTCTCAGGTGAAGTGTGGCCTCACCTGGAAGGGACTGTTTGGGCCCTGAGTGGTGGGGAGGAGGAGGTGTAGCAATTGTTTCGCTTGCTAGGGTAGGTGCCGGGAGGGAGGTCAGTGCGGAGGGACGAATTGACAAGGGAATCCCGTGGAAAGCAGAGAGTGTGGGGAGGGAAAGAGGCGCCTGTGGTGGGATCCCGTTGAAGACGGTGGAAGTTACGGAGGATCGTGTGCTGGACGCGGAGGCTGGTGGTGTGGCAGATGAGGACAAGGGGACCCCTGTCCCTGGTTGGATGGGGTGAGGGCAGCGTTATTGGGTTGAAGAGCCCGTTTCTGAGCTGAGAGCTCCGCGACTCTGGTGTTAATGATTTATTCCCTGGGGGTGGTGATGTCCAATACTGGTCGCGGTTCGGGACCCACCCTCCCACCCGATTCACCTTTAACCAGCTCCGGCCCCTGCGGCAGCAGCTCGGACTCGGGACGGCCTGCGATACCGGTCAGGATGAGCAGCCTGCGGGAACTGTGCTCGGGGCTGCCCCTGAAGCCGCTGCCCCCCAACAGAGGGAGAAGCAGCGGGGTGCCCCACGCTCCCGTCCGCACCCCTGCTCTCACACCCCAGGAGGAGAAGGTAACGGCGCCCACCCCTCGGTACAGGCGGCGGGATCGATCTTCCCCGTCAACCACCCTAGAGAAACGGCCTCTTCGGCCCGTCCAATCCATGCCAACCAGAATTCCCATCTGAGACAGTCCCATTTGCCCGCCTTCGTTCCAAACCCTTCGCATCCACATACCTGGTCCTCGTGTCTTTTCAGGATCGGAATGTCTAATACCAGAGGTCACGCATTTAAAATAAGAAGGGGTAATTTCAAAGGAGATGTGAGGGTCAAGTGGTGGAATTGTCCCTGGGGCGGTGGTAAAGGCAGATACATTCGGGACGTTTAGATAGGCGGATGAACGCGAGGACAATGGAGTTATATGGACATAGGCGATGCGTTTATAGGGCCATTTGATTACTAATTTATTTGCTTCAGCACCACATAGTGGGCCGAAAGGCCTGTTCCTGCGCTGTACTCTTCCATGTGAATATTATTAATGTATCTGCCTGAACCATTCCTCTGGCCTCTGGTTCCATTTACTGACCACTCTGTGTGTGAAAACCTGCTCCTATTAAACCTCTCTCCTCTCACCCTAAACCTCAGCCCTCTAGTTTCCCCGACCCTGGAAGAAAGAGACTGCCCGCACGTTTACCCTGTCTGCATCCCTTGTGTTTCATACACTTCTATCCTCATTCGCCTATCTCTAGTGAATTTGCCCAGCCTCTCTGCATAACTCAGTCCTCCAAATCCTGGCAACGTCCGCACAAATCTCCTCTGCTCGCTTTCCAGCTCGATGGCATCAGTAGGGTGACCAAAACTGGACACAATATTCCAAATAAATCCTTATTTACATCTTGTACAACTACAACATAACATCCCCACTGCCCGACTGGTGAAGGTCCGCATGTTAACAGCTATCTTCACCCTGTCTACCTGTGATGCCGCTTTCGGGGAACAATGTACCTGCGCTCCTGGGCCCCTCCAGGGCCCTGCTGTTCAGTGTGTAAGTCCCGCACTGGTCTGGCTTCCCATGAGAATGCAACACCTCATACTCGTCGAGATTGAACACCATCTCTGTCCCTGGGTCCACCTGGCCCAGCCGATCGAGATCTCCCTGTTACATAGGACACAGAGCATTACAGCACAGTACAGGCCATTCAGCCCACAATCTTCTAACCCTTCCCCGCCACGTGGACCTCCATTGTTCTGCCATTCATGTAACCTGGAAGATGTGTAGCTCAGGTGGTTGATGGCTGGGTGGAGTTCTTCTCCTCGCGTACTGACAAAACATCCTCCAGCATTGTGTGAATTCTTGTCTCACCCTAAACCCATTTGATACCCTGACCATGGGCGAAACATTTTGGCTCTCTCCCCTGTGGTGATGTTATTTGCCTCTGTCGGTCACCCCTCGGCCTGTCCAGTCTCTCGCCGCGGATAAACTGCTCCAAGGCAGATCCCGTTCCGGCAGACTGTCCGGCACAATCGTGTCCTTCCTCACACAGGGAGACTGGCCTCTACACAACACTGAACTGATCTCACAACCCATGGATTCACTTTTAAGGGGTCTACAGGTCATGTTCTTGATATTTATTATTATTATTTTTTCTTTCTTTCCTTTTGTATTTTTGCACATTGGTTGTTTGTCAGCTTTTTGTGCGGGTTTTCATTAATTCTATTGTGGTTATTGTGAATGCCCACAAGAACTGGATCCTGGGTTAGTGTAAGGTGACATACATAGTATGTACTTCGATAAATTTCCTTTGAACTTTGAACAGTCCAGATGCAAACTCCCCGGGGCCTGTTTGTTTGCTGTGAGATATCTTTACCCTCATCCACAAATCCTCTCGAAGGCCAACAAACCTTTCAAGCTTCTTGTTGAGCTGCGTGCTTCCATTGAGTGATCGGTGTACAAGGATACCCTGCTCCCGCTGACGCCAATGTCTCAGCATTAGAACCTCTCCCTGCTTTTTCACTCCGTTCCTGTTGCACACCAGATCCCAGCTGCCATAGCTTTGCCGATCCGAAACCGGCCCCTCTCCCCTTGCGCTAAAGACAAAAATGTACCAGAAGCACTTGGAAGGTTGGACAGGATATATGAAAAGCAAAACCCCTTGCAAATAAAGACAGGCCCACGGACGTCACCATAACAACCCTGAGATTCACCTACTGTGGATGCCCACAAGAAACATAATAGAAAGCATGAAAGACCGCACTGCACCGCACAGGACAGGACAACCAGAGTGAAAAAGACAAATACAAATAGAAACAGCAGAAAGAAATCATAATAACAAACAAATAACCAATAAATATCTAGAACATGAGATGAAGAGCCCTTGAAAGTGAGTCCATGGGTTCATGAGCCTGATGGTTGAGGGGTAATAACTCTTCCTGAACCTGGTGGTGTGGGACCTGATGGTTGAGGGGTAATAACTGTTCCTGAACCTGGTGGTGTGGGACCTGATGGTTGAGGGGTAATAACTGTTCCTGAACCTGGTGGTGTGGGACCTGATGGTTGAGGGGTAATAACTGTTCCTGAGCCTGGTGGTGTGGGACCTGATGGTTGAGGGGTAATAACTATTCCTGAACCTGGTGGTGTGGGACCTGATGGTTGAGGGGTAATAACTGTTCCTGAATCTGGTGGTGTGGGACCTGATGGTTGAGGGGTGATAACTGTTCCTGAACCTGGTGGTGTGGGACCTGATGGTTGAGGGTAATAACTGTTCCTGAACCTGGTGGTGTGGGACCTAATGGTTGAGGGGTAATAACTGTTCCTGAACCTGGTGGTGTGGGACCTGATGGTTAAGGGGTAATAACTGTTCCTGAACCTGGTGGTGTGGGATCTGATGGTTGAGGGGTAATAACTGTTCCTGAACCTGGTGGTGTGGGACCTGATGGTTGAGGGGTAATAACTATTCCTGAACCTGGTGGTGTGGGACCTGAGGCTCCTGTACCTCCTTCCTGATGGCAGCAGCGAGAAGAGAGCGTGTCCTGGGTGGTGGGGTTCCCTGATGATGGATGCTGATTTCTGGTGATGGTGCTCTGTGTAGATGTGCACAGTGGAGTGGGGGCTTTACCCGTAACTGACTGGACAGGATGCACCACTTCTCTTCAAGCTCAGCAAGGACCTGCCCACTGGAATTTGCCCGTCAGCACAATAGGTCTATGGTAGACGTAACCTCTATGGCTCTGCACGGGGCCCGAAATCATCTGGACAATACAAGCACCCGTGTCAGGATGCTGTTCATTGACCAGGCCATGCCCTCCTCTCATTGATACCATCAGGAAGGAGGTACAGGAGCCTGAAGGCACACACTCAGCGATTCAGGAACAGTTTCTTCCTGAATGCACATTGAACCCATGAACACTACCCCACTTTCTTTAATTAATTCTGCTTTTGCACTATTTTTAATTTAATACAAATTAATTTTTTAACAATTTAATATACATAAGTAAGTGTGTGTGTGTGTGTGTGTGTGTGTGTGTGTGTGTGTGTGTGTGTGTGTGTAAGGCAGCACAGACTCCCAATGTCCAGAGATAATCCTGCTCATCCCAAGCCAGTGTTATCTCTGCTTACTGAACGTGGTTAATTATTATTTGAAATATGTGACGGACAGCTCCGTGAACAATTAACCCTCCGTAACCAGGTTCTGATTTCTGATGCATTTGGGTCCGCAAGGTCTGGAGTTGCACTGAAAGGCTGAGATGCTAAGTCTGCTCACAGATTCCCACACAGATATCCCCCCCCCCAATAGGAGCACGAGGTTGGTTCAGTGGGAATCTTCCAGCCCCTCTCTCACTTCCACCCCTCCCACAGTGTGACTCTCCCTCAATACCACCCCTCCCACAGTGTGACTCTCCCTCGGTACCACCCCTCCCACAGTGTGACCCTCCCTCGGTACCATCCCTCCCACAGTGTGACCCTCCCTCGGTACCATCCCTCCCACAGTGTGACCCTCCCTCGGTACCACCCCTCCCACAGTGTGACCCTCCCTCGGTACCACCCCTCCCACAGTGTGACCCTCCCTCAATACCACCCCTCCCACAGTGTGACTCTCCCTCGGTACCACCCCTCCCACAGTGTGACCCTCCCTCGGTACCACCCCTCCCACAGTGTGACTCTCCCTCTGTACCACCCCTCCCACAGTGTGACCCTCCCTCAGTACCACCCCTCCCACGGTGTGACCCACCCTTAGTACCACCCCTCCCACGGTGTGACCCTCTCTCAGTACCACCCCTCCCACAGTGTGACCCTCCCTCAATACCACCCCTCCCACAGTGTGACTCTCCCTCGGTACCACCCTCCCACAGTGTGACCCTCCCTCGGTACCACCCCTCCCACAGTGTGACCCTTCCTCGGTACCACCCCTCCCACAGTGTGACCCTCCCTCAATACCACCCCTCCCTCAGTACCACCCCTCCCACAGTGTGACCCTCCCTCAGTACCACCCTCCCACAGTGTGACCCTCCCTCAGTACCACCCCTCCCACGGTGTGACCCACCCTTAGTACCACCCCTCCCACGGTGTGACCCTCCCTCAGTACCACCCTCCCACAGTGTGACCCTCCCTCGGTACCACCCCTCCCACAGTGTGACCCTCCCTCAATACCACCCCTCCCTCAGTACCACTCCTCCCACAGTGTGACCCTCCCTCAATACCACCCCTCCCACAGTGTGACCCTCCCTCAGTACCACCCTCCCACAGTGTGACTCTCCCTCGGTACCACCCTCCCACAGTGTGACCCTCCCTCGGTACCACCCCTCCCACAGTGTGACCCTTCCTCGGTACCACCCCTCCCACATTGTGACCCTCCCTCAATACCACCCCTCCCACAGTGTGACTCTCCCTCGGTACCACCCCTCCCACAGTGTGACCCTCCCTCGGTACCACCCCTCCCACAGTGTGACTCTCCCTCTGTACCACCCCTCCCACAGTGTGACCCTCCCTCAGTACCACCCCTCCCACGGTGTGACCCACCCTTAGTACCACCCCTCCCACGGTGTGACCCTCTCTCAGTACCACCCCTCCCACAGTGTGACCCTCCCTCAATACCACCCCTCCCACAGTGTGACTCTCCCTCGGTACCACCCTCCCACAGTGTGACCCTCCCTCGGTACCACCCCTCCCACAGTGTGACCCTTCCTCGGTACCACCCCTCCCACAGTGTGACCCTCCCTCAATACCACCCCTCCCTCAGTACCACCCCTCCCACAGTGTGACCCTCCCTCAGTACCACCCTCCCACAGTGTGACCCTCCCTCAGTACCACCCCTCCCACGGTGTGACCCACCCTTAGTACCACCCCTCCCACGGTGTGACCCTCCCTCAGTACCACCCTCCCACAGTGTGACCCTCCCTCGGTACCACCCCTCCCACAGTGTGACCCTCCCTCAATACCACCCCTCCCTCAGTACCACTCCTCCCACAGTGTGACCCTCCCTCAATACCACCCCTCCCACAGTGTGACCCTCCCTCAGTACCACCCTCCCACAGTGTGACTCTCCCTCGGTACCACCCTCCCACAGTGTGACCCTCCCTCGGTACCACCCCTCCCACAGTGTGACCCTTCCTCGGTACCACCCCTCCCACATTGTGACCCTCCCTCAATACCACCCCTCCCTCAGTACCACTCCTCCCACAGTGTGACCCTCCCTCAATACCACCCCTCCCAGTGTGACCCTCCCTCAGTACCACCCTCCCACAGTGTGACTCTCCCTCGGTACCACCCCTCCCACAGTGTGACCCTCCCTCAATACCACCCCTCCCTCAGTACCACCCCTCCCACAGTGTGACCCTCCCTCAATACCACCCCTCCCTCAGTACCACCCCTCCCACAGTGTGACCCTCCCTCAATACCACCCCTCCCACAGTGTGACCCTCCCTCAGTACCACCCTCCCACAGTGTGACCTTCCCTCAGTACCACCCCTCCCACAGAGTGACCCTCCCTCGGTACCACCCCTCACATGTTATGCCATTGGGGAGTGAGACAGGGATTGATTTTCGCATTTCTGGTCCAGGCAAAACCACAACCATCCAAGTCTAGTCGAAGAAGTGATTCCCTCTCTAGAGGGTGGGGACGGACATCCCATAGTAACTACAAGGTGCGCGCGTGTGTGTGTGAGAGAGATTGTGGGTGGGTATGTCTGTGTGTGTGTGTGTGTGTGTGTGTGTGTGTGTGTGTGTCAGTATGTCTGTACTGACGGTATGTCCCTGCTGTTGCAGCTGGCGGTGAGGAATGCTTTGCGTTACTTCCCAGCGGATCTCCACGCTGCTCTGGCCCCGGAGTTCACTGACGAGCTCAGGCAGTTTGGGCACATCTACATGTACCGGTTCTGTCCTCAGATCGACATGCGGTGAGGCCTCCCTCCCCCACTGTCCTCAATCCCCCCCACCATCCTCTCCCACCCCACAGTCCTCAAATCTTCCTCCCCCACTGTCCTCAAATCTCCCTCCCCCACCATCCTCAAATCTCCCCCCCACCATCCTCTCCCACCCCACTGTCCTCAAATCTTCCTCCCCCACTGTCCTCAAATCTCCCCCCAACCGTCCTCAATTGCCCCACTGTCCTCAAATCTCCCCCCACCATCCTCAAATCTCCCCCCACTGTCCTCAATCCCCCTTCTTGTTGCTGCTTTACCCTCTGATTGTGCTTTAATGTCAATTTCACATTGACACATCATCATCATTACGAGCCGTGTCATGTGACATCATCATTATGCGCTGCATTGTCTGACGTGGGCGATCCTGGTTTTGCCATGACCGTGAATGTTCTTGGGAAATTTTTCTACAGAAGTTGTTTGCCATTGTATACTTCTGGGCAGTGTCTTTCCAAATGGGTGCCCCCCACCACCCCTCCAGCCATTATCAATCCTACTGTCAGTGTCACATAACCAGGACCTGTGGTCTGCACCAGCTGCTCATACAACCATCACCACCTGCTCCCATGGCTTCCCATGACCTTGATCGGGGGCGGGGGAGAGGCTAGGCAGATGCTACACCTTGCCCAAGGGTGACCTGCAGGCTAGCAGAGGGAAGGAGCGCCTTACACCTCCTTTGGTAGGGATGTGTCTGCACCCCGTCACCCCACGTTGACACAGTTCCTGTAAAACACTCTGAATCTCAGTGCCACCAGCATCTAACTGCCCCTTGAACTGGCGAGGATGATCTGCCTTCTGATGGGTAGTTAGCAGTGGGCATTACCTTCTGATGTAGTTAGCTGTGGGCATTACCTTCTGCTGGAAGGGTGACTCAGGTTTCATATCCATAAGGAATGCCTTTTAAAAGTCTCCTTGATGCTGGAGAGGCCTGTGAAGGGACGGTGTGATATTTCCAACTCTCAGTCAAGCCCCTGTGCAATTACAACACCACAAATAAGTTTAGACATTTGAATATTTTCTGGTGTCTGGGACTCATTTGGAGTCATACAGAAACACAGCACAGAAACAGGCCCTTCAGCCCATCTAGGCCATGCAGAAACCATTTAAACTGCCTACACCCATCGACCTGCACCGGGACCTTAGCCCTCCATATCCCTTCCATTCATATACCTACCTAAACTTCAATTAAATGTTGAATTTCAGCACACCTGCACCACTTGTGCTGGCAGCTCATTCCACACTCTTATGACTGTCTGAGTGAAGAAGTTTCCCCCTCCTGTTCCCCTTAAACTTTTCACCTTTCACCCTTAGCCCATGACCTCTGGTTGTAGTCCCATCCACGTCGGAGGAAAACGCCTGCTTGCATTTACCCTGTCTATACGCCTCATAACTTTGTATACCTCTATCAAATCTCCTCTCGTTCTCCTACACTCCAGGGAATAAAGTTCTAACCTATTCAATCTTTCCCAATAACGCAAGTCCTCCAGTCCTGGCAACGTCTTTGTATGTATTCTCTGTGCCCTTTCCTGTAGAAGGTGACCAAATCTGCAGGCAATACTCTAGTTTTGTAATCCCGTCTACCCCATCCCTGACTGCCCGTCACAGGGTGAGAGTGATCCACCGTCTCCAGTCACTGCAGTGGCTGGTGGGGAGAGAGTTCCAGCATTCACACTCAGGGCAAGATGAGGATGAAGATGAGCTTTATTTGTCACACGTACATTGGAACATCAAGACGCACAGTGAAATACGTCATTTGCATCAAATCATATCACCGAGGATGGTGCTGGGGGCAGCCTGCAAACATCCCCACACCTCCGGCACGGGCATAGCATTCCCACAACTCACTCATCCTGACCCGTACGTCTTCAGAATGTGGGAGGAAATGGGAGCACCCGCAGGAAACCCACACGGTCACGGGGAGAACGTACAGGCAGCAGCGGGAATTGAACCCCAGTCGCTTGCTGTAAGGCGTGATTCTAAAATGCCGTCCTGCAACCGGATACGGTCGGCTGTCCCGCTCCGGGTGGGGAGTGTCTGAGGGGGTGGTGGCATTGGCATTCCCCTGGGTGGGAGGAACAGCCTCTGGAGATACTGAGCAGTCACCACAGCTGGAGCAACGGAGGCAGCTCAGGTCACACCCAGGATACAATCGTCGGCTGTCACGTACCTTTCAGGGTGGGTGTAACGTGGAGTGGGTTACAGGGTGGGTCTGTCCTCGCGGGGACTCTGAGAGGGGCAGCCCCCACGGGTAGTAAGCAGCTCTTTCTGTTGCCCCTCCCAGAGCGTATCCGTTCGAGGAGTATCCCAGCCGGTCGAAGGCTGCTGCAGCCATTATGCACATGATCATGAACAACCTGGACCCTCGGGTCGCCCAGGTAAGCACAGCACTGCCCTCGGTGGGCGGCACAGGGGTGCGTTCCCTGACTTCACCACCGGGGAGCCGCCGTCCTGTTGGGAAGATGCTGGAGGAACTCAGCAGTCAATCGATGCTCCAGGCTGAGACCCCTCATCAGAGAGGGAAAGGAAGGGGGTAGAAGGCAGAATAAGAGTGTGGGGGAAAGGGGAGGAGGACAAGCTGGCAGGTGAGAGAGGGGGCAGGTGGGTGGGTGAGGGAGGGGGATGAAGTAGGAATCTGGGAGGTGACGGGGGGAAAGGCAAAGGGCTGGAGAAGAAGGAATCTGACAGGAAAGGAGAGTGGACCGTGGGAGCAAAGGAAGGAGGAGGGGGCCCAGGAAGAAGTGATGGGCAGATGAGGGGAAGAGAAGGGGTGAGAGGGGAACCAGAATGGGGAATGGAAGAGAGAGAGAGGGAGGTGGGAGGAATGGCCAGAAACGTTCATACTTCATCCCCTGACCCCACCCAGCATCTGCAGAAAGTCTTGTGTTTGTTGTTGCTCTCCATACCTTGTGCATCGGGTGACAACTTTTGCTGTTTCTTTAGCGCTTTGTCCGTTTTACGAGGCCGAGTTGCTAGCTCGATGCTCAACCCAGCATGGACGGAAAGAGTGCAAGGAGCAGGCCAGATTCGAGCCCGGGATCACTTGCCCCAAAGTCTGGTACGGGTGACACTGCGCTACCGGCCAGCATTGAAATAAATCCTGAATTTTCTATTTTTGGGTAATCCTGCTCTCCACCCTCACCCTTTCCCATTCACTCACCTCTCCTCACCTGACCCCTGCGACCTATCACCTCTCCCATATCTCGGTCATCTCACCCACCTCACCTCTCACCTCCATTCTGCGCATTTCCCTTGTGCTTTGGGTGAGTGAGTCTGGGGAGGGGACAGAACACCTTTGGAACACAGGGACGTACGGAAATCAGTGTGGAAAGATGCAGACACCAGGCCTGATTCCTCTGGTACCAAGAAAACTGAGAGGTGGACGGGGGTTGGAGAGAGCGAAGGGTGAGGGTGCAGGCATGGTCACGGGAGTTTGATACAATGAGGGGGTTGGGTGCAGTAAGGAGACACTGCAGGATTGAGAAGGGGTGAGCGTAGAACACAGGACATGCACTCAGGTACCTCCTGCACCTAATAAAGTGGCCACTGAGTGTACATTCATGATCTTCTGCTGCTGTAGCGTATCCACTTTAAGGTTTGACGTGTTGTGCACTCAGAGATGCTCTTCTGCACACCACTGTTGTCATGTGTGGTTATCTGAGTTACAGTCACCTTCCTGTTAGCTTGAACCAGTCTGACCATTCTCCTCTGACCTCTCTCATTAACCAGGCATTTTCACCTTCAGAACTACCACTCACTGAATTTTTATTTTTTACACCATTCTCTGTAAACTCTACAGACTGTTGTGTGTGAAAATCCCAGGTGATCAACAGTTTCTGAGATACTCAAACCACCCTGTCTGGCACCAACTATCATTCCACAGTCAAAGTCACTTTGATTTCATTTCTTTCCCATTCTGACGTTTGGTCTGAACAACTGAACCTCATGTCTGCATGCTTTTATGCATTGAGTTGCTGCCACGTGATTGGCTGATCAGATATTTGCATTAATGAGCGGGAATACAGGTGTACCTAATAAAGTGGCCACTGAGTGTAGACTGTAGACCGTAGAGCATAGACCATGGACCATAGAACAAATCACCACAGAAACAGGTCCTTTCCCACAATTTTGTGCTAAATTAAACTAGCAATTAAATACCTAACAAGACAAATCCTTCCTGCCTGAACAATGTCCATATCCCTCCACTCACTGCATATTCATGAGCCTATTTATGAATTTTCAAACGGCTTTGTAGTATCTGCCACAGCAACCACCCGGGCACCAATTCCAGGGGCCCACCACCCTCTGTCCCGCACATACCCCTCTCACCTTAAACGCATGCCTTCTAGTAATTGGAACAGGAATTGGTTTATGATTATCACAGGTACTGAGATCCGTGAGAAGCTTGTCTTGCACACTGTTCATACAGGTCAGATCATTACACAGAGCACTGAGGTGGAACAAGGGAAAACACTGACAGATTAAAGTGTCACAGTCACACAGAGAGTGCAGTGCAGGTAGACAATAAGGTGCAAGATGTTTCCACCCTGGGAAACAGATACTCTCTGTCTACCCTATCCATGCCTCTCATGATCTTATAAACCTCTCTCAGATCTCCCCCACCCCAGCCATTGTTTAAGCTTTCCTGGGAATCGGAATCAGGTTTATTTTTAAATGTTTATGATTATATTTAGAGATGCAGGGCAGGTCGGGCCCTTCCTGACCTTTCAGCCACGCCACCCAGCGACCCGCTGATTGAACCCTAGTTGTCCTGATCTAGGAACAATTTACAACGACCAATTAACCCACTATTGGTACATCTTTGGACTGTGCGAGGAAACCCACGTATTACACGGGGAGGGCATACGAACTCCTTACGGAGGATGCTGGGATTAATCTCCGAACGCTGACGCCCCAGACTGTAACGACATCACAACTACCACCGCACCCAATTGCTGACTTGTATAATGAAATATAGGTATTGCCAAAATAGTCCGTTCCTGTTCACAGGTTCATGGTTTGTTCAGAAATCTGATCGTGGAGTGGAAGAAATTTGTCCTAGTAGAAGATGCTCTCTAATCCAGGCAGCATCCTGGTGAACCTCTTCTGCACCCTCGCCAGAGCCTCCATATCTTCAAATAAATGGATTAAAAGGAGAGAAGCCACTGTGAACACAAAATACTCTGCAGATGCTGGGGTCAAAGCAACACTCACAACACGCTGGAGGAACTCAGCAGGTCGGGCAGCATCCGTGGAAACGATGAGTCGACGTTTCGGGCCGGAATGGGTCCTGATGAAGGGTTCCGGCCTGAAACGTCGACTCATCGTTTTCACGGATGCTGCCCGACCTGCTGAGTTCCTCCAGCGTGTTGCGAGTGTTGAGAAGCCACTGTGATGTGAGGTGGATTCACTGTGGGATGGACGGTGGAACGAAGTCGTTGCCTCTGCAAGAACCAATTCCCTGCCTGGAATGTTCTGGAAGTGTTTCTCCTGCAGGTTTTTGGAAAACCGCAGTGATTTCTCGGAATTCTTCTCTTGCAGTTTCCTGAGGAGTTGGTGACCTATGGAGGGAATGGGCAAGTGTTCAGTAACTGGGCTCAGGTTAGTGATGGTGACTAATGGGCTATTGTGGGATTGCACTGTGCACCCATCCCGTCCCCATGTGGAAAGCCCTGTCCTGCTGCCCTGCTTCTCATCCCATGTTCCATACTGTGTGTCATCCGGGAATCAGAATGAAAATCACGTTGATTGTCCCTGAGATACGTTGTGAAATTTGTTGTCTTGCAGTCGCAGTATTGTGTAAAACTATAAAAAGAACGCCACAGGTTGCAATAAGAAATATTAAAAAAACGAGCAAATAATTCCTACGTGGGGAAGGATTTGGGAGACCTTTCTGGGTGAACCTGCATGACCTTTGAACTCTTGTGTCGGCAGTTCTGGATAACGATGCACTACCTGTCCGAGATGGGAGAGGACCAAACACTGGTGATGTGTAGTGGACACCCCCAGGGCCTGTTCCCCAGTGTCCCCAGTGCACCCCGTGTTGTCATCACCAACGGCATGGTAAGGGAATTTGCAGTCTATTGGGAGGGCCCTATCACTCTATTCAGTGATCTCCTTACATGGAACTCTAAAACACAGTACAAGCCCTTCGGCCCGCAGTATTACGCTGACCTTTTAGCCTGCTCCAACATCAATCTAACCCTTCCCTCCCACATGGCCCTCCAGCTTTCTCTCATCCATGTGCCTGTCTAAGAGATTGTTAAATGCCCCTAATGTACCTGCCTCTACAACCACCCCTGGCTGTACGTTCCATGCACTGTTCCCTCCAAGGTCCGCAGGTGTGCGACTGCACAGTAACTAAAATGCTCCCACATACATAGCCTTTGTTCCTATGCAGCTGGAATTTTAATATTTAAACTAAAGTTCCACACAGTTTTCAGGCCAAGCGGACCTTGGAGGGAACAGTGCATGGAACTCACTGCCGGGGTGGTGGGAGAGGCAGGTACATTAGAGGCATTTAACAAACTCTTAGATAGGCACATGGACGATAGAAAACTGGAGGGTCATGTAGAAGGGAAGGGTCTATCCACGGCCTCCTCTACTGTAAAGATGAAGCCATACTCAGGTTGGAGGAACAACACCTTATATTCCGTCTGGGTAGCCTCCAACCTGATGGCATGAACACTGACTTCTCAAACTTCTGCTAATGCCCCACCTCCCCCTTGTACCCCATCCGTTATTTATTTATATACACACATTCTTTCTCTCTCTCTCCTTTTTCTCCCTCTGTCCCTCTGACTATACCCCTTGCCCATCCTCTGGGTCCCCCCCCCTTGTCTTTCTTCCCAGACCTCCTGTCCCATGATCCTCTCATATCCCCTTTGCCAATCACCTGTCCAGCTCTTGGCTCCATCCCTCCCCCTCCTGTCTTCTCCTATCATTTTGGATCTCCCCCTCCCCCTCCCACTTTCAAATCTCTTACTAACTCTTCCTTCAGTTAGTCCTGACGAAGGGTCTCGGCCTGAAATGTCGACTGTACCTCTTCCTAGAGATGCTGCCTGGCCTGCTGCGTTCACCAGCAACTTTGAAGTGTGTTGCTTGAATTTCCAGCATCTGCAGATTTCCTCGTGTTTGCCCTTCATTGGAGGCGCACATTCCAAAGCCCTCGTTATCTCTAGCCATAAACCCAAACACTGCTGCTACAGAAAGACCATGACATTAGCAGTGAAACCTTTCCCAGGGTGTTACAAAACAAAACTTACCTCTGACATCCCTCCTATACTTTTCCCCCTCATACTGGCCATTCCCACCCTGGGAAAAAGGCGCTATCTGTCCGCTCGATCTATGCTGAAGCAACCTCCAGTTCTTGCTGTGTTTCCCTGTGGTGCTGCAGTTTTCTGTCCGCGGGTTGGTGTTGGTGAGATCTCTTGATCCTTGTTCTATACCTGACGCATTTCTCTGCTGTGTTGCAGGTTGTACCCAATTACTCCTCGAGGGACGAGTACGAGAAGATGTTTGCCATGGGAGTGACCATGTAAGGGATTTCCCGTTGAGCTCTGCCAGTGGTGTGTTAGTTGTGCCTCAGTGGGTTCCTGTGCACTCAAGTGCAGAATCCCAGACTGGTCAGGAGAGGGCGCCATTGGGTTGTAACTTCACACTTTGTGGACTTGAGTTCTAATGTTCCACCTTGGTTTATTACTGTCTCGTGTACCGAGGTCCAGTGGAAAACTTTGTTTTGCATACCATCCATACAGATCATTTCATCCCATGACAAGGGTCAGTAAGTTGTGGACATGCTCTGTTGGCGTCGGAAGCTTGCCGACACTTGTGGGCTGCCCCAGCACATCCTCAGACTGTGTTGGTTGTTGATGCAAAGTGGCACATGGCACTGGATGTCTCGATGTACATGTGACAAATAATGCTAATCTTTTAGAGAATTTTTGCAAGGTAAAGCACTCACAGAATGCAGGATACGGTTTCAGACAAAGTGCAGTGCAGGCAGACAAGGTGCAAGGTCTTAACAAGGTACAGTCCTGTGCAGGAGTGTTAGACACGGATATACAATAGCTCGGGTGTCTAAGACTTTTGCACAGGACTGTATTCATCAACGTGGAGCAGAGAGCGAGTTTGTAAATCTGGCAGGAACTAAGGATGTTGGGAGTGGCGAGGGTGGGGTGCTGTGGGAGGAGTGTGGGATGTGGTAGAGAAGGAGGGCCAGAGATAGGGTGGGAGGTGGTGCAGGTGCAGACACACCCAGCCCTGAGACACTAGGCAAGGCCATTTGATTCCATTACAGAATGTCTCTCTGGTGCTTCCCGCTCCCTCCCCTCTCCCTTCCCCTTTTCCCAACCATGATTCCCCTCTCACTGTTCCTTTCCCACCCTCATTCCAGATCAGAATCAGGTTTGTCATCACTCACATATGTCATGAAATTTGTTTTTTTTGTGGCAGTAGTACAGCGCAATACATGAAATTACTACAACACTGTGCAAAACTCTTAGGCACCCTAGCTATATATATGTGCATAAGACTTTTGAACAGGTCAAAGGTTAATCTTATCGTACAAGGGGTCCAATCAATAAAAGCGGGGTACAGTACCTAGAACATAGAGCAAACAGAACAGGCCGTTCAGCCCACAGTGTTGTGCCAACCTTTGAAGTTACGCCTACATCAGACTGATGTTTATTGATCACAGTTCAGTGTCCAACACCATCATACTCTCAGTACTAATCAACAAGCTCCCAAACCTGGGCCACAGTCTGTGAGGATCAGAAATAACGTCTCCTCGCCGACAACTCTGGTGCACTCTAGGCTGTGTACTTAGCCCACTGCTCTGCTCTCTCTTCACTCTCGACTGTGTGGCTGGGTACAGCCCAAATGTCATCTATAAATTTGCCGATGAGATTGATCAGCTGGTTGAGTGGTGTCACAACAACAACATTGCACTCAACAACAGTAAAACCAAGGAATTGATTGTGAACTTCTGGAAGGGGAAGTTGAGGGATCAGCAGTGGAGAGAGTGAGTAGTTTCAAGTTCCTGGGTGTCAACATCTCTGAAGATCTATTCTGGGCCCAACATATTGATGCAGTTTGAAAGAGGCTATATTTCATTAGGAGCTTGAGGAGATGTGGTACGTACCCAAGACACTTGCAAGTTTCTACAGATGTACTGTGGAGAGCATTCGAGCCGGCTGCGTCACTGTCTGGTGTGGAGGGGGTGGGGGAGGTGGACACTGCAGAGGATCAGGAGAAGCTGCAGAAAGTTGTAAACTCAGCCACCGTGGGCGCTGGCCTTCCCGGCAGCGAGGGCATCTTCAAAAGGTAATGCCTTAAAAAGGTGAGGACCTTCACCACCCAGGACGTGCCCTCTTCTCACTGCTACCATCAGGGGGGAGGTACAGGAGCCTGAAGACACACACTCAATGTTTCTGCAACAGCTTCTTCCCCTCAGCCGTCAGGTTTCTGAATGGACAATGAACACCACTTCACTGTCTTCCTCTCTTTGTGCACTGCTTATTTAATTTAACTTTTATACGTACTTCTTGTAATTTATAGATGTTGTGTATTGCCCTGTACTGCTGCCGCAAAACAACAAATTTAATGACGTGTGTCAGTGATATGAAACCTGATTCTGATTCTGAGCTCAAGTTGAGGTTTATTGTCATTCAACCGTACCCATGTATACCACCAAACAAAACAATGTTCCCCTCAGACCAGGGTGCACAACACAGTACATATAACTCACACACAACCGTACCCTTGTATACCACCAAACAAAACAATGTTCCCCTCAGACCAGGGTGCACAACACAGTACATACAACTCACACACAACCGTACCCTTGTATACCACCAAACAAAACAACGTTCCCATCAGACCAGGGTGCACAACACAGTACATACAACTCACACACAACCGTACCCTTGTATACCACCAAACAAAACAACGTTCCCATCAGACCAGGGTGCACAACACAGTACATACAACTCACACACAACCGTACCCTTGTATACCACCAAACAAAACAATGTTCCCCTCAGACCAGGGTACACGACACAGTACATACAACTCACACACAACCGTACCCATGTATACCACCAAACAAAACAACGTTCCCATCAGACCAGGGTGCACAACACAGTACATATAACTCACACACAACACATAAAGTAATATTACCACAAATAATAAGGTGCATTTACAACACGAGTCAACAAGTAAACAGTATAACACCACTGGCGCTTCGTGCTCGATGAGACCTGGGTGGTGGCAGGGAATTCCATAGTCTTACTGTCTGGGGGAAGAAGATGTTTCCCATCCTGACAGTCCTTGTCCTAATGCTACTGCCTGATGGTAGGGGGTCTAAATAGATTGCAGGATGGGAGGGATCATTGATAACAACAGGGACTCAGCTCTTGATAAACATCTGTAATGGGTGGAAGAGAGACCCCAATGATCCTCTTGGCAGTCCTCGCAATCCTTTGTGGGACTTGCAGTCAGATGCCTTGCGACTCTAGTACCAGATGGTGAGGACACGCTCAATGATTCTGCTGTAAAATTTAATATCAATCTAACCCTTCCTTCCCACACTGTTCTCCAATTTTCTATCATCCGTGTGTCTATTTAAGAGTTTCTTGAAGTCCCTCATGCACCTGCCTCTCCCAGTAGGACTGGGAGGGTGTTCCATGCACCCACCCCTCTGCGTGTTTTAAAGATAAACTTACTTCTGATCATCTCCTCATACTTTCTTCCAGTCACTTTAAACGTACACCCCCACAGTATTGGCCATTTCTGTCCTGGGTAAAGTCTCTGGCTGTCCACTCGACCTATGCCTCCTATCATAAGTTAAGAGATAAGGGTAGAAGCTGTGCTTGACCCTGGGGCAGACGCTTTCAGATTTTTGTTTGTTCTGTCTGATGGGAGAGGGAGCAGAGAGAATGTCTGGTGTGGGTGAGGTCTTTGACGATGCTGGCTGCTTTACAGAGACAGTGAGAATGTAGACAGACTCGTGGCTGGTTGCCGTGATGTGCTGAATTGTGTCGACGGCTACCTGGTGATCACGTGTAGAGCAGTTGCCATATTGATCCCTATTCTGCATCCGGATCGGACAATTGGTGAGGTCCTGATCCAGGGTTTCAGCCAGAAATGTCAACAATTCCTTTCCTTGACCTGCTAAGTTCCTCCAGCAGATTGCTTGTTGCCCCATAAAAATAGACCAGTACAGCACAGGAACAGGCCCTTCAGCCCTTAATGTTGTGCTGACCCAATTAAATTAGTAATCAAATGCCCGTCTAAGCTAATCCCTTCAGCCTGCACGATGTCCATATTTCCCTCATATTTATGAGCCTATCTAAACGTCTCTTAGAAGTTTCTACTCTGTCTGCCTCCTCCACCACCCCAGGCACCCACCACTCTCTTGTGTATATAAAACAAAAACTTACCGCCAGACTCCAGCATCAGCAGTCTCTTGTGTCCGCAGAGATAGGGAGCTGTCTTGTACAGAGACCCCACTCACTCCACCAACCGTGAGGGTGTGTTCTGGGGTTGGCCACTCTGTGGACACCGTGTCTGACTGACACTGTCGGGAACCTTAGTGTTTGCTGAAACTCTGAGCTCTCAGACTGAAGGTTCAAGGGGTTAAAGAGATGACATATTGCGACCCCTTTGGTGTGTGTAACCCTCTGCATTGAGCCATTTCTGACCCATTTCCCCTCTAACGGTTCAAAGGGTACAGGTCTGGAACGGGTCCTGAGGCTAGAGTTTGAATCCCAGCCTGACTGTGCAGAGAGTTTGTACCATCTCCCCGTGACCGTGTGGGTTCCTCCGGGCACTGCGGTTTCTCCCACATTCCGGTTAGGGTTATTGTGTTGGAGCTGGAGGTGTGGTGACACCTGGGGGCTGCTTAACAAAACCAGTGCTGATTTAATTTGATGTATTTCACTGGTGAACGCAGCAGGCCAGGCAGCATCTCTAGGAAGAGGTACAGTCGACGTTTTGGGCCGAGACCCTTCATCAGGACACTTCAGTGGAGCAGACTTGATGGGCTGAATGGCCTAATACTGCTCCTATATCTTATGGTTTTATGGTATAATACAATATCTGTAAGACTATCAGACGGGTACAGGGATAGGGAAGGTTCAGAACAGGGGCTCCCAATACAATATACGTCTTGAAATGCTTTTTCTTCACAACCATCCACAAAAACAGAGAAGTGCCCCAAAGAATGAATGACAATTAAATGTTAGGACCCCAAAGTCCTCCCATCTCCCCTCCCTCCCACGCATAAGCGACAGCAAGCAACAATCCCCCCTCCCCCCACCGGCAAAAAGAAGCAATGGCACCCGTCACCGAGCACGCAAGCGTGAGCGAAACATCAGCAAAGACACGGACTTGCAGTTACCCTGAAGACTACCTGTTCACCCGGTATTCGACATACCACAGGCTCTCTCTCTCCCTAATAACAGAGAAAGAGATGTCTCCGTTTTCACAACGAGCTGGGAGACATAACAAACAAGCCGCTAGTTTGCGATGTTAAAAGTCCATAATGCTGCTTTTTCCGAGCTCTGTGCACAAAGATCTCGGGTCTCTGGGCACACAGCCACGGATAGTCCAACTCCCCTGATGACACGCAGGTCTCGATCCGACCCTCGATCTGGCCGTCTCCAAAACCCCCGAGATCCTAGGCCTCCAAAGCCGAGCCGAAGCCTTAGGCCGAGCCCTTGGTGTGCCAAACAACAACGTCCAGTTATGACACCCCGAGAGCGAGTCCCATTCCCGCAAAGAAGCATAGTCAGTGTGCAACTCCAGGTCAGGGTCTTCAAAAAGAACCCTGAAAGGGAAAAAATAAAGATATTAAAGATGGAAATACAGCTGTTTCCGAAAAGCAAGCAAAGGAGTTGCCGTTTAGTGCCATCATCACTCCCATCCACCATCTTTTCAGGTAGACTATTTCATGCAGACAACTTGGTCAGTATGTACAGATTGGGCTGAAGGGCCTGTTTCTCTGCTGTATGACTCCGTGACTTTGCCTAGTATATTCTCAGCCAAGAGTTTCACCGTTAACGGTACAAACCGGGGCTATTCAGCCGTTGCATCCATATGTACACCGGTGACCCAGTCCTTCGTCACACCGAGCTCCAGGGTCTTCAGACGGTCAAAGTAATGGGAGGCTTTGCTTTGTTTGTCACAGGTATGGCCAGATGACTGCTGGAAGCTACTGCTACATTGGACCCCAAGGGATTGTCCACGGCACAGTGGTAACGATGTTTCCCTCCCCTTGTCAATACAACACCTCCGTTACCTCGTGGGCTGAATGGAAAGGGCAGGGGTCATACTGGGCTATGGTCTCACCTCCAGGTCACAATGTCCATGTCTCACTCACACTCACACTCACAGACACGTGCGCGGTACCGATGGAGGGAGTAGAACAGAGAACACAGAACACTACAGCACAGTACAGGCCCTTCGGCCCACAATGTTGTGTCAACCTTTTAAACTACTCCAAGATAAATCTAACCCTTCCCTCCTACACAGCCTCCATTTTTCTATCATCCATGTGCCTAAGAGTTTCTTAAATGCCTGCAATGTATCTGCCTCTCCCACCACCCATGGCAGCACGTACCACACACCCACCACTCTGTGTAAAAACCCTACCCATGACATTCCCCCCCACCATACTTTCCTCTAAAAACCTTAAACAGACGTCCTTTGCAAGATCCATGGACACCATCTATGTGTCTCAGGGAATCTATGATTCCAGTTGTATAAAGTTGAGAATCCCTGTGGGTCACAATCCCAGAGAGAACAAACTCCTCACATCCATCTGAAATAGGTGCTCCCCACCCCCAATCTGCATTCACCCAGCCCTTATCCCCCTTCCCTCATCTCTTCCCAATACCCATCTTCCCGATCTTCTCCCACCTTCCTTCTTTCCCTGACCTCCTGCTCTCTCCAACTCATAACGTCCCCATGGTTTCCATTCCTCTGGTCCTTCTCCCTCCATCTCTCATCTCCTTCTGACACTCAATTCCCTCAATCTCCCATCTCTCATCTCCCTAACTCTCTCTGAGCCCATCTCTCATCTCCCCATCTCCCTCAATCTCCCCATCTCTCTCTGAGCCCATCTCTCATCTCCCCATCTCTCTCAATCTCCCCATCTCTCTCATCTCCCCATCTCTCATTGCCCCATCTCTCATCTCCCCGTCTCTCTTCTCCCCATCTCTCTCCAACTCATAAACTCCCATGGCTCCCATTCCCATGGACCTTATCCACCGTCTCGTAAATCCTCCCAACACCCAACCTCCAGTCCCCCATCTATCATTATCTCCCGTCTCTCACTACCGCCATGTCCCCACGATTCACATTCCAAATCTCCAATCTCCTGTCTCTCCCTGATCCCCATCTCCCTCCTGCTTCCATTCCCCCACCACTGATCCCTCATCCCAATCTCTCTATCACCTCGGTCAGTTCAGTCACTCCCCAAGGAGACCACCCTGCCACGTCCAGTCCGTGTACCCCTTGTCTGAGAGAAGGTTAGTGAACTGCCACTCCTCCCCAGCTGTTGCCCCGAGGCCGGAGAGATGGGTTCTTGGCCCGATCAGCTTGCCAGGGTTAAAGGCCCGGTGCCCGTTCCTTTCTCAGCTGACGGTGTTGAACGCCGGCCGGCGTTACCTGGGATTGGACGACCTCAGTGGCAAAGTCTTCGTGACCTCGGGCCTAGGGGGGATGAGCGGTGCGCAGGCCAAGGCAGCAGTCATTCTGGGCTGCGTGGGCGTGATTGCAGAGGTGAGTCTGTGCGTCCACCACAATATCGGTCAGAACCCGGTCCGGGAAAGGGTGGGTACGATGGGGGCGGGCAGTGGGTATGATGGAGCGAGGGTACTGGGGTGATAAGGGTTCAGGGAAAGGTGGGAGATGGGGGGGGGGGTCATTTTTACTATGTTCTGTACCAGCAGTTGTGGTTGAAATGACAATAAAAAGTGACTTGACTTGAAGTGGGGAATTGGAGATTGGGGAATGGGAACAGCAAGGGGATGGGGAAGGGGTAGATGGCATGCAGGGAGATGGGAGATAAGGGAATGGGGAATGGAAAATGGGGAGAAGATGAGGGTCTGGGGATTTAGAATGGGAATTGTGGGGAGATGGGGGATTGAGAGAGTTGGGTTTTGGGAGGAGATGGGAGACAGAGGATAAGGGCTGGGAGTATGGTGGATGGGGAGATAGAAGATAGGAGACAGTTGGGAGGTGGGAATTAGGGAAGGGAGCGATGAGGAGGATGGGAACCATAGGGAAAGGCGAGATTGAGGGATTTGTGGAATTAGGTGTGGGAAGTGATGAGAGATGGGGGAGAGGTGGCAAATGGGAAATGGGAACTGCGGGAGATAGGGAAGGAAAGATGGGAGATGGGGTGGGTGAGTGATTGGGGGGGGGGATTACATTTCAGGATGAGATGAAATCCTCCACCTTAGAGGATTTCAGACATTCATCAACCCCGTGAGAAGATCTCTGATCCATGATCTTGCATTTTAGCCCCTTGCACTGGTGGACGCAATGCCATGTCCATGTTCTCAAGATCTGCTCAGTTCCAATAAGATCACCTACTGTTCTTCCAAACTCAAAAGGAGATGATTTCTTTAGACACTCCTGGTAGGACAACCCTCTCATCCCAGCAATTCCTAGTGCATTGTCTCCGATGCCAGAGTACCTTTACTTAAATAAGGGGCACAGAACTGTAGACAGTACACTGGGTTTGTCCTCACCAGTACCCTGCACAACTGTGACAATAATTTGCTAGTTCTAAGCTCCAGACCTCTTGAAAATAAAAACCGATCTGCCATTTGTCTTTCTAACCACTACTGCACCCACCTGTTAGCTTTATGTGATCCATGCTCGAGAACACCTCGAGCCCTCCATCGTCTACCATCAGAAGACCCAGCCTCAGTGAGTCAGAGACAGCGTCTCCCCCTCCACTCTCAGATTTGACGAACCTCATTACTGCTCCTTTGTTGCACTATTTGTCTGTACCCCGTGGCCACTTTATTCAAGCCTTGAAGCTGTTGAACCAGGTCCAGCAAAGGGTGGGCGTGATAAGGACCATGCGGAGTTGGAGGTGGGATATGGGGGGAGCTGGAAGTTGGGGAATGGGAACAGCAAGGAGATGGGGAAGGGCAAGATGGGGGTGCAGAGTGGGTTACCTGTACGGAATAAAGTGGCCATTTTGATGCCTTTGCACTGCTCCCTTAAAACAACATTTCACATCATATAAGTTAGTGATAATAAAAATGATTTGATTCCCATTCTGACTTCACTCATCTGCATTCTCTCTCCCTCTCGATTCGGGTCCCCAACCTCTTTTACTCCATGGACCCTTCCCATTAACCGAGAGGTCTGTGGACACCAGGGTAGGAGCCTCTGATCGAGGTTATAATCTGCCTTCCGATTTTTCTTTCACAACCTCACTCTTTCAAAGATTCAAAGTACATTTATTATGGAAGTGTGTATACAGAATACAATTCTGAGGTTCACCCTCCCACAGGCAGCCACGAAACAAAGAACCCGTTCAGGAAAACGCGCGAAAAGAAAAAGCAGATTGTGCAAACATTCAAAAGTGAGTCAACAACACACGGCTTATCAAACATTGAACTCGGAGTCCGGGAGGGGAGCATTCAGCTCAGCACCACACCACTAGCCCGCTATAGACCCCAGGGCCTTTCTTCCCTGAAGCGCCCCAGTCCATGCAGATCACCCTGATCAAACTGCTCACAAACAGCAAAAACAGAGTAACCGGAATTCAGAAACACATTCAACATGAGCCTTTCCCACATTAAGCGCCATTTGACACAACCTCATCACTCACTCAACCGACCTACATTCAGAATCAGAATCCAGTTTATCACGTATGGGGTGATGGCGTGTTAATTTCCTGTTTTGCAGCAGCGCTACGGTGCAAGGATATAAAATGACAATAAATTACAAAATAAATATTGTAACAAGGCGGTGTTGATTGTCCATTGGTGGCGGAGGGGAAGAAGCTGTCCCTGAATCGTTGAGTGTCCCCCCTCAGGCTCCTCCCTGATGCTCCGCACAAGAAGGGGCCAGGTCCTGGATGGTGAGCTGCTTACTGATGGTCCCACTTCCTCGAGGTATCACTCCTTGAAGATGCCTCCGGTGGTGGAGAGGGCTGTGCCTACGGTGGAATTGGTTGAGTCTACAACCCTACGCGGTCCTTCGCAACCCTGTGCACTGGGAGCCCCCACTCCAGGCGGTCAGAATGCTCTCCACAGTAAATCTGTAGAAATTTGCAGGAGCTTTTGGTACAGACTGAATCTCCCGTAGATGAGTTCTCCCCATTACAGCCTGGGCTCATACTGAGTGGCAGACACCAGGACCTTGAGGACCACAACCTATGGATTCACTTTCCAGTTCTCTTTATCTCGTGTTCTCAGTTGGAGGTTTGTAAATCACCCCTGACCTTTATCAGGGAGTCATTGAGACCATCTAACTGTGTGAGAGAAGCTGGTCAGGTCAACGCAAACCTTTCTATTTCAGGTGGATGAGGCAGCGCTGAGGAAACGCCAGCAACAAGGATGGCTGATGGACGTGACTGACAGCCTGGAGCAGTGTGTAGTCCAGATCAGGTGTGACCCTTCGCCCGGTGCTAACACCGTCCCCGCCTCACCCATCCCTCGGCTCTGCAGACCCACTGTCTCCCTGAGCTCACCCATCTGCACACCCGCACAGATCAGTGCACTATCTGATGGGCAGCAAAGTCCGGGGGAAGGGGGATTAGGAACCTGGGTGATGGAGGGGGGGGGTCCTGTGGCTGAGAAAGGCGAAATGGAAGTTAATTCACCAATTCTGCACCACAGTGGAACCTCTTCAGTCCACGATATTGTGCCGACCTTTTAAACTGCTCTAAGATCAATCTAACCCTTCCCTCCCACACAGCCTCCATTTTCCTTTCATCCATGTGCCTGTCTGAGAGTCTCTTAAATGTTCCTTATGCATCTGCCTCGATCACCACCCCTGGCAGTGTGTTCCACACACCCAGCACACTCTGTGTAAAAATAATTTATCTCTGACATTAAATTATCTCCCCCACCCCCTTGTGTTAGCCATTTCCATCCTGGGAAAAAGTCTCTGGTTGTCTTCTTGATCTATGCCCCTCGTCTCTGTCAAGTCACCTCACATCCTCCTTTGCTCCAAAGAGAACAGCCCGTGGAGAGGTAATAATGGCACATCATTAATAGACAGGTATTTGTTAAATTTGAATGGAAAGGGGTAGGATTGGGGCCCATGATCAGGTGTTTTAACCCTCGGTCGTCCAGCCAACATAAGACACTCTCTCTTCTCCCATTGGGTGGATACAAAGATCTGAAAGTGCTAACTACTGGGCTCAAGGACAGCTTCTATCCCTCTGTTACGAGCTTATTGAACGGTTGCCCAGTACAGTAAGATAGACTCCTGACCTCACAATCTTCCTCGCTGTGACCTTGCACCTTATTGTCGACCAGCACCTGCTCTTTTTCTGTAACTGCAACAAGGTGACACCAGTGAACCATGGCCACGTTTTGTGGGCAGCTTACCAAACTTCTAAATGTACCTCTTTTGAATTACTCTCACTGCAATTTGCAGCCTGTAGTCTCCCTTTAAGCAGCATACTTTTCAACCGTCTTCACAAACTAGTGATTTTATGATCTCCTGAAGGACTGAGGACTTAACTCTGAAGCATGCATGTATGGCACCTTTAAGTGGACAAAGGTTCATCGTGATGGCCAGTAGGGATGAAGGAAGGACTCCAGGTCAAATTGAAACTCAGAGGAATGAAAGTTTACTCAGTATCTTGTTAGTGAATGTACTGTCACTGTAGAACAAGATTGAGTATCTGAGGGTACGATTGCTGTGTTGGAGGGAAATGAGGAATTGCTGTGTTCTTTGTTTCATGGATTCATGGCTCACTCCAGTCAGGCTTGTTTGAAGAAATATCTGCCCAATAATCATCACCATAGAGCCTGTATCACCAGGGTGCTGGATATGTTGGTAAGACTCAAGGGCATCTCAATACACAGGATGCACCAAGCTGCTGATTTGAAGAAGGCAAATGGTGGGGATCTTCGGGTAAGATGATGGCTTGCTGAGGTGCAGCGGCTTATATGGGGCCAACCAAAGGTGTTACTTTAGTTTTATAATGTATTTGTTATGATTGGAAGATCCTGCCTTATATTAAAAACTTAAAACTACCGTAGGCCTACCCCGTCAGCGAGTTACTCTTTGGCGAAGAAACTGAAGGAGCCAAACTTAGTGCAGATTGTGCTGCCACCCGAGTCAGACGGGTGTGGATGTCAGTACAGGATGACTGTGTGCAGTATAACAATGGACTGATTGTCAGAGGGGTGTGGGTGTCTGTACAGGACGGCGGTGTGCAGTATAACAATGGACTGATTGTCAGAGGGGTGTGGATGTCAGTACAGGATGACTGTGTGCAGTATAACAATGGACTGATTGTCAGAGGGGTGTGGGTGTCTGTACAGGACGGCGGTGTGCAGTATAACAATGGACTGATTGTCAGAGGGGTGTGGGTGTCTGTACACGACGGCGGTGTGCAGTATAACAATGGACTGATTGTCAGAGGGGTGTGGGTGTCTGTACAGGACGGCTGTGTGCAGTATAACAATGGACTGATTGTCAGAGGGGTGTGGGTGTCTGTACAGGACGGCTGTGTGCAGTATAACAATGGACTGATTGTCAGAGGGGTGTGGGTGTCTGTACAGGACGGCGGTGTGCAGTTTAACAATGGACTGATTGTCAGAGGGGTGTGGGTGTCAGTACACGATGGCTGTGTGCAGTATAACAATGGACTGATTGTCAGAGGGGTGTGGGTGTCTGTACAGGACGGCGGTGTGCAGTATAATAATGGACTGATTGTCAGAGGGGTGTGGGTGTCTGTACACGATGGCGGTGTGCAGTATAACAATGGACTGATTGTCAGAGGGGTGTGGGTGTCTGTACAGGACGGCGGTGTGCAGTATAACAATGGACTGATTGTCAGAGGGGTGTGGGTGTCAGTACATGATGGCTGTGTGCAGTATAACAATGGACTGATTGTCAGAGGGGTGTGGGTGTCAGTACACGATGGCTGTGTGCAGTACAACAATGGACTGATTGTCAGAGGGGTGTGGGTGTCAGTACACGATGGCTGTGTGCAGTATAACAATGGACTGATTGTCAGAGGGGTGTGGGTGTCTGTACACGATGGCTGTGTACAGTATAACAATGGACTGATTGTCAGAGGGGTGTGGGTGTCAATACAGGACGGCGGTGTGCAGTATAACAATGGACTGATTGTCAGAGGGGTGTGGGTGTCAGTACACGATGGCGGTGTGCAGTATAACAATGGACTGATTGTCAGAGGGGTGTGGGTGTCTGTACAGGACGGCGGTGTGCAGTATAACAATGGACTGATTGTCAGAGGGGTGTGGGTGTCAGTACACGATGGCGGTGTGCAGTATAACAATGGACTGATTGTCAGAGGGCTGTGGGTGTCTGTACAGGACGGCGGTGTGCAGTATAACAATGGACTGATTGTCAGAGGGGTGTGGGTGTCAGTACACGATGGCTGTGTGCAGTATAACAATGGACTGATTGTCAGAGGGGTGTGGGTGTCTGTACAGGACGGCTGTGTGCAGTATAACAATGGACTGATTGTCAGAGGGGTGTGGGTGTCAGTACACGATGGCTGTGTGCAGTATAACAATGGACTGATTGTCAGAGGGGTGTGGGTGTCAGTACAGGATGGCGGTGTACAGTATAACAATGGACTGATTGTCAGAGGGGTGTGGGTGTCTGTACACGATGGCTGTGTGCAGTATAACAATGGACTGATTGTCAGAGGGGTGTGGGTGTCTGTACACGATGGCTGTTTACAGTATAACAATGGACTGATTGTCAGAGGGGTGTGGGTGTCAATACAGGACGGCGGTGTGCAGTATAACAATGGACTGATTGTCAGAGGGGTGTGGGTGTCTGTACACGATGGCTGTGTGCAGTATAACAATGGACTGATTGTCAGAGGGGTGTGGGTGTCAGTACAGGATGGCGGTGTACAGTATAACAATGGACTGATTGTCAGAGGGGTGTGGGTGTCAGTACACGATGGCGGTGTGCAGTATAACAATGGACTGATTGTCAGAGGGGTGTGGGTGTCAATACAGGACGGCGGTGTGCAGTATAACAATGGACTGATTGTCAGAGGGGTGTGGGTGTCAGTACAGGACGGCGGTGTGCAGTATAACAATGGACTGATTGTCAGAGGGGTGTGGGTGTCTGTACAGGACGGCGGTGTGCAGTATAACAATGGACTGATTGTCAGAGGGGTGTGGGTGTCAGTACACGATGGCGGTGTGCAGTATAACAATGGACTGATTGTCAGAGGGGTGTGGGTGTCAGTACAGGATGGCGGTGTACAGTATAACAATGGACTGATTGTCAGAGGGGTGTGGGTGTCAGTACACGATGGCGGTGTGCAGTATAACAATGGACTGATTGTCAGAGGGGTGTGGGTGTCAGTACAGGACGGCGGTGTGCAGTATAACAATGGACTGATTGTCAGAGGGGTGTGGGTGTCAGTACAGGACGGCGGTGTGCAGTATAACAATGGACTGATTGTCAGAGGGGTGTGGGTGTCTGTACACGATGGCGGTGTGCAGTATAACAATGGACTGATTGTCAGAGGGGTGTGGGTGTCAGTACAGGATGGCGGTGTGCAGTATAACAATGGACTGATTGTCAGAGGGGTGTGGGTGTCAGTACAGGACGGCGGTGTGCAGTATAACAATGGACTGATTGTCAGAGGGGTGTGGGTGTCAGTACAGGACGGCGGTGTGCAGTATAACAATGGACTGATTGTCAGAGGGGTGTGGGTGTCAGTACACGATGGCGGTGTGCAGTATAACACTGGACTGATTGTCAGAGGGGTGTGGGTGTCTGTACACGATGGCTGTGTGCAGTATAACAATGGACTGATTGTCAGAGGGGTGTGGGTGTCAGTACAGGACGGCGGTGTGCAGTATAACAATGGACTGATTGTCAGAGGGGTGTGGGTGTCTGTACAGGACGGCGGTGTGCAGTATAACAATGGACTGATTGTCAGAGGGGTGTGGGTGTCAGTACAGGACGGCGGTGTGCAGTATAACAATGGACTGATTGTCAGAGGGGTGTGGGTGTCTGTACACGATGGCGGTGTGCAGTATAACAATGGACTGATTGTCAGAGGGGTGTGGGTGTCAGTACAGGATGGCGGTGTGCAGTATAACAATGGACTGATTGTCAGAGGGGTGTGGGTGTCAGTACAGGACGGCGGTGTGCAGTATAACAATGGACTGATTGTCAGAGGGGTGTGGGTGTCAGTACAGGATGGCGGTGTGCAGTATAACAATGGACTGATTGTCAGACGGGTGTGGGTGTCAGTACAGGACGGCGGTGTGCAGTATAACAATGGACTGATTGTCAGAGGGGTGTGGGTGTCTGTACAGGACGGCGGTGTGCAGTATAACAATGGACTGATTGTCAGAGGGGTGTGGGTGTCAGTACACGATGGCTGTGTGCAGTACAACAATGGACTGATTGTCAGAGGGGTGTGGGTGTCAGTACACGATGGCTGTGTGCAGTATAACAATGGACTGATTGTCAGAGGGGTGTGGGTGTCTGTACACGATGGCTGTGTACAGTATAACAATGGACTGATTGTCAGAGGGGTGTGGGTGTCAATACAGGACGGCGGTGTGCAGTATAACAATGGACTGATTGTCAGAGGGGTGTGGGTGTCAGTACACGATGGCGGTGTGCAGTATAACAATGGACTGATTGTCAGAGGGGTGTGGGTGTCTGTACAGGACGGCGGTGTGCAGTATAACAATGGACTGATTGTCAGAGGGGTGTGGGTGTCAGTACACGATGGCTGTGTGCAGTATAACAATGGACTGATTGTCAGAGGGGTGTGGGTGTCAGTACAGGATGGCGGTGTACAGTATAACAATGGACTGATTGTCAGAGGGGTGTGGGTGTCTGTACACGATGGCTGTGTGCAGTATAACAATGGACTGATTGTCAGAGGGGTGTGGGTGTCTGTACACGATGGCTGTGTACAGTATAACAATGGACTGATTGTCAGAGGGGTGTGGGTGTCAGTACAGGACGGCGGTGTGCAGTATAACAATGGACTGATTGTCAGAGGGGTGTGGGTGTCAGTACACGATGGCGGTGTGCAGTATAACAATGGACTGATTGTCAGAGGGGTGTGGGTGTCTGTACACGATGGCTGTTTACAGTATAACAATGGACTGATTGTCAGAGGGGTGTGGGTGTCAATACAGGACGGCGGTGTGCAGTATAACAATGGACTGATTGTCAGAGGGGTGTGGGTGTCTGTACACGATGGCTGTGTGCAGTATAACAATGGACTGATTGTCAGAGGGGTGTGGGTGTCAGTACAGGATGGCGGTGTACAGTATAACAATGGACTGATTGTCAGAGGGGTGTGGGTGTCAGTACACGATGGCGGTGTGCAGTATAACTATGGACTGATTGTCAGAGGGGTGTGGGTGTCAATACAGGACGGCGGTGTGCAGTATAACAATGGGCTGATTGTCAGAGGGGTGTGGGTGTCAGTACAGGACGGCGGTGTGCAGTATAACAATGGACTGATTGTCAGAGGGGTGTGGGTGTCTGTACAGGACGGCGGTGTGCAGTATAACAATGGACTGATTGTCAGAGGGGTGTGGGTGTCAGTACACGATGGCGGTGTGCAGTATAACAATGGACTGATTGTCAGAGGGGTGTGGGTGTCAGTACAGGATGGCGGTGTACAGTATAACAATGGACTGATTGTCAGAGGGGTGTGGGTGTCAGTACACGATGGCGGTGTGCAGTATAACAATGGACTGATTGTCAGAGGGGTGTGGGTGTCAGTACAGGACGGCGGTGTGCAGTATAACAATGGACTGATTGTCAGAGGGGTGTGGGTGTCAGTACAGGACGGCGGTGTGCAGTATAACAATGGACTGATTGTCAGAGGGGTGTGGGTGTCTGTACACGATGGCGGTGTGCAGTATAACAATGGACTGATTGTCAGAGGGGTGTGGGTGTCAGTACAGGACGGCGGTGTGCAGTATAACAATGGACTGATTGTCAGAGGGGTGTGGGTGTCTGTACAGGACGGCGGTGTGCAGTATAACAATGGACTGATTGTCAGAGGGGTGTGGGTGTCAGTACAGGACGGCGGTGTGCAGTATAAGAATGGACTGATTGTCAGAGGGGTGTGGGTGTCTGTACACGATGGCGGTGTGCAGTATAACAATGGACTGATTGTCAGAGGGGTGTGGGTGTCAGTACAGGATGGCGGTGTGCAGTATAACAATGGACTGATTGTCAGACGGGTGTGGGTGTCAGTACAGGACGGCGGTGTGCAGTATAACAATGGACTGATTGTCAGAGGGGTGTGGGTGTCAGTACAGGATGGCGGTGTGCAGTATAACAATGGACTGATTATCAGAGGGGTGTGGGTGTCTGTACACGATGGCTGTGTGCAGTATAACAATGGACTGATTGTCAGAGGGGTGTGGATGTCAGTACACGATGGCTGTGTGCAGTATAACAATGGACTGATTGTCAGAGGGGTGTGGGTGTCTGTACACGATGGCGGTGTGCAGTATAACAATGGACTGATTGTCAGAGGGGTGTGGGTGTCAGTACACGACGGCGGTGTGCAGTATAACAATGGACTGATTGTCAGAGGGGTGTGGATGTCAGTACACGATGGCTGTGTGCAGTATAACAATGGACTGATTGTCAGAGGGGTGTGGGTGTCTGTACACGATGGCGGTGTGCAGTATAACAATGGACTGATTGTCAGAGGGGTGTGGGTGTCAGTACAGGATGGCTGTGTGCAGTATAATAATGGACTGATTGTCAGAGGGGTGTGGGTGTCAGTACACGACGGCGGTGTGCAGTATAACAATGGACTGATTGTCAGAGGGGTGTGGGTGTCTGTACAGGATGGCTGTGTGCAGTATAACAATGGACTGATTGTCAGAGGGGTGTGGGTGTCAGTACACGACGGCGGTGTGCAGTATAACAATGGACTGATTGTCAGAGGGGTGTGGGTGTCTGTACACGATGGCGGTGTGCAGTATAACAATGGACTGATTGTCAGACGGGTGTGGGTGTCAGTACACGATGGCTGTGTGCAGTATAACAATGGACTGATTGTCAGAGGGGTGTGGGTGTCTGTACAGGACGGCGGTGTGCAGTATAATAATGGACTGATTGTCAGAGGGGTGTGGGTGTCAGTACACGATGGCTGTGTGCAGTATAACAATGGACTGATTGTCAGAGGGGTGTGGGTGTCTGTACAGGATGGCTGTGTGCAGCATAACAATGGACTGATTGTCAGAGGGGTGTGGGTGTCAGTACAGGATGGCGGTGTGCAGTATAACAATGGACTGATTGTCAGAGGGGTGTGGGTGTCAGTACAGGACGGCGGTGTGCAGTATAACAATGGACTGATTGTCAGAGGGGTGTGGGTGTCAGTACACGATGGCGGTGTGCAGTATAACAATGGACTGATTGTCAGAGGGGTGTGGGTGTCAGTACAGGATGGCGGTGTACAGTATAACAATGGACTGATTGTCAGAGGGGTGTGGGTGTCAGTACACGATGGCTGTGTGCAGTATAACAATGGACTGATTGTCAGAGGGGTGTGGGTGTCAGTACAGGATGGCGGTGTACAGTATAACAATGGACTGATTGTCAGAGGGGTGTGGGTGTCAGTACACGATGGCTGTGTGCAGTATAACAATGGACTGATTGTCAGAGGGGTGTGGGTGTCAGTACACGATGGCGGTGTGCAGTATAACAATGGACTGATTGTCAGAGGGGTGTGGGTGTCAGTACAGGATGGCGGTGTGCAGTATAACAATGGACTGATTGTCAGAGGGGTGTGGGTGTCAGTACAGGACGGCGGTGTGCAGTATAACAATGGACTGATTGTCAGAGGGGTGTGGGTGTCAGTACAGGACGGCGGTGTGCAGTATAACAATGGACTGATTGTCAGAGGGGTGTGGGTGTCTGTACACGATGGCGGTGTGCAGTATAACAATGGACTGATTGTCAGAGGGGTGTGGGTGTCAGTACAGGACGGCGGTGTGCAGTATAACAATGGACTGATTGTCAGAGGGGTGTGGGTGTCAGTACAGGACGGCGGTGTGCAGTATAACAATGGACTGATTGTCAGAGGGGTGTGGGTGTCTGTACACGATGGCTGTGTGCAGTATAACAATGGACTGATTGTCAGACGGGTGTGGGTGTCAGTACACGACGGCGGTGTGCAGTATAACAATGGACTGATTGTCAGAGGGGTGTGGGTGTCTGTACAGGATGGCGGTGTGCAGTATAACAATGGACTGATTGTCAGAGGGGTGTGGGTGTCAGTACAGGACGGCGGTGTGCAGTATAACAATGGACTGATTGTCAGAGGGGTGTGGGTGTCAGTACAGGACGGCGGTGTGCAGTATAACAATGGACTGATTGTCAGAGGGGTGTGGGTGTCAGTACACGATGGCTGTGTGCAGTATAACAATGGACTGATTGTCAGAGGGGTGTGGATGTCAGTACACGATGGCTGTGTGCAGTATAACAATGGACTGATTGTCAGAGGGGTGTGGGTGTCTGTACACGATGGCTGTGTGCAGTATAACAATGGACTGATTGTCAGAGGGGTGTGGGTGTCAGTACACGACGGCGGTGTGCAGTAGAACAATGGACTGATTGTCAGAGGGGTGTGGGTGTCAGTACACGATGGCTGTGTGCAGTATAACAATGGACTGATTGTCAGAGGGGTGTGGGTGTCTGTACACGATGGCGGTGTGCAGTATAACAATGGACTGATTGTCAGAGGGGTGTGGGTGTCAGTACAGGATGGCGGTGTGCAGTATAACAATGGACTGATTGTCAGACGGGTGTGGGTGTCAGTACAGGACGGCGGTGTGCAGTATAACAATGGACTGATTGTCAGAGGGGTGTGGGTGTCAGTACAGGATGGCGGTGTGCAGTATAACAATGGACTGATTATCAGAGGGGTGTGGGTGTCTGTACACGATGGCTGTGTGCAGTATAACAATGGACTGATTGTCAGAGGGGTGTGGATGTCAGTACACGATGGCTGTGTGCAGTATAACAATGGACTGATTGTCAGAGGGGTGTGGGTGTCTGTACACGATGGCTGTGTGCAGTATAACAATGGACTGATTGTCAGACGGGTGTGGGTGTCAGTACACGACGGCGGTGTGCAGTATAACAATGGACTGATTGTCAGAGGGGTGTGGGTGTCAGTACACGATGGCTGTGTGCAGTATAACAATGGACTGATTGTCAGAGGGGTGTTGGTGTCAGTACACGATGGCTGTGTGCAGTATAACAATGGACTGATTGTCAGAGGGGTGTGGGTGTCTGTACAGGACGGCGGTGTGCAGTATAATAATGGACTGATTGTCAGAGGGGTGTGGGTGTCAGTACACGATGGCTGTGTGCAGTATAACAATGGACTGATTGTCAGAGGGGTGTGGGTGTCAGTACACGATGGCTGTGTGCAGTATAACAATAGACTGATTGTCAGAGGGGTGTGGGTGTCTGTACACGATGGCTGTTTACAGTATAACAATGGACTGATTGTCAGAGGGGTGTGGGTGTCAATACAGGATGGCGGTGTGCAGTATAACAATGGACTGATTGTCAGAGGGGTGTGGGTGTCAGTACACGATGGCTGTGTGCAGTATAACAATGGACTGATTGTCAGAGGGGTGTGGGTGTCAGTACAGGATGGCGGTGTGCAGTATAACAATGGACTGATTGTCAGAGGGGTGTGGGTGTCAGTACAGGACGGCGGTGTGCAGTATAACAATGGACTGATTGTCAGAGGGGTGTGGGTGTCAGTACAGGACGGCGGTGTGCAGTATAACAATGGACTGATTGTCAGAGGGGTGTGGGTGTCAGTACAGGACGGCGGTGTGCAGTATAACAATGGACTGATTGTCAGAGGGGTGTGGGTGTCAGTACACGATGGCGGTGTGCAGTATAACAATGGACTGATTGTCAGAGGGGTGTGGGTGTCAGTACAGGATGGCGGTGTACAGTATAACAATGGACTGATTGTCAGAGGGGTGTGGGTGTCAGTACACGATGGCTGTGTGCAGTATAACAATGGACTGATTGTCAGAGGGGTGTGGGTGTCAGTACAGGATGGCGGTGTACAGTATAACAATGGACTGATTGTCAGAGGGGTGTGGGTGTCAGTACACGATGGCTGTGTGCAGTATAACAATGGACTGATTGTCAGAGGGGTGTGGGTGTCAGTACACGATGGCGGTGTGCAGTATAACAATGGACTGATTGTCAGAGGGGTGTGGGTGTCAGTACAGGATGGCGGTGTGCAGTATAACAATGGACTGATTGTCAGAGGGGTGTGGGTGTCAGTACAGGACGGCGGTGTGCAGTATAACAATGGACTGATTGTCAGAGGGGTGTGGGTGTCAGTACAGGATGGCGGTGTGCAGTATAACAATGGACTGATTGTCAGAGGGGTGTGGGTGTCAGTACAGGATGGCGGTGTGCAGTATAACAATGGACTGATTGTCAGAGGGGTGTGGGTGTCAGTACAGGACGGCGGTGTGCAGTATAACAATGGACTGATTGTCAGAGGGGTGTGGGTGTCTGTACACGATGGCTGTGTGCAGTATAACAATGGACTGATTGTCAGAGGGGTGTGGGTGTCAGTACAGGATGGCTGTGTGCAGTATAACAATGGACTGATTGTCAGAGGGGTGTGGGTGTCAGTACACGATGGCGGTGTGCAGTATAACAATGGACTGATTGTCAGAGGGGTGTGGGTGTCAGTACAGGACGGCGGTGTGCAGTATAACAATGGACTGATTGTCAGAGGGGTGTGGGTGTCAGTACAGGACGGCGGTGTGCAGTATAACAATGGACTGATTGTCAGAGGGGTGTGGGTGTCTGTACACGATGGCTGTGTGCAGTATAACAATGGACTGATTGTCAGACGGGTGTGGGTGTCAGTACACGACGGCGGTGTGCAGTATAACAATGGACTGATTGTCAGAGGGGTGTGGGTGTCTGTACAGGATGGCGGTGTGCAGTATAACAATGGACTGATTGTCAGAGGGGTGTGGGTGTCAGTACAGGACGGCGGTGTGCAGTATAACAATGGACTGATTGTCAGAGGGGTGTGGGTGTCAGTACAGGACGGCGGTGTGCAGTATAACAATGGACTGATTGTCAGAGGGGTGTGGGTGTCAGTACACGATGGCTGTGTGCAGTATAACAATGGACTGATTGTCAGAGGGGTGTGGATGTCAGTACACGATGGCTGTGTGCAGTATAACAATGGACTGATTGTCAGAGGGGTGTGGGTGTCTGTACACGATGGCTGTGTGCAGTATAACAATGGACTGATTGTCAGAGGGGTGTGGGTGTCAGTACACGACGGCGGTGTGCAGTAGAACAATGGACTGATTGTCAGAGGGGTGTGGGTGTCAGTACACGATGGCTGTGTGCAGTATAACAATGGACTGATTGTCAGAGGGGTGTGGGTGTCTGTACACGATGGCGGTGTGCAGTATAACAATGGACTGATTGTCAGAGGGGTGTGGGTGTCAGTACAGGATGGCGGTGTGCAGTATAACAATGGACTGATTGTCAGACGGGTGTGGGTGTCAGTACAGGACGGCGGTGTGCAGTATAACAATGGACTGATTGTCAGAGGGGTGTGGGTGTCAGTACAGGATGGCGGTGTGCAGTATAACAATGGACTGATTATCAGAGGGGTGTGGGTGTCTGTACACGATGGCTGTGTGCAGTATAACAATGGACTGATTGTCAGAGGGGTGTGGATGTCAGTACACGATGGCTGTGTGCAGTATAACAATGGACTGATTGTCAGAGGGGTGTGGGTGTCTGTACACGATGGCTGTGTGCAGTATAACAATGGACTGATTGTCAGACGGGTGTGGGTGTCAGTACACGACGGCGGTGTGCAGTATAACAATGGACTGATTGTCAGAGGGGTGTGGGTGTCAGTACACGATGGCTGTGTGCAGTATAACAATGGACTGATTGTCAGAGGGGTGTTGGTGTCAGTACACGATGGCTGTGTGCAGTATAACAATGGACTGATTGTCAGAGGGGTGTGGGTGTCTGTACAGGACGGCGGTGTGCAGTATAATAATGGACTGATTGTCAGAGGGGTGTGGGTGTCAGTACACGATGGCTGTGTGCAGTATAACAATGGACTGATTGTCAGAGGGGTGTGGGTGTCAGTACACGATGGCTGTGTGCAGTATAACAATAGACTGATTGTCAGAGGGGTGTGGGTGTCTGTACACGATGGCTGTTTACAGTATAACAATGGACTGATTGTCAGAGGGGTGTGGGTGTCAATACAGGATGGCGGTGTGCAGTATAACAATGGACTGATTGTCAGAGGGGTGTGGGTGTCAGTACACGATGGCTGTGTGCAGTATAACAATGGACTGATTGTCAGAGGGGTGTGGGTGTCAGTACACGATGGCTGTGTGCAGTATAACAATGGACTGATTGTCAGAGGGGTGTGGGTGTCTGTACAGGACGGCGGTGTGCAGTATAATAATGGACTGATTGTCAGAGGGGTGTGGGTGACAGTACACGATGGCTGTGTGCAGTATAACAATGGACTGATTGTCAGAGGGGGTGTGGGTGTCAGTACACGATGGCTGTGTGCAGTATAACAATAGACTGATTGTCAGAGGGGTGTGGGTGTCAGTACACGACGGCGGTGTGCAGTATAACAATGGACTGATTGTCAGAGGGGTGTGGGTGTCAGTACACGATGGCTGTGTGCAGTATAACAATAGACTGATTGTCAGACGGGTGTGGGTGTCTGTACACGATGGCTGTTTACAATATAACAATGGACTGATTGTCAGAGGGGTGTGGGTGTCAATACAGGACGGCGGTGTGCAGTATAACAATGGACTGATTGTCAGAGGGGTGTGGGTGTCAGTACACGATGGCGGTGTGCAGTATAATAATGGACTGATTGTCAGAGGGGTGTGGGTGTCTGTACAGGACGGCTGTGTGCAGTATAACAATGGACTGATTGTCAGAGGGGTGTGGGTGTCAGTACAGGACGGCGGTGTGCAGTATAACAATGGACTGATTGTCAGAGGGGTGTGGGTGTCTGTACAGGACGGCTGTGTGCAGTATAACAATGGACTGATTGTCAGAGGGGTGTGGGTGTCAGTACAGGACGGCGGTGTGCAGTATAACAATGGACTGATTGTCAGAGGGGTGTGGGTGTCAGTACAGGACGGCTGTGTGCAGTATAACAATGGACTGATTGTCAGAGGGGTGTGGGTGTCTGTACAGGATGGCGGTGTACAGTATAACAATGGACTGATTGTCAGAGGGGTGTGGGTGTCAGTACACGATGGCGGTGTGCAGTATAACAATGGACTGATTGTCAGAGGGGTGTGGGTGTCAGTACACGATGGCGGTGTGCAGTATAACAATGGACTGATTGTCAGAGGGGTGTGGGTGTCAGTACAGGATGGCGGTGTACAGTATAACAATGGACTGATTGTCAGAGGGGTGTGGGTGTCAGTACACGATGGCGGTGTGCAGTATAACAATGGACTGATTGTCAGAGGGGTGTGGGTGTCAGTACAGGACGGCGGTGTGCAGTATAACAATGGACTGATTGTCAGAGGGGTGTGGGTGTCAGTACAGGACGGCGGTGTGCAGTATAACAATGGACTGATTGTCAGAGGGGTGTGGGTGTCTGTACACGATGGCGGTGTGCAGTATAACAATGGACTGATTGTCAGAGGGGTGTGGGTGTCAGTACAGGATGGCGGTGTGCAGTATAACAATGGACTGATTGTCAGAGGGGTGTGGGTGTCAGTACAGGACGGCGGTGTGCAGTATAACAATGGACTGATTGTCAGAGGGGTGTGGGTGTCAGTACAGGACGGCGGTGTGCAGTATAACAATGGACTGATTGTCAGAGGGGTGTGGGTGTCAGTACATGATGGCTGTGTGCAGTATAACAATGGACTGATTGTCAGAGGGGTGTGGGTGTCTGTACAGGACGGCGGTGTGCAGTATAACAATGGACTGATTGTCAGAGGGGTGTGGGTGTCTGTACACGATGGCTGTGTACAGTATAACAATGGACTGATTGTCAGAGGGGTGTGGGTGTCAGTACACGATGGCTGTGTGCAGTATAACAATGGACTGATTGTCAGAGGGGTGTGGGTGTCTGTACAGGACGGCGGTGTGCAGTATAACAATGGACTGATTGTCAGAGGGGTGTGGGTGTCAGTACACGATGGCGGTGTGCAGTATAACAATGGACTGATTGTCAGAGGGGTGTGGGTGTCTGTACAGGACGGCGGTGTGCAGTATAACAATGGACTGATTGTCAGAGGGGTGTGGGTGTCAGTACAGGACGGCGGTGTGCAGTATAACAATGGACTGATTGTCAGAGGGGTGTGGGTGTCTGTACACGATGGCGGTGTGCAGTATAACAATGGACTGATTGTCAGAGGGGTGTGGGTGTCAGTACAGGATGGCGGTGTGCAGTATAACAATGGACTGATTGTCAGACGGGTGTGGGTGTCAGTACAGGACGGCGGTGTGCAGTATAACAATGGACTGATTGTCAGAGGGGTGTGGGTGTCAGTACAGGATGGCGGTGTGCAGTATAACAATGGACTGATTATCAGAGGGGTGTGGGTGTCTGTACACGATGGCTGTGTGCAGTATAACAATGGACTGATTGTCAGAGGGGTGTGGATGTCAGTACACGATGGCTGTGTGCAGTATAACAATGGACTGATTGTCAGAGGGGTGTGGGTGTCTGTACACGATGGCTGTGTGCAGTATAACAATGGACTGATTGTCAGAGGGGTGTGGGTGTCAGTACAGGACGGCGGTGTGCAGTATAACAATGGACTGATTGTCAGAGGGGTGTGGGTGTCAGTACAGGATGGCTGTGTGCAGTATAATAATGGACTGATTGTCAGAGGGGTGTGGGTGTCAGTACACGACGGCGGTGTGCAGTATAACAATGGACTGATTGTCAGAGGGGTGTGGGTGTCTGTACAGGATGGCGGTGTGCAGTATAACAATGGACTGATTGTCAGAGGGGTGTGGGTGTCAGTACACGATGGCTGTGTGCAGTATAACAATGGACTGATTGTCAGAGGGGTGTGGGTGTCTGTACAGGACGGCGGTGTGCAGTATAATAATGGACTGATTGTCAGAGGGGTGTGGGTGTCAGTACACGATGGCTGTGTGCAGTATAACAATGGACTGATTGTCAGAGGGGTGTGGGTGTCAGTACACGATGGCTGTGTGCAGTATAACAATGGACTGATTGTCAGAGGGGTGTGGGTGTCAGTACACGATGGCTGTGTGCAGTATAACAATAGACTGATTGTCAGAGGGGTGTGGGTGTCTGTACACGATGGCTGTTTACAGTATAACAATGGACTGATTGTCAGAGGGGTGTGGGTGTCTGTACAGGACGGCGGTGTGCAGTATAACAATGGACTGATTGTCAGAGGGGTGTGGGTGTCAGTACACGATGGCGGTGTGCAGTATAATAATGGACTGATTGTCAGAGGGGTGTGGGTGTCTGTACAGGACGGCTGTGTGCAGTATAACAATGGACTGATTGTCAGAGGGGTGTGGGTGTCAGTACAGGACGGCGGTGTGCAGTATAACAATGGACTGATTGTCAGAGGGGTGTGGGTGTCAGTACAGGACGGCGGTGTGCAGTATAACAATGGACTGATTGTCAGAGGGGTGTGGGTGTCTGTACAGGACGGCGGTGTGCAGTATAACAATGGACTGATTGTCAGAGGGGTGTGGGTGTCAGTACACGATGGCGGTGTGCAGTATAACAATGGACTGATTGTCAGAGGGGTGTGGGTGTCAGTACAGGACGGCGGTGTGCAGTATAACAATGGACTGATTGTCAGAGGGGTGTGGGTGTCAGTACAGGACGGCGGTGTGCAGTATAACAATGGACTGATTGTCAGAGGGGTGTGGGTGTCAGTACAGGACGGCGGTGTGCAGTATAACAATGGACTGATTGTCAGAGGGGTGTGGGTGTCTGTACACGATGGCTGTGTGCAGTATAACAATGGACTGATTGTCAGAGGGGTGTGGGTGTCAGTACAGGATGGCGGTGTACAGTATAACAATGGACTGATTGTCAGAGGGGTGTGGGTGTCAGTACACGATGGCTGTGTGCAGTATAACAATGGACTGATTGTCAGAGGGGTGTGGGTGTCAGTACAGGATGGCGGTGTACAGTATAACAATGGACTGATTGTCAGAGGGGTGTGGGTGTCAGTACACGATGGCTGTGTGCAGTATAACAATGGACTGATTGTCAGAGGGGTGTGGGTGTCAGTACACGATGGCGGTGTGCAGTATAACAATGGACTGATTGTCAGAGGGGTGTGGGTGTCAGTACAGGATGGCGGTGTGCAGTATAACAATGGACTGATTGTCAGAGGGGTGTGGGTGTCAGTACAGGACGGCGGTGTGCAGTATAACAATGGACTGATTGTCAGAGGGGTGTGGGTGTCAGTACAGGACGGCGGTGTGCAGTATAACAATGGACTGATTGTCAGAGGGGTGTGGGTGTCTGTACACGATGGCGGTGTGCAGTATAACAATGGACTGATTGTCACAGGGGTGTGGGTGTCAGTACAGGATGGCGGTGTGCAGTATAACAATGGACTGATTGTCAGAGGGGTGTGGGTGTCAGTACAGGACGGCGGTGTGCAGTATAACAATGGACTGATTGTCAGAGGGGTGTGGGTGTCAGTACAGGACGGCGGTGTGCAGTATAACAATGGACTGATTGTCAGAGGGGTGTGGATGTCAGTAGACGATGGCTGTGTGCAGTATAACAATGGACTGATTGCCAGAGGGGTGTGTGGGTGTCTGTACACGATGGCTGTGTGCAGTATAACAATGGACTGATTGTCAGACGGGTGTGGGTGTCAGTACACGACGGCGGTGTGCAGTATAACAATGGACTGATTGTCAGAGGGGTGTGGGTGTCTGTACAGGATGGCGGTGTGCAGTATAACAATGGACTGATTGTCAGAGGGGTGTGGGTGTCAGTACAGGACGGCGGTGTGCAGTATAACAATGGACTGATTGTCAGAGGGGTGTGGGTGTCAGTACAGGACGGCGGTGTGCAGTATAACAATGGACTGATTGTCAGAGGGGTGTGGGTGTCAGTACACGATGGCTGTGTGCAGTATAACAATGGACTGATTGTCAGAGGGGTGTGGATGTCAGTACACGATGGCTGTGTGCAGTATAAGAATGGACTGATTGTCAGAGGGGTGTGGGTGTCTGTACACGATGGCTGTGTGCAGTATAACAATGGACTGATTGTCAGAGGGGTGTGGGTGTCAGTATACGACGGCGGTGTGCAGTATAACAATGGACTGATTGTCAGAGGGGTGTGGGTGTCAGTACACGATGGCTGTGTGCAGTATAACAATGGACTGATTGTCAGAGGGGTGTGGGTGTCTGTACACGATGGCGGTGTGCAGTATAACAATGGACTGATTGTCAGAGGGGTGTGGGTGTCAGTACAGGATGGCGGTGTGCAGTATAACAATGGACTGATTGTCAGACGGGTGTGGGTGTCAGTACAGGACGGCGGTGTGCAGTATAACAATGGACTGATTGTCAGAGGGGTGTGGGTGTCAGTACAGGACGGCGGTGTGCAGTATAACAATGGACTGATTGTCAGAGGGGTGTGGGTGTCTGTACACGATGGCTGTGTGCAGTATAACAATGGACTGATTGTCAGACGGGTGTGGGTGTCAGTACACGACGGCGGTGTGCAGTATAACAATGGACTGATTGTCAGAGGGGTGTGGGTGTCAGTACACGATGGCTGTGTGCAGTATAACAATGGACTGATTGTCAGAGGGGTGTGGGTGTCTGTACAGGACGGCGGTGTGCAGTATAATAATGGACTGATTGTCAGAGGGGTGTGGGGTGTCAGTACACGATGGCTGTGTGCAGTATAACAATGGACTGATTGTCAGAGGGGTGTGGGTGTCAGTACACGATGGCTGTGTGCAGTATAACAATAGACTGATTGTCAGAGGGGTGTGGGTGTCTGTACACGATGGCTGTTTACAGTATAACAATGGACTGATTGTCAGAGGGGTGTGGGTGTCAATACAGGATGGCGGTGTGCAGTATAACAATGGACTGATTGTCAGAGGGGTGTGGGTGTCAGTACACGATGGCTGTGTGCAGTATAACAATGGACTGATTGTCAGAGGGGTGTGGGTGTCAGTACACGATGGCTGTGTGCAGTATAACAATGGACTGATTGTCAGAGGGGTGTGGGTGTCTGTACAGGACGGCGGTGTGCAGTATAATAATGGACTGATTGTCAGAGGGGTGTGGGTGTCAGTACACGATGGCTGTGTGCAGTATAACAATGGACTGATTGTCAGAGGGGTGTGGGTGTCAGTACACGATGGCTGTGTGCAGTATAACAATAGACTGATTGTCAGAGGGGTGTGGGTGTCTGTACACGATGGCTGTTTACAGTATAACAATGGACTGATTGTCAGAGGGGTGTGGGTGTCAATACAGGACGGCGGTGTGCAGTATAACAATGGACTGATTGTCAGAGGGGTGTGGGTGTCAGTACACGATGGCTGTGTGCAGTATAATAATGGACTGATTGTCAGAGGGGTGTGGGTGTCTGTACAGGACGGCTGTGTGCAGTATAACAATGGGACTGATTGTCAGAGGGGTGTGGGTGTCAGTACAGGACGGCGGTGTGCAGTATAACAATGGACTGATTGTCAGAGGGGTGTGGGTGTCAGTACAGGACGGCGGTGTGCAGTATAACAATGGACTGATTGTCAGAGGGGTGTGGGTGTCTGTACAGGACGGCGGTGTGCAGTATAACAATGGACTGATTGTCAGAGGGGTGTGGGTGTCAGTACACGATGGCGGTGTGCAGTATAACAATGGACTGATTGTCAGAGGGGTGTGGGTGTCAGTACAGGATGGCGGTGTGCAGTATAACAATGGACTGATTGTCAGAGGGGTGTGGGTGTCAGTACACGATGGCGGTGTGCAGTATAACAATGGACTGATTGTCAGAGGGGTGTGGGTGTCAGTACAGGATGGCGGTGTGCAGTATAACAATGGACTGATTGTCAGAGGGGTGTGCGTGTCTGTACACGATGGCGGTGTGCAGTATAACAATGGACTGATTGTCAGAGGGGTGTGGGTGTCAGTACACGATGGCTGTGTGCAGTATAACAATGGACTGATTGTCAGAGGGGTGTGGGTGTCAGTACACGATGGCGGTGTGCAGTATAACAATGGACTGATTGTCAGAGGGGTGTGGCTGTCAGTACAGGATGGCGGTGTGCAGTATAACAATGGACTGATTGTCAGAGGGGTGTGGGTGTCAGTACAGGACGGCGGTGTGCAGTATAACAATGGACTGATTGTCAGAGGGGTGTGGGTGTCAGTACAGGACGGCGGTGTGCAGTATAACAATGGACTGATTGTCAGAGGGGTGTGGGTGTCTGTACACGATGGCGGTGTGCAGTATAACAATGGACTGATTGTCAGAGGGGTGTGGGTGTCAGTACAGGATGGCGGTGTGCAGTATAACAATGGACTGATTGTCAGAGGGGTGTGGGTGTCAGTACAGGACGGCGGTGTGCAGTATAACAATGGACTGATTGTCAGAGGGGTGTGGGTGTCAGTACAGGATGGCTGTGTGCAGTATAACAATGGACTGATTGTCAGAGGGGTGTGGATGTCAGTACACGATGGCTGTGTGCAGTATAACAATGGACTGATTGTCAGAGGGGTGTGGGTGTCTGTACACGATGGCTGTGTGCAGTATAACAATGGACTGATTGTCAGAGGGGTGTGGGTGTCAGTACAGGATGGCGGTGTGCAGTATAATAATGGACTGATTGTCAGAGGGGTGTGGGTGTCAGTACACGATGGCTGTGTGCAGTATAACAATGGACTGATTGTCAGAGGGGTGTGGGTGTGTCAGTAAACGACGGCGGTGTGCAGTATAACAATGGACTGATTGTCAGAGGGGTGTGGGTGTCTGTACAGGATGGCGGTGTGCAGTATAACAATGGACTGATTGTCAGAGGGGTGTGGGTGTCAGTACAGGACGGCGGTGTGCAGTATAACAATGGACTGATTGTCCAGAGGGGTGTGGGTGTCAGTACAGGACGGCGGTGTGCAGTATAACAATGGACTGATTGTCAGAGGGGTGTGGGTGTCAGTACACGATGGCTGTGTGCAGTATAACAATGGACTGATTGTCAGAGGGGTGTGGATGTCAGTACACGATGGCTGTGTGCAGTATAACAATGGACTGATTGTCAGAGGGGTGTGGGTGTCTGTACAGGACGGCGGTGTGCAGTATAACAATGGACTGATTGTCAGAGGGGTGTGGGTGTCAGTACACGATGGCGGTGTGCAGTATAACAATGGACTGATTGTCAGAGGGGTGTGGGTGTCAGTACAGGACGGCGGTGTGCAGTATAACAATGGACTGATTGTCAGAGGGGTGTGGGTGTCAGTACAGGATGGCGGTGTACAGTATAACAATGGACTGATTGTCAGAGGGGTGTGGATGTCAGTACACGATGGCGGTGTGCAGTATAACAATGGACTGATTGTCAGAGGGGTGTGGGTGTCAATACAGGACGGCGGTGTGCAGTATAACAATGGACTGATTGTCAGAGGGGTGTGGGTGTCAGTACAGGACTGGCGGTGTGCAGTATAAGAATGGACTGATTGTCAGAGGGGTGTGGGTGTCAGTACACGATGGCGGTGTGCAGTATAACAATGGACTGATTGTCAGAGGGGTGTGGGTGTCAGTACAGGACGGCTGTGTGCAGTATAACAATGGACTGATTGTCAGAGGGGTGTGGGTGTCTGTACAGGATGGCGGTGTGCAGTATAACAATGGACTGATTGTCAGAGGGGTGTGGGTGTCAGTACAGCGGATGGCGGTGTGCAGTATAACAATGGACTGATTGTCAGAGGGGTGTGGGTGTCTGTACAGGACGGCGGTGTGCAGTATAACAATGGACTGATTGTCAGAGGGGTGTGGGTGTCAGTACAGGACGGCGGTGTGCAGTATAACAATGGACTGATTGTCAGAGGGGTGTGGGTGTCTGTACAGGATGGCGGTGTGCAGTATAACAATGGACTGATTGTCAGAGGGGTGTGGGTGTCAGTACACGACGGCGGTGTGCAGTATAACAATGGACTGATTGTCAGAGGGGTGTGGGTGTCAGTACACGATGGCGGTGTGCAGTATAACAATGGACTGATTGTCAGAGGGGTGTGGGTGTCTGTACACGATGGCTGTGTGCAGTATAACAATGGACTGATTGTCAGAGGGGTGTGGGTGTCTGTACAGGACGGCGGTGTGCAGTATAACAATGGACTGATTGTCAGAGGGGTGTGGGTGTCAGTACACGATGGCGGTGTGCAGTATAACAATGGACTGATTGTCAGAGGGGTGTGGGTGTCTGTACACGATGGCTGTGTGCAGTATAACAATGGACTGATTGTCAGAGGGGTGTGGGTGTCAGTACACGATGGCTGTGTGCAGTATAACAATGGACTGATTGTCAGAGGGGTGTGGGTGTCTGTACAGGATGGCGGTGTGCAGTATAACAATGGACTGATTGTCAGAGGGGTGTGGGTGTCTGTACACGATGGCTGTGTGCAGTATAACAATGGACTGATTGTCAGAGGGGTGTGGGTGTCTGTACACGATGGCTGTGTGCAGTATAACAATGGACTGATTGTCAGAGGGGTGTGGGTGTCAGTACAGGACGGCGGTGTGCAGTATAACAATGGACTGATTGTCAGAGGGGTGTGGGTGTCAGTACAGGATGGCGGTGTGCAGTATAACAATGGACTGATTGTCAGAGGGGTGTGGGTGTCAGTACAGGATGGCGGTGTGCAGTATAACAATGGACTGATTGTCAGAGGGGTGTGGGTGTCTGTACACGATGGCTGTGTGCAGTATAACAATGGACTGATTGTCAGAGGGGTGTGGGTGTCTGTACAGGACGGCGGTGTGCAGTATAACAATGGACTGATTGTCAGAGGGGTGTGGGTGTCAGTACACGATGGCTGTGTGCAGTATAACAATGGACTGATTGTCAGAGGGGTGTGGGTGTCAGTACAGGACGGCGGTGTGCAGTATAATAATGGACTGATTGTCAGAGGGGTGTGGGTGTCAGTACAGGATGGCGGTGTGCAGTATAACAATGGACTGATTGTCAGAGGGGTGTGGGTGTCTGTACAGGATGGCTGTGTGCAGTATAACAATGGACTGATTGTCAGAGGGGTGTGGGTGTCTGTACAGGACGGCGGTGTGCAGTATAATAATGGACTGATTGTCAGAGGGGTGTGGGTGTCAGTACACGATGGCGGTGTGCAGTATAACAATGGACTGATTGTCAGAGGGGTGTGGGTGTCTGTACAGGATGGCTGTGTGCAGTATAACAATGGACTGATTGTCAGAGGGGTGTGGGTGTCAGTACAGGACGGCGGTGTGCAGTATAACAATGGACTGATTGTCAGAGGGGTGTGGGTGTCTGCACACGATGGCTGTGTGCAGTATAACAATGGACTGATTGTCAGAGGGGTGTGGGTGTCTGTACAGGATGGCTGTGTGCAGTATAACAATGGACTGATTGTCAGAGGGGTGTGGGTGTCAGTACAGGACGGCTGTGTGCAGTATAACAATGGACTGATTGTCAGAGGGGTGTGGGGTGTCTGTACAGGATGGCTGTGTGCAGTATAACAATGGACTGATTGTCAGAGGGGTGTGGGTGTCAGTAAACGACGGCGGTGTGCAGTATAACAATGGACTGATTGTCAGACGGGTGTGGGTGTCTGTACAGGACGGCTGTGTGCAGTATAACAATGGACTGATTGTCAGAGGGGTGTGGGTGTCAGTACACGATGGCGGTGTGCAGTATAACAATGGACTGATTGTCAGAGGGGTGTGGGTGTCAGTACAGGACGGCTGTGTGCAGTATAACAATGGACTGATTGTCAGAGGGGTGTGGGTGTCTGTACAGGACGGCGGTGTGCAGTATAACAATGGACTGATTGTCAGAGGGGTGTGGGTGTCAGTACAGGACGGCGGTGTGCAGTATAACAATGGACTGATTGTCAGAGGGGTGTGGGTGTCTGTACAGGACGGCGGTGTGCAGTATAACAATGGACTGATTGTCAGAGGGGTGTGGGTGTCAGTACACGATGGCGGTGTGCAGTATAACAATGGACTGATTGTCAGAGGGGTGTGGGTGTCAGTACAGGATGGCGGTGTACAGTATAACAATGGACTGATTGTCAGAGGGGTGTGGGTGTCAGTACACGATGGCTGTGTGCAGTATAACAATGGACTGATTGTCAGAGGGGTGTGGGTGTCAGTACACGATGGCGGTGTGCAGTATAACAATGGACTGATTGTCAGAGGGGTGTGGGTGTCAGTACAGGATGGCGGTGTGCAGTATAACAATGGACTGATTGTCAGAGGGGTGTGGGTGTCAGTACAGGACGGCGGTGTGCAGTATAACAATGGACTGATTGTCAGAGGGGTGTGGGTGTCAGTACAGGACGGCGGTGTGCAGTATAACAATGGACTGATTGTCAGAGGGGTGTGGGTGTCTGTACAGGACGGCTGTGTGCAGTATAACAATGGACTGATTGTCAGAGGGGTGTGGGTGTCAGTACACGATGGCGGTGTGCAGTATAACAATGGACTGATTGTCAGAGGGGTGTGGGTGTCAGTACAGGATGGCGGTGTGCAGTATAACAATGGACTGATTGTCAGAGGGGTGTGGGTGTCTGTACAGGATGGCGGTGTGCAGTATAACAATGGACTGATTGTCAGAGGGGTGTGGGTGTCAGTACAGGACGGCGGTGTGCAGTATAATAATGGACTGATTGTCAGAGGGGTGTGGGTGTCAGTACACGATGGCGGTGTGCAGTATAACAATGGACTGATTGTCAGAGGGGTGTGGGTGTCTGTACAGGATGGCGGTGTGCAGTATAACAATGGACTGATTGTCAGAGGGGTGTGGGTGTCAGTACAGGACGGCGGTGTGCAGTATAACAATGGACTGATTGTCAGAGGGGTGTGGGTGTCTGTACAGGACGGCGGTGTGCAGTATAACAATGGACTGATTGTCAGAGGGGTGTGGGTGTCAGTACACGATGGCTGTGTGCAGTATAACAATGGACTGATTGTCAGAGGGGTGTGGGTGTCTGTACAGGACGGCGGTGTGCAGTATAACAATGGACTGATTGTCAGAGGGGTGTGGGTGTCAGTACAGGACGGCGGTGTGCAGTATAACAATGGACTGATTGTCAGAGGGGTGTGGATGTCAGTACACGATGGCTGTGTGCAGTATAACAATGGACTGATTGTCAGAGGGGTGTGGGTGTCAGTACAGGACGGCGGTGTGCAGTATAACAATGGACTGATTGTCAGACGGGTGTGGGTGTCAGTACAGGATGGCTGTGTGCAGTATAATAATGGACTGATTGTCAGAGGGGTGTGGGTGTCTGTACACGATGGCGGTGTGCAGTATAACAATGGACTGATTGTCAGACGGGTGTGGGTGTCAGTACAGGATGGCTGTGTGCAGTATAATAATGGACTGATTGTCAGAGGGGTGTGGGTGTCTGTACACGATGGCGGTGTACAGTATAACAATGGACTGATTGTCAGAGGGGTGTGGGTGTCAGTACAGGACGGCGGTGTGCAGTATAATAATGGACTGATTGTCAGAGGGGTGTGGGTGTCTGTACAGGATGGCGGTGTGCAGTATAACAATGGACTGATTGTCAGAGGGGTGTGGGTGTCAGTACACGATGGCTGTGTGCAGTATAACAATGGACTGATTGTCAGAGGGGTGTGGGTGTCTGTACACGATGGCTGTGTGCAGTATAACAATGGACTGATTGTCAGAGGGGTGTGGGTGTCTGTACACGATGGCTGTTTACAGTATAACAATGGACTGATTGTCAGAGGGGTGTGGGTGTCTGTACAGGACGGCGGTGTGCAGTATAACAATGGACTGATTGTCAGAGGGGTGTGGGTGTCAGTACACGATGGCGGTGTGCAGTATAACAATGGACTGATTGTCAGAGGGGTGTGGGTGTCAGTACAGGATGGCGGTGTGCAGTATAACAATGGACTGATTGTCAGAGGGGTGTGGGTGTCAGTACACGATGGCTGTGTACAGTATAACAATGGACTGATTGTCAGAGGGGTGTGGGTGTCAGTACAGGACGGCGGTGTGCAGTATAACAATGGACTGATTGTCAGAGGGGTGTGGGTGTCAGTACACGATGGCTGTGTGCAGTATAACAATGGACTGATTGTCAGAGGGGTGTGGGTGTCTGTACAGGACGGCGGTGTGCAGTATAACAATGGACTGATTGTCAGAGGGGTGTGGGTGTCAGTACAGGATGGCGGTGTGCAGTATAACAATGGACTGATTGTCAGAGGGGTGTGGGTGTCAGTACAGGATGGCTGTGTGCAGTATAACAATGGACTGATTGTCAGAGGGGTGTGGGTGTCAGTACAGGACGGCGGTGTGCAGTATAACAATGGACTGATTGTCAGAGGGGTGTGGGTGTCTGTACACGATGGCTGTGTGCAGTATAACAATGGACTGATTGTCAGAGGGGTGTGGGTGTCAGTACACGACGGCGGTGTGCAGTATAAGAATGGACTGATTGTCAGAGGGGTGTGGGTGTCTGTACAGGATGGCGGTGTGCAGTATAAGAATGGACTGATTGTCAGAGGGGTGTGGGTGTCAGTACAGGACGGCGGTGTGCAGTATAACAATGGACTGATTGTCAGAGGGGTGTGGGTGTCAGTACAGGACGGCTGTGTGCAGTATAACAATGGACTGATTGTCAGAGGGGTGTGGGTGTCAGTACAGGATGGCGGTGTACAGTATAACAATGGACTGATTGTCAGAGGGGTGTGGGTGTCAGTACACGATGGCGGTGTGCAGTATAACAATGGACTGATTGTCAGAGGGGTGTGGGTGTCAGTACACGACGGCGGTGTGCAGTATAACAATGGACTGATTGTCAGAGGGGTGTGGGTGTCAGTACACGATGGCTGTGTGCAGTATAACAATGGACTGATTGTCAGAGGGGTGTGGGTGTCAGTACACGATGGCTGTGTGCAGTATAACAATGGACTGATTGTCAGAGGGGTGTGGGTGTCTGTACACGATGGCGGTGTGCAGTATAATAATGGACTGATTGTCAGACGGGTGTGGGTGTCAGTACACGACGGCGGTGTGCAGTATAACAATGGACTGATTGTCAGAGGGGTGTGGGTGTCTGTACAGGACGGCGGTGTGCAGTATAACAATGGACTGATTGTCAGAGGGGTGTGGGTGTCAGTACACGACGGCGGTGTGCAGTATAATAATGGACTGATTGTCAGAGGGGTGTGGGTGTCTGTACAGGACGGCGGTGTGCAGTATAACAATGGACTGATTGTCAGACGGGTGTGGGTGTCAGTACACGACGGCGGTGTGCAGTATAACAATGGACTGATTGTCAGAGGGGTGTGGGTGTCTGTACAGGATGGCGGTGTACAGTATAACAATGGACTGATTGTCAGAGGGGTGTGGGTGTCTGTACAGGACGGCGGTGTGCAGTATAACAATGGACTGATTGTCAGAGGGGTGTGGGTGTCTGTACACGATGGCGGTGTGCAGTATAACAATGGACTGATTGTCAGAGGGGTGTGGGTGTCAGTACACGATGGCGGTGTGCAGTATAACAATGGACTGATTGTCAGAGGGGTGTGGGTGTCAGTACAGGATGGCGGTGTACAGTATAACAATGGACTGATTGTCAGAGGGGTGTGGATGTCAGTACACGATGGCGGTGTGCAGTATAACAATGGACTGATTGTCAGAGGGGTGTGGGTGTCAGTACAGGACGGCTGTGTGCAGTATAACAATGGACTGATTGTCAGACGGGTGTGGGTGTCAGTACAGGACGGCGGTGTGCAGTATAACAATGGACTGATTGTCAGAGGGGTGTGGGTGTCAGTACAGGATGGCTGTGTGCAGTATAACAATGGACTGATTATCAGAGGGGTGTGGGTGTCTGTACACGATGGCTGTGTGCAGTATAACAATGGACTGATTGTCAGAGGGGTGTGGGTGTCTGTACAGGACGGCGGTGTGCAGTATAACAATGGACTGATTGTCAGAGGGGTGTGGGTGTCTGTACATGATGGCTGTGTGCAGTATAACAATGGACTGATTGTCAGAGGGGTGTGGGTGTCTGTACAGGATGGCGGTGTGCAGTATAACAATGGACTGATTGTCAGAGGGGTGTGGGTGTCAGTACAGGATGGCGGTGTGCAGTATAACAATGGACTGATTGTCAGAGGGGTGTGGGTGTCAGTACACGATGGCGGTGTACAGTATAACAATGGACTGATTGTCAGAGGGGTGTGGGTGTCAGTACAGGACGGCTGTGTGCAGTATAACAATGGACTGATTGTCAGAGGGGTGTGGGTGTCTGTACAGGATGGCGGTGTACAGTATAACAATGGACTGATTGTCAGAGGGGTGTGGGTGTCTGTACACGATGGCGGTGTGCAGTATAACAATGGACTGATTGTCAGAGGGGTGTGGGTGTCAGTACACGATGGCTGTGTGCAGTATAACAATGGACTGATTGTCAGAGGGGTGTGGGTGTCTGTACACGATGGCGGTGTGCAGTATAACAATGGACTGATTGTCAGAGGGGTGTGGGTGTCAGTACAGGACGGCGGTGTGCAGTATAACAATGGACTGATTGTCAGAGGGGTGTGGGTGTCTGTACAGGATGGCGGTGTGCAGTATAACAATGGACTGATTGTCAGAGGGGTGTGGGTGTCAGTACACGACGGCGGTGTGCAGTATAACAATGGACTGATTGTCAGAGGGGTGTGGGTGTCAGTACACGATGGCGGTGTGCAGTATAACAATGGACTGATTGTCAGAGGGGTGTGGGTGTCAGTACAGGATGGCGGTGTGCAGTATAACAATGGACTGATTGTCAGAGGGGTGTGGGTGTCTGTACACGATGGCTGTGTGCAGTATAACAATGGACTGATTGTCAGAGGGGTGTGGGTGTCTGTACAGGACGGCGGTGTGCAGTATAACAATGGACTGATTGTCAGAGGGGTGTGGGTGTCAGTACACGATGGCTGTGTGCAGTATAACAATGGACTGATTGTCAGAGGGGTGTGGGTGTCAGTACAGGATGGCGGTGTGCAGTATAACAATGGACTGATTGTCAGAGGGGTGTGGGTGTCAGTACAGGACGGCGGTGTGCAGTATAACAATGGACTGATTGTCAGAGGGGTGTGGGTGTCTGTACAGGACGGCGGTGTGCAGTATAACAATGGACTGATTGTCAGAGGGGTGTGGGTGTCTGTACAGGACGGCGGTGTGCAGTATAACAATGGACTGATTGTCAGAGGGGTGTGGGTGTCAGTACAGGATGGCTGTGTGCAGTATAACAATGGACTGATTGTCAGAGGGGTGTGGGTGTCAGTACAGGACGGCGGTGTGCAGTATAACAATGGACTGATTGTCAGAGGGGTGTGGGTGTCAGTACACGATGGCGGTGTGCAGTATAACAATGGACTGATTGTCAGAGGGGTGTGGGTGTCAGTACAGGATGGCGGTGTACAGTATAACAATGGACTGATTGTCAGAGGGGTGTGGATGTCAGTACACGATGGCGGTGTGCAGTATAACAATGGACTGATTGTCAGAGGGGTGTGGGTGTCAGTACAGGACGGCTGTGTGCAGTATAACAATGGACTGATTGTCAGACGGGTGTGGGTGTCAGTACAGGACGGCGGTGTGCAGTATAACAATGGACTGATTGTCAGAGGGGTGTGGGTGTCAGTACAGGATGGCTGTGTGCAGTATAACAATGGACTGATTATCAGAGGGGTGTGGGTGTCTGTACACGATGGCTGTGTGCAGTATAACAATGGACTGATTGTCAGAGGGGTGTGGGTGTCTGTACAGGACGGCGGTGTGCAGTATAACAATGGACTGATTGTCAGAGGGGTGTGGGTGTCTGTACACGATGGCTGTGTGCAGTATAACAATGGACTGATTGTCAGAGGGGTGTGGGTGTCTGTACAGGATGGCGGTGTGCAGTATAACAATGGACTGATTGTCAGAGGGGTGTGGGTGTCAGTACAGGATGGCGGTGTGCAGTATAACAATGGACTGATTGTCAGAGGGGTGTGGGTGTCTGTACAGGACGGCGGTGTGCAGTATAACAATGGACTGATTGTCAGAGGGGTGTGGGTGTCTGTACAGGACGGCTGTGTGCAGTATAACAATGGACTGATTGTCAGAGGGGTGTGGGTGTCTGTACAGGATGGCGGTGTACAGTATAACAATGGACTGATTGTCAGAGGGGTGTGCGTGTCTGTACACGATGGCGGTGTGCAGTATAACAATGGACTGATTGTCAGAGGGGTGTGGGTGTCAGTACACGATGGCTGTGTGCAGTATAACAATGGACTGATTGTCAGAGGGGTGTGGGTGTCTGTACACGATGGCGGTGTGCAGTATAACAATGGACTGATTGTCAGAGGGGTGTGGGTGTCAGTACAGGATGGCGGTGTGCAGTATAACAATGGACTGATTGTCAGAGGGGTGTGGGTGTCAGTACACGACGGCGGTGTGCAGTATAACAATGGACTGATTGTCAGAGGGGTGTGGGTGTCAGTACACGATGGCGGTGTGCAGTATAACAATGGACTGATTGTCAGAGGGGTGTGGGTGTCAGTACAGGATGGCGGTGTGCAGTATAACAATGGACTGATTGTCAGAGGGGTGTGGGTGTCTGTACACGATGGCTGTGTGCAGTATAACAATGGACTGATTGTCAGAGGGGTGTGGGTGTCTGTACAGGACGGCGGTGTGCAGTATAACAATGGACTGATTGTCAGAGGGGTGTGGGTGTCAGTACACGATGGCTGTGTGCAGTATAACAATGGACTGATTGTCAGAGGGGTGTGGGTGTCAGTACAGGATGGCGGTGTGCAGTATAACAATGGACTGATTGTCAGAGGGGTGTGGGTGTCTGTACAGGACGGCGGTGTGCAGTATAACAATGGACTGATTGTCAGAGGGGTGTGGGTGTCAGTACAGGACGGCGGTGTGCAGTATAACAATGGACTGATTGTCAGAGGGGTGTGGGTGTCTGTACAGGACGGCGGTGTGCAGTATAACAATGGACTGATTGTCAGAGGGGTGTGGGTGTCAGTACAGGATGGCTGTGTGCAGTATAACAATGGACTGATTGTCAGAGGGGTGTGCGTGTCTGTACACGATGGCGGTGTGCAGTATAACAATGGACTGATTGTCAGAGGGGTGTGGGTGTCAGTACACGATGGCTGTGTGCAGTATAACAATGGACTGATTGTCAGAGGGGTGTGGGTGTCTGTACACGATGGCGGTGTGCAGTATAACAATGGACTGATTGTCAGAGGGGTGTGGGTGTCAGTACAGGATGGCGGTGTGCAGTATAACAATGGACTGATTGTCAGAGGGGTGTGGGTGTCAGTACACGACGGCGGTGTGCAGTATAACAATGGACTGATTGTCAGAGGGGTGTGGGTGTCAGTACACGATGGCGGTGTGCAGTATAACAATGGACTGATTGTCAGAGGGGTGTGGGTGTCAGTACAGGATGGCGGTGTGCAGTATAACAATGGACTGATTGTCAGAGGGGTGTGGGTGTCTGTACACGATGGCTGTGTGCAGTATAACAATGGACTGATTGTCAGAGGGGTGTGGGTGTCTGTACAGGACGGCGGTGTGCAGTATAACAATGGACTGATTGTCAGAGGGGTGTGGGTGTCAGTACACGATGGCTGTGTGCAGTATAACAATGGACTGATTGTCAGAGGGGTGTGGGTGTCAGTACAGGATGGCGGTGTGCAGTATAACAATGGACTGATTGTCAGAGGGGTGTGGGTGTCAGTACAGGACGGCGGTGTGCAGTATAACAATGGACTGATTGTCAGAGGGGTGTGGGTGTCTGTACAGGACGGCGGTGTGCAGTATAACAATGGACTGATTGTCAGAGGGGTGTGGGTGTCAGTACAGGATGGCTGTGTGCAGTATAACAATGGACTGATTGTCAGAGGGGTGTGGGTGTCAGTACAGGACGGCGGTGTGCAGTATAACAATGGACTGATTGTCAGAGGGGTGTGGGTGTCAGTACACGATGGCGGTGTGCAGTATAACAATGGACTGATTGTCAGAGGGGTGTGGGTGTCTGTACAGGACGGCGGTGTGCAGTATAACAATGGACTGATTGTCAGAGGAGTGTGGGTGTCAGTACATGATGGCGGTGTGCAGTATAACAATGGACTGATTGTCAGAGGGGTGTGGGTGTCTGTACACGATGGCGGTGTGCAGTATAACAATGGACTGATTGTCAGAGGGGTGTGGGTGTCAGTACAGGACGGCGGTGTGCAGTATAACAATGGACTGATTGTCAGAGGGGTGTGGGTGTCAGTACACGATGGCGGTGTGCAGTATAATAATGGACTGATTGTCAGAGGGGTGTGGGTGTCTGTACAGGATGGCGGTGTACAGTATAACAATGGACTGATTGTCAGAGGGGTGTGGGTGTCAGTACACGATGGCGGTGTGCAGTATAATAATGGACTGATTGTCAGAGGGGTGTGGGTGTCAGTACAGGACGGCGGTGTGCAGTATAACAATGGACTGATTGTCAGAGGGGTGTGGGTGTCAGTACACGATGGCGGTGTGCAGTATAATAATGGACTGATTGTCAGAGGGGTGTGGGTGTCTGTACAGGACGGCTGTGTGCAGTATAATAATGGACTGATTGTCAGAGGGGTGTGGGTGTCAGTACACGATGGCTGTGTGCAGTATAACAATGGACTGATTGTCAGAGGGGTGTGGGTGTCAGTACACGATGGCGGTGTGCAGTATAATAATGGACTGATTGTCAGAGGGGTGTGGGTGTCAGTACACGATGGCGGTGTGCAGTATAACAATGGACTGATTGTCAGAGGGGTGTGGGTGTCTGTACAGGATGGCGGTGTGCAGTATAACAATGGACTGATTGTCAGAGGGGTGTGGGTGTCAGTACAGGACGGCGGTGTGCAGTATAACAATGGACTGATTGTCAGAGGGGTGTGGGTGTCTGTACAGGACGGCGGTGTGCAGTATAACAATGGACTGATTGTCAGAGGGGTGTGGGTGTCTGTACACGATGGCGGTGTGCAGTATAACAATGGACTGATTGTCAGAGGGGTGTGGGTGTCAGTACACGATGGCGGTGTGCAGTATAACAATGGACTGATTGTCAGAGGGGTGTGGGTGTCAGTACACGATGGCGGTGTGCAGTATAATAATGGACTGATTGTCAGAGGGGTGTGGGTGTCAGTACAGGACGGCGGTGTGCAGTATAACAATGGACTGATTGTCAGAGGGGTGTGGGTGTCAGTACACGATGGCGGTGTGCAGTATAATAATGGACTGATTGTCAGAGGGGTGTGGGTGTCTGTACAGGACGGCTGTGTGCAGTATAATAATGGACTGATTGTCAGAGGGGTGTGGGTGTCAGTACACGATGGCTGTGTGCAGTATAACAATGGACTGATTGTCAGAGGGGTGTGGGTGTCAGTACACGATGGCGGTGTGCAGTATAATAATGGACTGATTGTCAGAGGGGTGTGGGTGTCAGTACACGATGGCGGTGTGCAGTATAACAATGGACTGATTGTCAGAGGGGTGTGGGTGTCTGTACAGGATGGCGGTGTACAGTATAACAATGGATTGATTGTCAGAGGGGTGTGGGTGTCTGTACAGGACGGCGGTGTGCAGTATAACAATGGACTGATTGTCAGAGGGGTGTGGGTGTCTGTACACGATGGCGGTGTGCAGTATAACAATGGACTGATTGTCAGAGGGGTGTGGGTGTCAGTACACGATGGCGGTGTGCAGTATAACAATGGACTGATTGTCAGAGGGGTGTGGGTGTCAGTACAGGATGGCGGTGTACAGTATAACAATGGACTGATTGTCAGAGGGGTGTGGATGTCAGTACACGATGGCGGTGTGCAGTATAACAATGGACTGATTGTCAGAGGGGTGTGGGTGTCAGTACAGGACGGCTGTGTGCAGTATAACAATGGACTGATTGTCAGACGGGTGTGGGTGTCAGTACAGGACGGCGGTGTGCAGTATAACAATGGACTGATTGTCAGAGGGGTGTGGGTGTCAGTACAGGATGGCTGTGTGCAGTATAACAATGGACTGATTATCAGAGGGGTGTGGGTGTCTGTACACGATGGCTGTGTGCAGTATAACAATGGACTGATTGTCAGAGGGGTGTGGGTGTCTGTACAGGACGGCGGTGTGCAGTATAACAATGGACTGATTGTCAGAGGGGTGTGGGTGTCTGTACAGGACGGCGGTGTGCAGTATAACAATGGACTGATTGTCAGAGGGGTGTGGGTGTCAGTACAGGACGGCTGTGTGCAGTATAACAATGGACTGATTGTCAGACGGGTGTGGGTGTCAGTACACGACGGCGGTGTGCAGTATAACAATGGACTGATTGTCAGAGGGGTGTGGGTGTCTGTACAGGATGGCGGTGTACAGTATAACAATGGACTGATTGTCAGAGGGGTGTGGGTGTCTGTACACGATGGCTGTGTGCAGTATAACAATGGACTGATTGTCAGAGGGGTGTGGGTGTCTGTACACGATGGCTGTGTGCAGTATAACAATGGACTGATTGTCAGAGGGGTGTGGGTGTCAGTACACGATGGCTGTGTGCAGTATAACAATGGACTGATTGTCAGAGGGGTGTGGGTGTCAGTACAGGACGGCGGTGTGCAGTATAACAATGGACTGATTGTCAGAGGGGTGTGGGTGTCAGTACAGGATGGCGGTGTGCAGTATAACAATGGACTGATTGTCAGACGGGTGTGGGTGTCAGTACACGACGGCGGTGTGCAGTATAACAATGGACTGATTATCAGAGGGGTGTGGGTGTCTGTACACGATGGCTGTGTGCAGTATAACAATGGACTGATTGTCAGAGGGGTGTGGGTGTCTGTACAGGACGGCGGTGTGCAGTATAACAATGGACTGATTGTCAGAGGGGTGTGGGTGTCAGTACAGGATGGCGGTGTGCAGTATAACAATGGACTGATTGTCAGAGGGGTGTGGGTGTCTGTACAGGACGGCGGTGTGCAGTATAACAATGGACTGATTGTCAGAGGGGTGTGGGTGTCAGTACAGGACGGCTGTGTGCAGTATAACAATGGACTGATTGTCAGACGGGTGTGGGTGTCAGTACACGACGGCGGTGTGCAGTATAACAATGGACTGATTGTCAGAGGGGTGTGGGTGTCTGTACAGGATGGCGGTGTACAGTATAACAATGGACTGATTGTCAGAGGGGTGTGGGTGTCTGTACACGATGGCGGTGTGCAGTATAACAATGGACTGATTGTCAGAGGGGTGTGGGTGTCAGTACACGATGGCTGTGTGCAGTATAACAATGGACTGATTGTCAGAGGGGTGTGGGTGTCTGTACACGATGGCGGTGTGCAGTATAACAATGGACTGATTGTCAGAGGGGTGTGGGTGTCAGTACAGGACGGCGGTGTGCAGTATAACAATGGACTGATTGTCAGAGGGGTGTGGGTGTCTGTACAGGATGGCGGTGTGCAGTATAACAATGGACTGATTGTCAGAGGGGTGTGGGTGTCTGTACAGGACGGCGGTGTGCAGTATAACAATGGACTGATTGTCAGAGGGGTGTGGGTGTCAGTACACGATGGCTGTGTGCAGTATAACAATGGACTGATTGTCAGAGGGGTGTGGGTGTCAGTACACGATGGCGGTGTGCAGTATAATAATGGACTGATTGTCAGAGGGGTGTGGGTGTCAGTACACGATGGCGGTGTGCAGTATAACAATGGACTGATTGTCAGAGGGGTGTGGGTGTCTGTACAGGATGGCGGTGTACAGTATAACAATGGATTGATTGTCAGAGGGGTGTGGGTGTCTGTACAGGACGGCGGTGTGCAGTATAACAATGGACTGATTGTCAGAGGGGTGTGGGTGTCTGTACACGATGGCGGTGTGCAGTATAACAATGGACTGATTGTCAGAGGGGTGTGGGTGTCAGTACACGATGGCGGTGTGCAGTATAACAATGGACTGATTGTCAGAGGGGTGTGGGTGTCAGTACAGGATGGCGGTGTACAGTATAACAATGGACTGATTGTCAGAGGGGTGTGGATGTCAGTACACGATGGCGGTGTGCAGTATAACAATGGACTGATTGTCAGAGGGGTGTGGGTGTCAGTACAGGACGGCTGTGTGCAGTATAACAATGGACTGATTGTCAGACGGGTGTGGGTGTCAGTACAGGACGGCGGTGTGCAGTATAACAATGGACTGATTGTCAGAGGGGTGTGGGTGTCAGTACAGGATGGCTGTGTGCAGTATAACAATGGACTGATTATCAGAGGGGTGTGGGTGTCTGTACACGATGGCTGTGTGCAGTATAACAATGGACTGATTGTCAGAGGGGTGTGGGTGTCTGTACAGGATGGCGGTGTGCAGTATAACAATGGACTGATTGTCAGAGGGGTGTGGGTGTCAGTACAGGATGGCGGTGTGCAGTATAACAATGGACTGATTGTCAGAGGGGTGTGGGTGTCTGTACAGGACGGCGGTGTGCAGTATAACAATGGACTGATTGTCAGAGGGGTGTGGGTGTCAGTACAGGACGGCTGTGTGCAGTATAACAATGGACTGATTGTCAGAGGGGTGTGGGTGTCTGTACAGGATGGCGGTGTACAGTATAACAATGGACTGATTGTCAGAGGGGTGTGGGTGTCTGTACACGATGGCGGTGTGCAGTATAACAATGGACTGATTGTCAGAGGGGTGTGGGTGTCAGTACACGATGGCTGTGTGCAGTATAACAATGGACTGATTGTCAGAGGGGTGTGGGTGTCTGTACACGATGGCGGTGTGCAGTATAACAATGGACTGATTGTCAGAGGGGTGTGGGTGTCAGTACAGGACGGCGGTGTGCAGTATAACAATGGACTGATTGTCAGAGGGGTGTGGGTGTCTGTACAGGATGGCGGTGTGCAGTATAACAATGGACTGATTGTCAGAGGGGTGTGGGTGTCAGTACACGACGGCGGTGTGCAGTATAACAATGGACTGATTGTCAGAGGGGTGTGGGTGTCAGTACACGATGGCGGTGTGCAGTATAACAATGGACTGATTGTCAGAGGGGTGTGGGTGTCAGTACAGGATGGCGGTGTGCAGTATAACAATGGACTGATTGTCAGAGGGGTGTGGGTGTCTGTACACGATGGCTGTGTGCAGTATAACAATGGACTGATTGTCAGAGGGGTGTGGGTGTCTGTACAGGACGGCGGTGTGCAGTATAACAATGGACTGATTGTCAGAGGGGTGTGGGTGTCAGTACACGATGGCTGTGTGCAGTATAACAATGGACTGATTGTCAGAGGGGTGTGGGTGTCAGTACAGGATGGCGGTGTGCAGTATAACAATGGACTGATTGTCAGAGGGGTGTGGGTGTCAGTACAGGACGGCGGTGTGCAGTATAACAATGGACTGATTGTCAGAGGGGTGTGGGTGTCTGTACAGGACGGCGGTGTGCAGTATAACAATGGACTGATTGTCAGAGGGGTGTGGGTGTCAGTACAGGATGGCTGTGTGCAGTATAACAATGGACTGATTGTCAGAGGGGTGTGGGTGTCAGTACAGGACGGCGGTGTGCAGTATAACAATGGACTGATTGTCAGAGGGGTGTGGGTGTCAGTACACGATGGCGGTGTGCAGTATAACAATGGACTGATTGTCAGAGGGGTGTGGGTGTCAGTACAGGATGGCGGTGTACAGTATAACAATGGACTGATTGTCAGAGGGGTGTGGATGTCAGTACACGATGGCGGTGTGCAGTATAACAATGGACTGATTGTCAGAGGGGTGTGGGTGTCTGTACAGGACGGCGGTGTGCAGTATAATAATGGACTGATTGTCAGAGGGGTGTGGGTGTCAGTACAGGACGGCGGTGTGCAGTATAACAATGGACTGATTGTCAGAGGGGTGTGGGTGTCAGTACAGGATGGCGGTGTGCAGTATAACAATGGACTGATTGTCAGAGGGGTGTGGGTGTGAGTACAGGACGGCTGTGTGCAGTATAACAATGGACTGATTGTCAGACGGGTGTGGGTGTCAGTACAGGACGGCGGTGTGCAGTATAACAATGGACTGATTGTCAGAGGGGTGTGGGTGTCAGTACAGGATGGCTGTGTGCAGTATAACAATGGACTGATTATCAGAGGGGTGTGGGTGTCTGTACACGATGGCTGTGTGCAGTATAACAATGGACTGATTGTCAGAGGGGTGTGGGTGTCTGTACAGGACGGCGGTGTGCAGTATAACAATGGACTGATTGTCAGAGGGGTGTGGGTGTCTGTACACGATGGCTGTGTGCAGTATAACAATGGACTGATTGTCAGAGGGGTGTGGGTGTCTGTACAGGATGGCGGTGTGCAGTATAACAATGGACTGATTGTCAGAGGGGTGTGGGTGTCAGTACAGGATGGCGGTGTGCAGTATAACAATGGACTGATTGTCAGAGGGGTGTGGGTGTCTGTACAGGACGGCGGTGTGCAGTATAACAATGGACTGATTGTCAGAGGGGTGTGGGTGTCAGTACAGGACGGCTGTGTGCAGTATAACAATGGACTGATTGTCAGAGGGGTGTGGGTGTCTGTACAGGATGGCGGTGTACAGTATAACAATGGACTGATTGTCAGAGGGGTGTGGGTGTCTGTACACGATGGCGGTGTGCAGTATAACAATGGACTGATTGTCAGAGGGGTGTGGGTGTCAGTACACGATGGCTGTGTGCAGTATAACAATGGACTGATTGTCAGAGGGGTGTGGGTGTCTGTACACGATGGCGGTGTGCAGTATAACAATGGACTGATTGTCAGAGGGGTGTGGGTGTCAGTACAGGACGGCGGTGTGCAGTATAACAATGGACTGATTGTCAGAGGGGTGTGGGTGTCAGTACACGATGGCTGTGTGCAGTATAACAATGGACTGATTGTCAGAGGGGTGTGGGTGTCAGTACAGGATGGCGGTGTGCAGTATAACAATGGACTGATTGTCAGAGGGGTGTGGGTGTCAGTACAGGACGGCGGTGTGCAGTATAACAATGGACTGATTGTCAGAGGGGTGTGGGTGTCTGTACAGGACGGCGGTGTGCAGTATAACAATGGACTGATTGTCAGAGGGGTGTGGGTGTCAGTACAGGATGGCTGTGTGCAGTATAACAATGGACTGATTGTCAGAGGGGTGTGGGTGTCAGTACAGGACGGCGGTGTGCAGTATAACAATGGACTGATTGTCAGAGGGGTGTGGGTGTCAGTACACGATGGCGGTGTGCAGTATAATAATGGACTGATTGTCAGAGGGGTGTGGGTGTCTGTACAGGACGGCTGTGTGCAGTATAATAATGGACTGATTGTCAGAGGGGTGTGGGTGTCAGTACACGATGGCTGTGTGCAGTATAACAATGGACTGATTGTCAGAGGGGTGTGGGTGTCAGTACACGATGGCGGTGTGCAGTATAATAATGGACTGATTGTCAGAGGGGTGTGGGTGTCAGTACACGATGGCGGTGTGCAGTATAACAATGGACTGATTGTCAGAGGGGTGTGGGTGTCTGTACAGGATGGCGGTGTACAGTATAACAATGGACTGATTGTCAGAGGGGTGTGGGTGTCTGTACAGGACGGCGGTGTGCAGTATAACAATGGACTGATTGTCAGAGGGGTGTGGGTGTCTGTACACGATGGCGGTGTGCAGTATAACAATGGACTGATTGTCAGAGGGGTGTGGGTGTCTGTACAGGACGGCGGTGTGCAGTATAACAATGGACTGATTGTCAGAGGAGTGTGGGTGTCAGTACATGATGGCGGTGTGCAGTATAACAATGGACTGATTGTCAGAGGGGTGTGGGTGTCTGTACACGATGGCGGTGTGCAGTATAACAATGGACTGATTGTCAGAGGGGTGTGGGTGTCAGTACAGGACGGCGGTGTGCAGTATAACAATGGACTGATTGTCAGAGGGGTGTGGGTGTCAGTACACGATGGCGGTGTGCAGTATAATAATGGACTGATTGTCAGAGGGGTGTGGGTGTCTGTACAGGATGGCGGGTGTACAGTATAACAATGGACTGATTGTCAGAGGGGTGTGGGTGTCAGTACACGATGGCGGTGTGCAGTATAATAATGGACTGATTGTCAGAGGGGTGTGGGTGTCAGTACAGGACGGCGGTGTGCAGTATAACAATGGACTGATTGTCAGAGGGGTGTGGGTGTCAGTACACGATGGCGGTGTGCAGTATAATAATGGACTGATTGTCAGAGGGGTGTGGGTGTCTGTACAGGACGGCTGTGTGCAGTATAATAATGGACTGATTGTCAGAGGGGTGTGGGTGTCAGTACACGATGGCTGTGTGCAGTATAACAGTGGACTGATTGTCAGAGGGGTGTGGGTGTCAGTACACGATGGCGGTGTGCAGTATAACAATGGACTGATTGTCAGACGGGTGTGGGTGTCAGTACAGGATGGCGGTGTGCAGTATAACAATGGACTGATTGTCAGAGGGGTGTGGGTGTCTGTACACGATGGCTGTGTGCAGTATAACAATGGACTGATTGTCAGAGGGGTGTGGGTGTCTGTACAGGACGGCGGTGTGCAGTATAACAATGGACTGATTGTCAGAGGGGTGTGGGTGTCAGTACACGATGGCTGTGTGCAGTATAACAATGGACTGATTGTCAGAGGGGTGTGGGTGTCAGTACAGGATGGCGGTGTGCAGTATAACAATGGACTGATTGTCAGAGGGGTGTGGGTGTCAGTACAGGACGGCTGTGTGCAGTATAACAATGGACTGATTGTCAGAGGGGTGTGGGTGTCAGTACACGATGGCGGTGTGCAGTATAACAATGGACTGATTGTCAGAGGGGTGTGGGTGTCAGTACAGGACGGCGGTGTGCAGTATAACAATGGACTGATTGTCAGAGGGGTGTGGGTGTCAGTACAGGACGGCGGTGTGCAGTATAACAATGGACTGATTGTCAGAGGGGTGTGGGTGTCAGTACACGATGGCTGTGTGCAGTATAACAATGGACTGATTGTCAGAGGGGTGTGGGTGTCAGTACAGGACGGCGGTGTGCAGTATAACAATAGACTGATTGTCAGAGGGGTGTGGGTGTCAGTACAGGATGGCTGTGTGCAGTATAACAATGGACTGATTGTCAGAGGGGTGTGGGTGTCAGTACAGGATGGCTGTGTGCAGTATAACAATGGACTGATTGTCAGAGGGGTGTGGGTGTCAGTACAGGACGGCGGTGTGCAGTATAACAATGGACTGATTGTCAGAGGGGTGTGGGTGTCAGTACACGATGGCGGTGTGCAGTATAACAATGGACTGATTGTCAGAGGGGTGTGGGTGTCTGTACAGGACGGCGGTGTGCAGTATAACAATGGACTGATTGTCAGAGGAGTGTGGGTGTCAGTACATGATGGCGGTGTGCAGTATAACAATGGACTGATTGTCAGAGGGGTGTGGGTGTCTGTACACGATGGCGGTGTGCAGTATAACAATGGACTGATTGTCAGAGGGGTGTGGGTGTCAGTACAGGACGGCGGTGTGCAGTATAACAATGGACTGATTGTCAGAGGGGTGTGGGTGTCAGTACACGATGGCGGTGTGCAGTATAATAATGGACTGATTGTCAGAGGGGTGTGGGTGTCTGTACAGGATGGCGGTGTACAGTATAACAATGGACTGATTGTCAGAGGGGTGTGGGTGTCAGTACACGATGGCGGTGTGCAGTATAATAATGGACTGATTGCCAGAGGGGTGTGGGTGTCAGTACAGGACGGCGGTGTGCAGTATAACAATGGACTGATTGTCAGAGGGGTGTGGGTGTCAGTACACGATGGCGGTGTGCAGTATAATAATGGACTGATTGTCAGAGGGGTGTGGGTGTCTGTACAGGACGGCTGTGTGCAGTATAATAATGGACTGATTGTCAGAGGGGTGTGGGTGTCAGTACACGATGGCTGTGTGCAGTATAACAATGGACTGATTGTCAGAGGGGTGTGGGTGTCAGTACACGATGGCGGTGTGCAGTATAACAATGGACTGATTGTCAGACGGGTGTGGGTGTCTGTACAGGACGGCGGTGTGCAGTATAACAATGGACTGATTGTCAGAGGGGTGTGGGTGTCTGCACACGATGGCTGTGTGCAGTATAACAATGGACTGATTGTCAGAGGGGTGTGGGTGTCAGTACAGGACGGCGGTGTGCAGTATAACAATAGACTGATTGTCAGAGGGGTGTGGGTGTCAGTACAGGATGGCGGTGTGCAGTATAACAATGGACTGATTGTCAGAGGGGTGTGGGTGTCAGTACAGGATGGCTGTGTGCAGTATAACAATGGACTGATTGTCAGAGGGGTGTGGGTGTCAGTACAGGACGGCGGTGTGCAGTATAACAATGGACTGATTGTCAGAGGGGTGTGGGTGTCAGTACACGATGGCGGTGTGCAGTATAACAATGGACTGATTGTCAGAGGGGTGTGGGTGTCTGTACAGGACGGCGGTGTGCAGTATAACAATGGACTGATTGTCAGAGGGGTGTGGGTGTCAGTACATGATGGCGGTGTGCAGTATAACAATGGACTGATTGTCAGAGGGGTGTGGGTGTCTGTACACGATGGCGGTGTGCAGTATAACAATGGACTGATTGTCAGAGGGGTGTGGGGTGTCAGTACAGGACGGCGGTGTGCAGTATAACAATGGACTGATTGTCAGAGGGGTGTGGGTGTCAGTACACGATGGCGGTGTGCAGTATAATAATGGACTGATTGTCAGAGGGGTGTGGGTGTCTGTACAGGATGGCTGTGTGCAGTATAACAATGGACTGATTGTCAGAGGGGTGTGGGTGTCAGTACACGATGGCTGTGTGCAGTATAACAATGGACTGATTGTCAGAGGGGTGTGGGTGTCTGTACAGGATGGCGGTGTACAGTATAACAATGGACTGATTGTCAGAGGGGTGTGGGTGTCAGTACACGATGGCGGTGTGCAGTATAATAATGGACTGATTGCCAGAGGGGTGTGGGTGTCAGTACAGGACGGCGGTGTGCAGTATAACAATGGACTGATTGTCAGAGGGGTGTGGGTGTCAGTACACGATGGCGGTGTGCAGTATAATAATGGACTGATTGTCAGAGGGGTGTGGGTGTCTGTACAGGACGGCTGTGTGCAGTATAATAATGGACTGATTGTCAGAGGGGTGTGGGTGTCAGTACACGATGGCTGTGTGCAGTATAACAATGGACTGATTGTCAGAGGGGTGTGGGTGTCTGTACACGATGGCTGTGTGCAGTATAACAATGGACTGATTGTCAGAGGGGTGTGGGTGTCAGTACACGATGGCGGTGTGCAGTATAACAATGGACTGATTGTCAGACGGGTGTGGGTGTCTGTACAGGACGGCGGTGTGCAGTATAACAATGGACTGATTGTCAGAGGGGTGTGGGTGTCTGCACACGATGGCTGTGTGCAGTATAACAATGGACTGATTGTCAGAGGGGTGTGGGTGTCTGTACAGGACGGCGGTGTGCAGTATAACAATGGACTGATTGTCAGAGGGGTGTGGGTGTCTGTACAGGATGGCGGTGTGCAGTATAACAATGGACTGATTGTCAGAGGGGTGTGGGTGTCTGTACAGGATGGCTGTGTGCAGTATAACAATGGACTGATTGTCAGAGGGGTGTGGGTGTCAGTACACGATGGCTGTGTGCAGTATAACAATGGACTGATTGTCAGACGGGTGTGGGTGTCTGTACAGGACGGCGGTGTGCAGTATAACAATGGACTGATTGTCAGACGGGTGTGGGTGTCTGTACAGGATGGCTGTGTGCAGTATAACAATGGACTGATTGTCAGAGGGGTGTGGGTGTCAGTACAGGACGGCGGTGTGCAGTATAACAATGGACTGATTGTCAGAGGGGTGTGGGTGTCAGTACAGGACGGCGGTGTGCAGTATAACAATGGACTGATTGTCAGAGGGGTGTGGGTGTCTGTACAGGACGGCGGTGTGCAGTATAACAATGGACTGATTGTCAGAGGGGTGTGGGTGTCAGTACACGATGGCTGTGTGCAGTATAACAATGGACTTGTCAGAGGGGTGTGGGTGTCTGTACAGGATGGCTGTGTGCAGTATAACAATGGACTGATTGTCAGAGGGGTGTGGGTGTCAGTACAGGACGGCGGTGTGCAGTATAACAATGGACTGATTGTCAGAGGGGTGTGGGTGTCAGTACACGATGGCGGTGTGCAGTATAATAATGGACTGATTGTCAGAGGGGTGTGGGTGTCTGTACAGGACGGCTGTGTGCAGTATAATAATGGACTGATTGTCAGAGGGGTGTGGGTGTCAGTACACGATGGCTGTGTGCAGTATAACAATGGACTGATTGTCAGAGGGGTGTGGGTGTCAGTACACGATGGCGGTGTGCAGTATAATAATGGACTGATTGTCAGAGGGGTGTGGGTGTCAGTACACGATGGCGGTGTGCAGTATAACAATGGACTGATTGTCAGAGGGGTGTGGGTGTCTGTACAGGATGGCGGTGTACAGTATAACAATGGACTGATTGTCAGAGGGGTGTGGGTGTCTGTACAGGACGGCGGTGTGCAGTATAACAATGGACTGATTGTCAGAGGGGTGTGGGTGTCTGTACACGATGGCGGTGTGCAGTATAACAATGGACTGATTGTCAGAGGGGTGTGGGTGTCTGTACAGGACGGCGGTGTGCAGTATAACAATGGACTGATTGTCAGAGGAGTGTGGGTGTCAGTACATGATGGCGGTGTGCAGTATAACAATGGACTGATTGTCAGAGGGGTGTGGGTGTCTGTACACGATGGCGGTGTGCAGTATAACAATGGACTGATTGTCAGAGGGGTGTGGGTGTCAGTACAGGACGGCGGTGTGCAGTATAACAATGGACTGATTGTCAGAGGGGTGTGGGTGTCAGTACACGATGGCGGTGTGCAGTATAATAATGGACTGATTGTCAGAGGGGTGTGGGTGTCTGTACAGGATGGCGGTGTACAGTATAACAATGGACTGATTGTCAGAGGGGTGTGGGTGTCAGTACACGATGGCGGTGTGCAGTATAATAATGGACTGATTGTCAGAGGGGTGTGGGTGTCAGTACAGGACGGCGGTGTGCAGTATAACAATGGACTGATTGTCAGAGGGGTGTGGGTGTCAGTACACGATGGCGGTGTGCAGTATAATAATGGACTGATTGTCAGAGGGGTGTGGGTGTCTGTACAGGACGGCTGTGTGCAGTATAATAATGGACTGATTGTCAGAGGGGTGTGGGTGTCAGTACACGATGGCTGTGTGCAGTATAACAGTGGACTGATTGTCAGAGGGGTGTGGGTGTCAGTACACGATGGCGGTGTGCAGTATAACAATGGACTGATTGTCAGACGGGTGTGGGTGTCAGTACAGGATGGCGGTGTGCAGTATAACAATGGACTGATTGTCAGAGGGGTGTGGGTGTCTGTACACGATGGCTGTGTGCAGTATAACAATGGACTGATTGTCAGAGGGGTGTGGGTGTCTGTACAGGACGGCGGTGTGCAGTATAACAATGGACTGATTGTCAGAGGGGTGTGGGTGTCAGTACACGATGGCTGTGTGCAGTATAACAATGGACTGATTGTCAGAGGGGTGTGGGGTGTCAGTACAGGATGGCGGTGTGCAGTATAACAATGGACTGATTGTCAGAGGGGTGTGGGTGTCAGTACAGGACGGCTGTGTGCAGTATAACAATGGACTGATTGTCAGAGGGGTGTGGGTGTCAGTACACGATGGCGGTGTGCAGTATAACAATGGACTGATTGTCAGAGGGGTGTGGGTGTCAGTACAGGACGGCGGTGTGCAGTATAACAATGGACTGATTGTCAGAGGGGTGTGGGTGTCAGTACAGGACGGCGGTGTGCAGTATAACAATGGACTGATTGTCAGAGGGGTGTGGGTGTCAGTACACGATGGCTGTGTGCAGTATAACAATGGACTGATTGTCAGAGGGGTGTGGGTGTCAGTACAGGACGGCGGTGTGCAGTATAACAATAGACTGATTGTCAGAGGGGTGTGGGTGTCAGTACAGGATGGCTGTGTGCAGTATAACAATGGACTGATTGTCAGAGGGGTGTGGGTGTCAGTACAGGATGGCTGTGTGCAGTATAACAATGGACTGATTGTCAGAGGGGTGTGGGTGTCAGTACAGGACGGCGGTGTGCAGTATAACAATGGACTGATTGTCAGAGGGGTGTGGGTGTCAGTACACGATGGCGGTGTGCAGTATAACAATGGACTGATTGTCAGAGGGGTGTGGGTGTCTGTACAGGACGGCGGTGTGCAGTATAACAATGGACTGATTGTCAGAGGAGTGTGGGTGTCAGTACATGATGGCGGTGTGCAGTATAACAATGGACTGATTGTCAGAGGGGTGTGGGTGTCTGTACACGATGGCGGTGTGCAGTATAACAATGGACTGATTGTCAGAGGGGTGTGGGTGTCAGTACAGGACGGCGGTGTGCAGTATAACAATGGACTGATTGTCAGAGGGGTGTGGGTGTCAGTACACGATGGCGGTGTGCAGTATAATAATGGACTGATTGTCAGAGGGGTGTGGGTGTCTGTACAGGATGGCGGTGTACAGTATAACAATGGACTGATTGTCAGAGGGGTGTGGGTGTCAGTACACGATGGCGGTGTGCAGTATAATAATGGACTGATTGCCAGAGGGGTGTGGGTGTCAGTACAGGACGGCGGTGTGCAGTATAACAATGGACTGATTGTCAGAGGGGTGTGGGTGTCAGTACACGATGGCGGTGTGCAGTATAATAATGGACTGATTGTCAGAGGGGTGTGGGTGTCTGTACAGGACGGCTGTGTGCAGTATAATAATGGACTGATTGTCAGAGGGGTGTGGGTGTCAGTACACGATGGCTGTGTGCAGTATAACAATGGACTGATTGTCAGAGGGGTGTGGGTGTCAGTACACGATGGCGGTGTGCAGTATAACAATGGACTGATTGTCAGAGGGGTGTGGGTGTCTGTACAGGACGGCGGTGTGCAGTATAATAATGGACTGATTGTCAGAGGGGTGTGGGTGTCTGCACACGATGGCTGTGTGCAGTATAACAATGGACTGATTGTCAGAGGGGTGTGGGTGTCTGTACAGGATGGCTGTGTGCAGTATAACAATGGACTGATTGTCAGACGGGTGTGGGTGTCTGTACAGGATGGCTGTGTGCAGTATAACAATGGACTGATTGTCAGAGGGGTGTGGGTGTCAGTACAGGACGGCGGTGTGCAGTATAACAATGGACTGATTGTCAGAGGGGTGTGGGTGTCAGTACAGGATGGCTGTGTGCAGTATAACAATGTTAGTCACTTTTCTTGTGATTGCAAGACCCTGTTGGACATTGGCAATGTGGATTGCTGCAAGTCTGGTTCACTGGTTCATTGGCCAACGGCGGGGGAGCTGCATGGCCTCAGTCGTAGTGAGGACCAGGCCACAAGGCGCGGTGTCGCCTGTTCGCAGCCGTCCAGGAGAGAGGTGTCGGAGTCGATGTGCTCCACCAGATGCAGTCGACATATCCGGCACCCCGGTGCTGCAGGTTATGTGCTGATGTGGCGCTGCATACATGTTGGAGTCAGTGCTGCCCTCCAGTGTTCGCTTGGCAGAAGACAAGGTGTATTGTGTTTGACTGCAGACTGCTGCAACATTCATGGACTTGGGGACTTGGACTATATTTTTTCGTTTGACGTATTTTTAATGCTGTCTTGTACGTGCTGTATGTGCCTTGTGGTGTGGTGTGTTTTTCATCTTGGCCCTGGAGGAACGTTGTGTTTAGTTGTATTCATGAGTATTCATGTACGGTTGAATGACAAGGAAATGAACTTGCAGTTGTCTGTGTTACATGATAAACTCTTTGTGGTGCTTGGACGTAGCATTCTGGTTGCAGTCTTGTTCCCCTGACCTGGAACATCTAACAATTAACTGCTGACTGTTCTACTTACCAAGTGAGTTCTCCTTGATCCTTACCGTAGTTCACGTACCTCCAAAAGCCGGGATTAATCAGCCACTGAATGCTGCCATCTCCAAACAAGAAACAGCCCACCCCGACACCTTTCAGATCATAGCTGGGAACCTCTGTCAGGTTTGTTTGAAGAAATCGCTGCCCAATTATTATCAGGATATACCAGCATCACCAGGGCTCTCGACGTACCCGACCACTGCTGTACTGTGATTAGAAATGCCTACCGTTTGTATGGATGGCCCGAATAAACACGAGGATTTTCACTGTATCTCAATACATGTGACAATGATATACCAAATCCAATCAGCCGTCCCAATATGGGGGAGTATGTCGAAACTAAGCCCACTGCGTCTTTAGTTCATCTGAGTACCTCAGTAAAAATGCTCAAAGCAGAATGCCTTGAATCGTGACAGACTAACATTTGTTCTCCTTATAAATTTCAGGGAGGCTCGACAGACGAAGAAGGCCCTCAGCCTTGGTTACCATGGTAACGTGGTGGATCTTTGGTAGGTGGTGTATATCTGGTGGAGATTTACCGTTAATGCTTTTTAACGACTTTCTTTCCCATATGTCCCACTTTAATTTATTTTTCTTTAAATTCATTCAGTGTTGGGTATTGTTGATAATACCAGAATTCTATGGATTTATTAAGTAGGCCCAGAAGAAATGAATCTCAGGATTGTATACGGTGAATGCGTGTACTTTGATAATCAATTTACTTTGAACTTTGAAGATCTTGATGATGCCTGATTTGGAGTATTGTGTGCATTTCTGTTCACCTACCTACAGGAAAGTTGTCAATAAGATTGAAAGGGTGCAGAGAAAATTTACAAAGATGTTGCCAGGACTTGACAATCTGAGTTAGAGGGAAAGAATGAACAGGTTCGGACTTTACTCCCTGGAGTGTAGCAGAATGAGGGGAGATTTGATAGAGGTTTACAAAATTGTTAGTTATTTTGAGAAGGTAAATGCGAGCAGGCTTTTTCCACTGACCAACACACACACAAAAAAAATGCTGGTGAACGCAGCAGACCAGGCAGCATCTACAGGAAGAGGCACAGTTCCACTGAGGTTGGGTCATGAGTTAAGGGTGAAAGGTGAAATATTTAAGAGGAACCTGAGGAGGAACTTTTCACTCAGAGGGTGGTGAGAGTGTGGAATGAGCTGCCAGTGGAAGTGGTAGATGCGGGTCCAATTGAGGGAAGTTTGGATAACTACATGGTTGGGTGGTCGGGGTGCAGGTCGATGTGATCAGGCAGAATAACAGCTGGCATGGACTAGATGGGCCAAAGGGCCTGTTTCTGTGCTGTAGTGCTCTGTGACTCTCTATGGACCATTGCAGAGGTAGTAAAGGATCGGCCATGTTGACAGGCCTGGTGTCACAGTGTCAAGGACGGCAGATTCCCTCTGAAGAAAGACAGTGAGAGGGTGGGTTTTACCATAACACGAAGGAACAGAATTAGGCTACTCGGCTCAACCATCCCATCATGGCTGATTTATTCTCTCTCTCAAACCCCACTCTCCTCCCTTCTCCCTGTTTCTTTAGATGCCCTGACTAACCAAGAACCTATCAACCTCGGCTTTAAATATACCCAATGACTTGGCCTCCACAGCCGTCTGTGGCAATGAATTCCACAGATTCACCACCCCCCGGCTAAAGAAACTCGTCCTCATCTCTGTTCTAAATGGACGTCCCTCAGTTCTGAGGCTGTGCCCCCTGATCCTAGGCTCAAACATCATGGAAAATATCCTCTCCATGTCCACTCTATCTAGGCCTTTCAATATACAACAGGTTTCAATGAGATCCCCCGCCACCCCATTCTTCCAAAGTCCAGCAAGTACAGGCTAAGAGGCATCAAAACGCTCCTTATGCATTAACATCTTCATTCCCAGAAGCACTCTCATGAACCTCCTCTGGACCCTCTCCAATGTCCACACATCTTTTCTGAGGTAAGAGGCCCAGAACTTCTCACAATCCTCCAAGTGTGGTCTGAACAATGCCTTGTAAAGCCTCACCATCACAAACAAGAGAAAATCTGCCTATGCTGGAAATCCGAGCAACACACGCAAAATTCTAGAGGAACTCAGCAGGTCAGGCAGTGTCTAGGAAAAGCGTAAACAGTGACATTTCAGCCCGAAACGTCGACTGTACTCTTTTCCTAGATGCTGCCTGACCTGTTGAGTTTCTGCAGCAGTTTGTGTGTGTTGCTCACGTCATGTCTTTGCTCTCATACTCTAGACCTCTCCAAATGAATGCTAACATTGCACTTACCTTCGCCACCACCAACTCAACCTTCAAGTTAACCTTGAGGAAATCTTGCAGGGAGACTCAAGTCCCTTTGCATCTCAAATTTTTGAATTTTCTCCCTGTTTAGAAAATAGTCTACACCTTTATTCCTTCTACCATGACCTCACACTTCCCTACACTGCATTCCATCTGTCACTTCATTGCCCATTCTCTCAGTCTGTCTCAGTCCTACTGCAGACTACCTGCTTCCCCAGTACAACCTACCTTCATATTGTCCACATACTTGGCCACAAAGCTATCAATTCTGTTATTGAAATCACCGGTACTGGGACCAATTCTTTGTCCCCATTACTACATCTCCAACATCGTTACAGTGGTCCATTATCCACTCCCACCTCTCTTTTACACGCTATGTTTCTGAAAAACCTTTTGGTATCCTCTTTAATGTTATTGTCTAGCTTATCTTCAATAGTTCATCTTGTCTCTCCTTATGGCTTTTTAGTTGCCTTCTGCTGGTTTTTTAAAGCTTCTGAATGCTCTAACTTCTCTCTACTTGTTTTGCTCTATTATATGCCCCCTCTTTTGCTTTTTTGCTGTCTTTCACTTCTTTTGTCAGCCATGGTTGCCTCACCCTCCCTTTAGAATACTTCTTCATCTTCAGGATGTACAGTATCCATTCTGCCGTCACATTTGCTAGTATCCCCTTTCAATGAACTTTGGCCAGCTACTCTCTCATGCCTCTGTAATTCTCTTTACTGCACTGCTTCTCCCTCTGAAAGAGAGGAAAAGCTCAGGAGAGGGAAACCAGAGGTCTATGAGCCAGTAATCATTGGATGATCAGAGGTGGAGGGGGGTCAGTAACTTTATATTCCTGGGTACCATTCTCTCAGAGGACCCAACCTGGACCCATCATATAAATATAATTGCGAAGAAAGCATGACAGCGCCCCTACTTTCTCAGGAGTCTGCGGAGATTCAGCATGTCATCAAAAACGTTGGCAAACTTCTATAGATGTGTGGTGATAAGTGTGCCAACTGGCTGCGTTATGGCCTGCTATGGGAACACCAATGTTTTTGAGTGGAAAATCCTACAAAAGGTAGTGGATTCATCCCAGTACCTCAAGGCTAAAGCCCTCCCAACCATTGAGCACATCTACATGAAACGTTGCTGTAGAAAAGCAAAATCCATCATTAAAGCTCCTCACCACCCAGGGCCATGCTCTTTCCTCACTGCTGCCATCAGGTCATAGTCATAGTCATACTTTATTGGTCCCAGGGGGAAAGGTACAGGAGCCTCAGGACTCGCACCACCAGGTTCGAGAACAGTTACTACCCCTCAACCATCAGGCTCTTGGACAAAAGGGGATAACTACACTCTCTTGTTATTTAATGCTGGTTATTTATTGCCATTTATTTACATCTGCATTTGTACAGTTCGTTGTCTATTGATCCTGTTTACAGTTACCATTCTACAGATTTGCAGAAAAAGAATCTCAGGTGGTGACATGCACGTACTCTGACAATGAATTTTACTTTGAATTTCGAAGTTGCAGGTGAACTCTATCATATTATGATCACCTTTTTCCATTTTGCCCCCATGTTACTCCTCACCTCATCCCACTGACTACAATTTTGCCCTATCATCTGCCTATCCTTCTTCACAGTCTAACTGCACACTGCATCTACTTGTAAACCATTTTGCCCCATCCTCAGCCCGATCCCTCCGGTTCCCATCCCTCACCAAGAACCTGATTCTACACTCTCCACATTTACAGTGATCTGGAGACTTTTAGAATCCGAATCACGTTCCAATGTGACATGAAATGTGTTACCTTGCGGTAACAGTGGAATGCGAAGATGTAAAATTACTAAAATGAGAAAATAAATAAACGAGTGTGAGGAAAGGAATAGTGAGGTAGTATCCATGGGTTCACGGACTGTCAGGAGTCCGGAGGTGGAGGGTAGGAGGATGTTCCTAACGTGTTGAGAGTGGATCTTCAGTCTCCCGTATCTCCCCGTAACGGGAAGAGGCAACGTCCCAGGTGGTGAGGCTTCTCAATGGCGGAGGCCGCCTGCTTGAAGCATCACCTGTTGAAGATGTCCTCAGTGGAGGGTTGGTGGGTCGCTGAAGCTGAGGGTGCCCCTGGGAGACAGGCGAGTCTGAGGGTGCTCCTGGAGGTGCCCCTGGGAGACAGGCGAGGCTGAGGGTGCCCCCGGGAGACAGGTGGGGAGAGGTTTCAATAACAATCTTCTGTTACCTGTAGGGAGAGGCTGGTTCAGGAGTACGAGCTGACGGGAGAGTTACTGGTGGATCTGGGATCAGATCAGACGTCGTGCCACAACCCGTTCAGCGGGGGTTACTACCCCGTGCAGCTAACATTCCAGGCAGCCAACCAGCTGATGCACACCGACCCGAAGCGGTTCCAGACACTGGTGCAAGAGAGGTCAGTGCAAAATGACCAACAGAGGTCAGCGAGACTGTCCCCTCCTCCCCACCCCGGCAGAGAGTCATGGGCTGGGGGTCTTTACACCCCCAGCTGGGAGGGGATGTTCAGGGGAGACGATGAAACAAGTTCTGCTGGATACTCCCCTGCATCACGAAATTTTCCCACCCAATGTTGTGGGAGGGGACTCAGTGGGTGGGAAAATTTGGTGATGCAGGGGAGTATCTATTGGCCATGGGAGGGGACGGAGAGGGTGAGGGTGTGTGGGGGGAGGGAGAGTGAGGGTGTGTGTGTGGGGGGGGGAGGGTGAGGGTGTGTGGGGGGGAGGGAGGGTGAGGGTGTGTGGGGGGAGGGAGGGTGAGAGTGAGGGTGTGTGTGTATGTGGGGGGGGAGGGGGAGGGTGTGTGTGTGTGTGGGTGAGGTGAGGGTGTTTGGGGGGGAGGGATGGTGAGGGTGTTTGGGGGGAGGGAGGGTGAGGGTGTGTGGTGGGACGGACATGCATCGTTTATCTCTGAAGCCCCCTCCCTCCCTCCCACAGTCTGAGGCGACAGGTGACTGCCATCAGCCGGCTGTCAGAGAAGGGAATGTTCTTCTGGGATTATGGGAACGCGTTCCTGCTTGAAGCCAAGCGAGCAGGTGAGAACATCTTCACTCCGAGACACCTTGTACTACCTGGCACCCGTGGGTGGTACTGAGGGAGTGTCACACTGTGGGAGGGGTGGAAATGAGGGAGAGTTTCACTGGGAGGGGTGGTACTGAGGGAGAGTTTCACTGGGGGGGTGGTACTGAGGGAGAGTTTCACTGGGAGGGGTGGATATGAGGGAGAGTTTTACTAGGAGGGGTGGCATTGAGGGAGAGTTTCACTGGGAGGGGTGGTACTGAGGGAGAGTTTCACTGGGAGGGGTGGCATTGAGGGAGAGTTTCACTGGGGGGGTGGTACTGAGGGAGAGTTTCACTGGGAGGGGTGGATATGGGGGAGAGTTTCACTGGGAGGGGTGGTACTGAGGGAGAGTTTCACTGGGAGGGGTGGATATGAAGGAGAGTTTCACGGGGAGGGGTAGTACTGAGGGAGAGTTTCACTGGAGGGGTGGATATGAGTGAGTGTTTCACTGGGAGGGGTGGTACTGGGGGTGCTCTCATGTTGTCTTTACTGACCTGCGAAGTCGGTCCATCACAGGAACCACGCCCAACACCCACAACCACCCCTCAGTGTCCTCTGTGTGTTTCTCCATTTGGTCATTCTTCTTGTTGGATCTTCCCATGCACATTTGGAGTTCCACATTTACCTGCAGTACGAGACTGAACGTTCTTCTCAGCATCTCGCTGCCTCGGGTGTTGCCGAGGATGTGTGAGGGGCTATAGAAATGAACCTTCTGCCTTCCTCTCCAGTGGTCTGGGGTGAACAGACACAGAACGAGAGGGTGTCTGCTCCCAGTCCCTGTTGCCATTCCTTATTGCTGTCTGGCCTGGGCCGTCCCCTCTGCAGTCACCTCCCTGTCATGTGTCTGTCACTCAGTGTCTGAACCACGGTGTCCTGTTTGCAGCAGAGGTTCCACAGGGCCCCCTTACCAAACCCCTTCTCCTTGCTTCTCCCTGAATCTGTTCCGGTAAGGATGCCTGCAGCCCGGACAGGGAATTGTTGGTGAGGGTGGAGTGGATGCCTGCAGCCCGGACAGGGAATTGTTGGTGAGGGTGGAGTGGAATAGCGGACACCAGGAGGATCTTGATGGGATATTCAGCTGGGCAGCAAATTGGCAAATGGAATTTAATCTAGAATTATGAGAGGTGGTGCACGTGGGGAGGTGTAACAAGGGCAGGTGATAACATGTGGATAAGGATAATTTATAAACTGTGTGCAGTCAACCTAGGCAAGAAATAGCTTTTAAGAATGGTCTTTGAAGAGGATAGATTCCCTTTGCTCACTGGGATCATCATCATCATTATGTGCCATTTCATACGACATCATCATTATGTGCCACGTGAAATGATGTAGGCCATCACTGACTCATGACCATGATTGTTCTTGGCAGATATTTCCACAGAAGAGGTTTGCCATTGCTGCCTTCTTCTGGGCAGAGACCCCAGCCATTGTCAATACTCTTCAGAGATTGTCTGCCTCGTGTCAGTGGTTGCATAACCAGGACTTGTGATGTGCTCATACGACCATCCTCCACCTCCACCAATGGCTTCACGTGACTCTAATAGGGGGGCTAAGCAGGTTCTGCACCTTGCCCAAGGGTGACCTGTAGGCTAGCGAGGGGAAGGAGCACCTTACACCTCCTTCGGTAGAGACTTATCTCCAGCCTAGTTTCAACAGGAAACCAGAGCCATTTGGTATACAGAGGTGAGACAGCGGATGTAACAGAAGATGCAGGGAACACAGACAGACTAGGGACAATTACTTTACTAACTTCAAAGTATCGTTGGTTTTTAACTCGTAGTTTCTATTGACTTCTAACACCTGTATTGTGAATCTTGCAAGTAAGGAGTTCAAACATTCACAGATAACCAAGTGGTCATTATTTGTAACTGCTTTGTCAGTTCGGTACGGAGATGGCATTTCTCTGTTCAGGCATCAGAACAGTTTGGTGACGGGGCTGGGCTGTTCCCTGCGTGCACAGGTAAATAAAGTGTGCTTGAGGACTGAGTGAGTTTTCAGAGCCCAGTTACAGGAGCAACGTTACAGGAACTCAGCAGGTCAAGCAGCGTCTATGGAAAGGAATAAACAGTTAACGTTGAGTTTATTGTCAAATGCACAAGTTCGTATGTGCACAGGTGCAGTGAAAAACGTACTTAAAGTAGCATCATAGGCACGTTGGTCAGATTGGCAGTGTTCACAAGAACAACATCAATTAAGCATCAATCATACACAATTTTTACAAGAAAGGGAAAAAAAAAGTCCCTTTCAGTGTAACATGATCAAAGTGTCGCTGAACTGCAGTGATTATGGTTGCGTTGTTGGTACAACGACGGAATGGCTGAAGGGAAGGAGCTGTCCCTGAACCTGGTGGTGTGGGACTTCAGGCTCCTGTACCTCCTGTCCGATGGGAGCTGTGAGAAGATGGCGAGGCCTGGATGGCGGGAATCTTAGATAATGGATGTAGCCTTCTTGAGACAGCGTTTCCTGTAGATACAACCGACAGTGGGGGAGGGAGGTACCACGATGTATCGGGCTGACTACCTGACAGTGGGGAGGGATGTGCCCATGATGTATGGGGCTGACTCTGCCCTACGGTGGGGAGAGATGTACCACGATGTATTGGGCTGACTAGCTGACAGTGGGGGAGGGAGGTACCACAATATATTGGGCTGACTCACTGCCCGACGGTGGGGAGAGAGGTACCACGATGTATTGGGCTGACTAGCTGACAGTGGGGAGGGATGTGCCCATGATGTATCGGGCTGACTCACTGCCCGACGGTGGGGGTGAGATGTACCACGATGTATGGGGCTGACTCACTATTCTCTGTAGTTCTGGGTCACTGGAGAATTGATAGTCCTGGTTAACCTGATGGTTTGGTACCTGACCTGCGGTCCGGCTCTGGGAACCCCTTTCTCTCGCCTCCTGCTGGCCGTGTGTCTGAGCACATTCTCTGTTCAATGCTTCGCAGGTGCGGATGTGGAGAAGGCGGAAGGCGAGAAGACGGAGTTCAAGTTCCCTTCCTACGTGCAGCACATCATGGGGTGAGTGCGTAGTGTGCCGGTGGAACCAGACACTCCACACCCCCTTAAACCTCCAGCCTCAGTGCTAAGTGTATTTGGAGTCATAGAGCCCTTCGACCCGTCTAGTCCATGCTGAACTGTGACTCTGCCTTGTCCCATCGGACCAGAGCCTCCATACCCCTCCCATCCATGTCCCTGTCCAAATTTGTCTTCAATGCTGAAATCAAACCCGCATTCACCGTTTCCACTGGCAACTGGGTCCGCTCTCTCACCACCTTCTGAGTGAAGAACAACTCCTCAGGTTCCTCTTAAATATTTCACCTTTCACCCTTCCAGATTCCAGATTGTTTACCGTCATTTCCAGTACAGGCGGGTGAAGGAGAATGAAGTCATTGTTACTCTGGATTCAATACAGCTCAAAAACACACTTAGATAAAGAACACAATAACGATAAAAACACAATAAATATCAATATGTAAGATAGCCTAGACTTGTACCGTGTGTAGATTGATTACCTAATCCAGGGGTCCCCAACCTTATTTGCACTGCGGACTGGTTTAGTATTGACAACATTCTTGCGGACCAGCCGACCGGGGGAGGGTGTTCAAATCGGGTTAAACTCACCTCAACTTGTCCTTTACAGTTAGGGTTGCCAACTTTCTCACTCCCAAATAAGGGACAAAAGTAACAGTCAAATCCCGGGACACTTTACCCCAGGAGAGACTACCATGACCGTGAAGCCTTGCGCGGGCACCTGTGTGCGCGTGCGCGTATTGTCGATTTTTTTCCCCCACAAATTGGTGTTGCCTTCATCTTCCCGACTATACTGTACATACATTATTTCTACTTTATATAGGTTGTGTATTTATCATATTCTTGCTTTTACTATATGTTAGTATCATTTATTTTCGGTTTTATGTGTTATTTGGTATGATTTGGTAGGTTATTTTTTTTGGGTCTGGGAATCCTCAAAAGTTTTCCCATATAAATTAATGGTAATTGCTTCTTCGCTTCACGCCATTTTGGCACGAAAGGTTTCATAGGAACGCTCTACCTTAGCGGGGGAAATACGGGACAAACTAATTTAGCCCAATATATGGGATGTCCTGGCAAATACGGGACAGTTGGTGACCCTATGTTCAAGTTCAACAGTGCGTGACAGGGAATGAGGAAAGGTGCAGCAGACTCATACCATTTCTTCGCGGCCCGGTAGCGCATGCTTTGCGGCCTGGTACTGGTCCGCAGCCCGGTGGTTGGGGACTGCTGACCTAATCTTTGGTTCTAGTCTCACCCAACCACAGTGGAAAAAGCCTGCTCGCATTTATCCTATCTATACTTCTCATAATTTTGTATGTCTCTATCAAATCTGCTACTGCTCTACATACCATCCTTACAGATCTGGAGAAGAACAATTCTGTTCTTGGACCACAGTTCAGCATTCAACACCATAATTCCATCCAGGCTCGACAGGAAGCTCAGAGACCTCAGCCTTCACCCCTGCCTTGTGCCCCTGGATCCTGGACTTCCTGTCAGATCACTGGCAGGTGGTAAGAGTGGGCTCCCTCACCTCTGCCCCTCTGACCTTCAACACAGGAGCCCCTCAGGGCTGTGTACTAAGTCCTCTCCTTTACCCCTTGTATCCATTACTGTGTCACCACCCACAGCTCCAATCTGCTCATTAAATTTGCCCATGGTACTACATTGATTGGCCTTATCTCAAACAATAATGAGGTGGCCTACAGGGAAGAAGTCATCTTTCTGACACAGTGGTGTCAAGAAAACAAAGGAGCTGGTTGTGGATTGCAGGAATGGAGACAGGCTAACCCCTATTGACATCAATGGATCTGGGGTTGAGAGGGTGAACAGCCTTGAATTCCTCGGCATCCACATCACCAAGAACCTCACGTGGTCTGTACATACCTGCTGTGTAGTGAAAAAGGCACAACAGCACCTCTCTCACCTCAGATGGTTGAAGAGGTTTGGTATGGGCCCCCAAATCCTAAGAACTTTCTACAGGGGCACAACTGAGAGCATCCTGACTGGCTGCATCACTGCCTGGTATGGGAGCTGTACTTCCCTCGATCGCAGGGTTCTGCAGAGAGTGGTGCGGACAGCCCAGCGCATCTGTAGCTGTGAACTTCCCAGTATCCATCATGGACTGGAACAGCACAGAAACAGGCCATTTGGCCCAGCTCATCCAAGCCGACCATCATCTGTACTATCCCACTTAGCAGCCCATGGCCCCTAGCCTCCTGTGACTCAGTGATTCCAAATCAGGTTTATTACCAAATGATTCTTTAATTTATTTCAAATAATCCAAAAGGTTTTTAAATGTTGTGAGAGCTTTTGAGTCCACCACCCCCTCAGGCAGTGTGTCGCAGATTACAACACCCAGCCCCGGGAGGAGAAAGTTATCTCTCCGATCCCCTCTGAGTCTCCTCTCCTCAGGACCACATGGAAAAGACTCTGGCACAGACGATACACACAGTTAGGGTGCTGAAGACTGGTAATTCTATGAATTGCACTGAACTGCTGTCACAAAAAAAAACAAATTTCATGACATATCTGAGTGATGGTAAACCTGATTCTGATATGGGTCTCTGTTGTGGACTGAGAGTGGGGAGGGGGCAGGGAGAGGGGAATCGTGGTTGGGAAAAGGGGAAGGGAGAGGGCAGGGAGAGAGTGGGAAGATCCATAAACCAATAGTTTGGAATCAAATGACCGTGCCCGGTATCTCGGGGCTGAGTGTATCTGCATCCACACCACCGCGGCCCCCCATCCCGGCAATCCCTCTCTGCCACCTGTCCCACACCCCTCCTGCGGTGCCCCACGCTCACCATTCCCAACATCCCTTGCTCCCACCAGATTTGCAAATGCTCTCCACTCCACAAATTCAGCACTGAGCAAAGGTCTTAGTTACAGAATATGTAGGTTCGTGTCGAAGACCCTTGCACGGCTCTGTACACTGGGAAATTTATTGTTTTGCAGCAGCAGTACAGGTGCTAAGATCTAAAATTACAATAAATTACCAAATAAATAGCTCGGAAAATGAATAGTGAGGTAGCGTTCGTGGACTGTTCAGAAATCTGATGGCGGAGGGGAAGAAACTGTTCCTGAATTGTTGAGTGTGGGTCTACAGTCTCCTGTACCTCCTCCCTGATGGAAGTAAAGAGAAGCGGGTATGCCCTTGATGGTCAGAGTCCTTCACAATGGATATCACCTCCTTGAGGCTTTGCCTTTTGAGGATGTCCTCAATGTTGGGATACTTTTGCCTATGATGGAGCATTAATGTGTTGGGTCCAGATAGATCTTCAGAGACGTTGATGCCTACAAATTTGAAGCTGCTCATCCTTTCCGTTGCTGATCCCTGAAAGAGGACTGGTGTGTGTTCCCTCGATTTCCTCTTAAAGTCCAAATTCAAGTCCTTGGTCTTAAAGACGTTGAGTGTGAGATTGTTGTTGAGGAGGTGCATCAGAAAGGTGTTGTCCATCACGAACGACCCTCGCCATCCAGGACACGGCCTCTCCTCATCGCGACCATCAGGGGAATGTCAGGTGAAGTTTATTGTCATTTAACTACATACGTGCAGACAGTGCCTATAAAAAGCATTCACCACCCTCCTCCCCCCCCCCCCCGGAAGTTTTCATATTTTATTGTTTTACAACATTGAATCACCATGGATTTAATTTGGCTTTCTTTGACACTGATTGACAGAAAAGTCTCTTTCGTGGCAAAGTGAAAACAAATTTTTACAAATTGGTCTAAATTCATTACAATTATGAAACACAAAATAATTGATTCCATAATTACTCACCTCTTCCCCCCCCCCCCCCCCCATCAAGTGAGCGTCCCCAAAACTGCTCAAGCTCTGTCAGATTGCATGGGGATCATGAGTGAACAGCCCTTTTCAAGTCCGGCCACAAATTCTCAATTGGATTGAGGTCTGGACTCTGACTTGGCCACTCCAGGACATAAACTTTGTTGTTTTTAAGCCATTCCTGTGTAGCTTTGGCTTTATGCTTGGGGTCATTGTCTTGCTGGAAATCAAGTCTTCTCCCAAGTCACAGTTCTCTTGCAGAGTGCATCAGGTTTTCCTCCAGGATTTCCCTGTATTTTGCTGCATTCATTTTACCCTCTACCTTCACAAGCCTTCCAGGGCCTGCTGCAGTGAAGTATCCCCACAGCATGATGCAGCCACCACCATGCTTCACGATAGGGATGGTGTGTTTTTGATGATGTGCAGTGTTTGACTTATGTGTTTAGTCTGATGGCCAAAAAGCTCAATTTTGGTTTTATCAGACCTTAGAACCTTTTCCCAGTTGTCTTCAGAGTCTCTCATGTGTCTTCTGGCAAACTCTAGCCGAGATTTCATGTCAGATTTTTTTCAACAGTGGCTTTCTCTTTGCCACTCTCCCATAAAGCTGTGACTGGTGAAGCACCCGGGCAACAGTCGTTGTATGCGCAGTCTCTCCCATCTCAGCCACTGAAGCTTGTAACTCCTCCAGAGTTGTCATAGGTCTCTTGGTGGCCTCCCTCACTAGTCCCCTTCTTGCACAGTCACTCAGCTTTTGAGGATGGCAGATTTAAAACTGTGCCATATCCTTTCCATTTCTTGATAATTGACTTAACTGTACTCCAAGGGATATTCGGTGACTTGGAAATGTTTTTATATCCATCTCCTGACTTGTGCTTTTCAATAACCATTTTGCAGACTTGCTCGGAGTGTTCTTTTGTCTCCATGGTGTAGTTTTTGCCAGGATACTGACTCACCAGCAGTTGGACCTTCCAATATGGGTGTATTTTAACTACAGTCAATTGACACACCTTGACGGCACACAAGTCTCCAAAAACAAATCTCCACTTAACTAATTATGTGACTTCTAAAACCAATTGGCTGCACCAGTGATGATTTGTTGTGTCATATTAAAAGGGACGGGGGGGTGAATATTTATGCAATCAATGGTTTTTGTGTTTTATATTTGTAATTAATTTTGATCACTTTGTAGAGATCTGTTTCACTTTGACATGAAAGAGTCTTTTTCTGTGATTGGTGTCAAAAAAAGCGAAATTAATTCCACTGTGATTCAACGCCATAAAACAATAAAACCAGAAAACTTCCAAATTGGGTGTGAATACTTTCAAAAGGCACTGTGTAAGTCATGTAACTATATAACGTTTAGAGAAACTAGATAACATTTCTTCAAACGGGTGTAAAGCTCATAACACATGATAATTTATGAAGGTTAGGATAAAATCTACAGATGAATCATACATTAATAACAAACTAAATTGTATTAATATTAAATAATGTAGGTACAGAACAGATTAACTAGTGACATTTTGAATACGATGTGGCCGAGACTTCAGAAGCCCGATGGCCTGTGGGAAGAAACTGTTGCTCATCCTGACTGTTCTTGACTTTATGTGTCAGAATCTCTCGCCTGATGGTAGAAAGTCAAAGCGGATGCTGGATGGATGGGATCCTTAATAATACTAAGTGTCCTGCGTATGCAGCGCTCCTGATAAATGTCCCTGTTTGGTAGGGAGACCCCTGTGATCCTCTCAGCTGTTCTCACAGTCCTTTGCAGGGACTTCTAGTCCAATGTTCGACTGCTCCCATACCAGGTGAAGATACAACCTGTCAGGACGCTCTCAATGGCACTCCAGTAAACTACAGTTAAGATGGGGTGGGGGAGGGCCTTGCTTGCTTCAATCTTCTGAGGAAGTGGAGGCCTGCTTGTTCAGGGAGATGATCTGTGATGTGAACTCCCAGGAACTTTGTACATTTGACTCTCTCTACAGAGGAGCCATGAATTCACAGTGGGGATGGTTTGTCTGCAGCTTCATGAAGTCCACAATGAGTAATTTTGTCTTCTCCACATTCAGGATTAGTTTGTTCTTCTCATAACAATCCACCGGCCGCACCACTTCCTCCCTATACTCCATCTCGTCATCGTTCTTCCTCCCTATACTCCATCTCATCATCGTTCTTCCTCCCTATACTCCATCTCGTCATCATTCTTCCTCCCTATACTCCGTCTCGTCATCGTTCTTCCTCCCTATACTCCATCTCGTCATCGTTCTTCCTCCCTATACTCCGTCTCGTCATCGTTCTTTCTCCCTATACTCCGTCTCGTCATCGTTCTTTCTCCCTATACTCCGTCTCGTCATCGTTCTTTCTCCCTATACTCCGTCTCGTCATCGTTCTTCCTCCCTATACTCCATCTCATCATCGTTCTGATAAGCCCAGCCACTGTTGTCATCCGCAAACCTGATGAGCCGGTTTGAGCTGGATCCTGCCACACAGTCACATGATAGCGGTGTGAAGAGTAGCGGGCTGAGCACGGCAGGTACTCAGGACACACACTCTACATTTCAGGAGCATGGTTTTCCCCTCCACCATCAGATTTCTGAATGGTCTGTGAACACTACCTCACTGCTTTGCTCTGTCTTTGCAGAACCTATTTATTTCTTTAATATTTCTTATTGGAACAGAGTATTTTTGTGTACCACAAAACAACACATTTCATGACATATGCCAGTGATAATAAACCTGATTCTGGTTTTGATATAAGGGTCAGCCAACATCATAGACTGAAGGAGCTGTACTGTGTTCTATGCTCTATATAGAGCGGCAAGGTTAGGTTTGAAGGGCTAAATGGCCTTCTCCAGTTCCTGTCTCCCTGTGTTCCCTGTGCCTTCATTAACCCGAGTTGCCTTTCCCCTCTGTAGAGAAATCTTCTCCATGGGCTTTGGACCCTTCCGTTGGGTTTGCACCTCAGCTGACCCCCGCGACCTGGCGGAGACAGACGCCATCGTGACGTCGATCCTGGAGGGGATGATGAGCGAGGAAGGTGAGTGGATCGAGGAGTGTGGGTACTCCAGTGGCCCGGACTGGTGTTTATCCTCTTTCTTTCATAAAATTCATAGAGATTAAAAAAACAGATTGAGGTTGAAGAACTATTTCATGTCCGTGATAATAACACAAAGCGACAATTTGATTAATCTGAATCTGATACTGAAATTTGTTGTTTTGTGGCAGTAGCACCGTGCAAAGACATAAAATTACTCCTATGTCTTTGGGATTTGCTGTGTATACCACAACACAGCTGGCATTCAAGAATATTCATTGGCTTTGAGAGTAAATTGTGGAGACTCTGCTTCCCGGCCAGTGGAGGGGAAAGGATGAGCTGTGTGCCAGACATTGGCAAGAGTATAGAGAAGGGAAGTGATGGCCATGGGACAAAATCTCTCAGATTCATCGGAATAGAGTAGGCCACTTGACCAGCATCAGGGAATAACTGAAGGGATGAGAATGGAAAATTTCTCCCTGGAGCTTTGGGCTCGTAGAACACAGAACAGTACAGTACAATCCAGGCCCTTGACACCATGATATTGTGCCAATTTAAATAAACCTCATCCTCAATGGTGGGGAAGCTCATGTCCATGATGGAACTGGCCATGATCGATCCATCCATCGCCTCCTACAAGCTCATAGCCCATAGCCCTTCAGTCCTCTTTCATCCATCTGCCAATCTAAGTCCCTAATGCATCTGCCTCTACCACCACCCCTGACGGTGGGTTCCAACCATCCACCACTGCCTGTGTGCTGGAAAAAACCTACCTCTGACATCGTCACTAAACTCTTCCCGACTCAACTGAAAAAGGATGTCCTCTGCTTAGCCATTGTCACCCCGGGAGAAACGTGTAGGCTGTCCGGTGCACCTCCCAAAACCTGGTACACCTCCATCAAGTCACTTATCACCTTCCTTCAGTCCAGAGAGAAATGCCTGAGCTCGTTCAGCCTATCATAAGACATGCTCTCTAATCCAGACAGCATCCTGGTAAATCTCCTTGGCAACTTCTCTTAAAGCTTCCACATCCTTCCTATAATGAAGTGGCCTGAACTGAACACAATATTCCAAGAGTGGTCTAAGCAGAGTTTTATAGAGCTACAACTTTACCACACGCTTCTGGAACTCAATTCCTCCAACTAACGAAGGCCGATGCACCGTATTAACAACCATATCAACTTGTGCAGCAACTTTGAGGATCTGTGGACATGGACCCAACGTGCCTCTGTTCCTCCATTCCTCCGTGCGATTTAGAATCCCGTATTCTACCTTGAAGTTGGACCTTCCAAAGTGCATTGCCTCACACTTTTTTCTGGATTGGGCTCCGCCTGCCACTCCTCAGCCCAGCTGAACATCCCGTCAGTCCCATTGTAACCTTCAACAACCTGTCACACTCTCCACACCTCCACCAACCTTAACGTGATCTGCAAAACTTACTAACACACCCTTCTACTTACACTGGTGGATGAAGCTTCCTGACTCCTCTGTCGGATCTTTGTTTATTTTCTGATCCTTGGGGCTCTTCCAGAAGTCAGGAATGACGAGCAGTCTTAATTCCAAGATCTTAGTTTATTTTTGAGTACAAGCAAACTTATAACATGATGAATATGAGTCACAATATGATTAGGAATAGTCAACATGGCATTGTCAAAGGCAAGTTAATTATAGCCCAGGAAATTATCAACCAGTGAGTCTTACTTCAGTGGTTGGTAAGTTGATGGAAAAGATCCTGAGAGGCAGGATTTATGAACATTTGGAGAGGCATAATATGATTAGGAATAGTCAGCATGGCTTTGTCAAAGGCAGGTTGTGCATTACGAGCCTGACTGAATTTTTTGAGGATGCGACTAAACATGTTGATGAAGGTAGAGCAGTAGATGTAGTGTATATGGATTTCAGCAAGGCATTTGATAAGGTATCTCATGCAAGACTTATTGAGAAAGTAAGGAGGCATGGGATCCATGGGGACATTGCTTTGTGGATCCAGAACTGGCTTGCCCACAGAAGACAAAGAGTGGTCGTATTCTGCATGGAGGTGGGTGACCAGTGGTGTGCCTCAGGGATCTATTCTGGGACCCCTTCTCTTTGTGGTTTTTATAAATGACCTGGATGAGGAAGTGGAGGGATGAGTTAGTAAATTTGCTGATGACACAAAAGTTGGGGGTGTTGTGGATAGTGTGGAGGGCTGTCAGAGGTTACAGCAGGACATCAATAGGATGCAAAACTGGGCTGAGAAGTGGCAGATGGAGTTCAACCCAGATAAGTGTGAGGTGGTTCATTTTGGTAGGTCAAATATGATGGCAGAATATAGTATTAATGGTAAGACTCTTGGCAGTGTGGAGGATCAGAGGAACCTTGGGGTCCAAGTCCATAGGACACTCAAAGGTGCTGTGCGGGTTGACTGTGTGGTTAAGAAGGCATACGGTGCATTGGCCTTCATCAACTGTGGGATTAGTTTAAGAGCTGAGAGGTAATGTTACAGCTATATAGGACCCTGGCCAGACCCCACTTGGAGTACTGTGCTCTGTTCTGGTCGCCTCACTACAGGGAAGGATGTGGAAAACATAGAAGGGTGCAGAGGAGATTTACAAGGATGTTGTCTGGATTGGAGAGCATGCCTTATGAGAATAGTGTCATGGTCCAGTCCGTGAAATCCACATTCCGGTTCACGGTCTGGCTCATCAATCCTTATTCCGGGTTTTCCTGTTTTCCCTTGTTCCATTGGGTGCCTTAATTGAGGCACCTGATTCTCATTGTGGGCTGGCACATAAACACCTCTCAAACCAAGGATTCCCTGCTGGACTGTTCCTTTCCCCTTCCTTCTGAATCCTCACCTGCTACCTTGTCTGCCACTTCGTCAGAATTCCCTGTCAAGTTAACCCGCCGGAGAGAGACTGGAGCCTTGTCAGGTCAAGATAAGGAACAATCTATTGTTGACTTTAGAGCTGTCCCTTTGTGTCCTCATGTTTAGTGTTCCGTGTCTAGAAGAGACCCGGCCCTTTGTCCTGTTCCCTAGGAGGGGTCCCGGTTCTGTGTTCCAAGCTCCAGGCACTGTGTTCCAGTCCTGTCCAAGTCAAGACTTCATGTTCTCATCCTGTGCTGGAGTCTCTCGTCCTGTGCTGGATCATCCCCATCCGAATCCCTGACAGTTTACCTAAGCAAGTATCCTGGGCAGTCATCCTGGCCCTGAGCTCCTAGCAAGGGTCCCAGCCCCGCACCCAAGAGCCTAATCAAGCTGAGTCCGAGAGCCGAGCCAAACCTAGTTCAAGAGCCACGTCCTGTGCTGGAGTTCCCTTGTCCAGCCCAGTGCTGGAGTTCCCTTGTCCAGTCCAAGCCACGTCCGAGAACCTTGTCCAGTCCAAGCCGAGGCTTTGTGTTCTCGTCCTGTCCATGTGCCTCGACCTGAGCAGGAGTTCCACGTCCAGTCCTGTAGCCTCATCTTGTCCTCGCCTAGATCCGGGGTCCGAGCCCGAGTTAAGATGCAGGTTCTGGGTCCCTGTCCAGTCTCTGGTTCGGAGTCCTAGCCCAGGCTCCTAGTTCAAAATTCCTTGTCCTGGTCCCGCTTTCCTAGTCTCTTAGTCCTAGCCCAGGCCCGGTGTCCTTGTCTCATCCGGGGCCTGTGTCCATGTCCAGTGTCGTTTCTTCCTGACTCCCCTTGCTTTCTTGACAGACCTTGTCCTGTTCCATAGTCATAGTCATAGTCATACTTTAATGATCCTGAGGGAAATTGGTTTTCGTTACAGTTGCTCCATAAATAATTAAATAGTAATATGTAAATTATGCCAGGAAATAAGTCCTGGACCAGCCTATTGGCTCAGGGTGTCTGACTCTCCAAGGGAGGAGTTGTAAAGTTTGATGGCCACAGGCAGGAATGACTTCCTATGACGCTCTGTGTTGCAAGTACTTCAGTGTCTGTGTCTTGCATTTGAGTCCACTCCCAATGCCCCCTTATGAGAATAGGTTGAGTGAACTCGGCCTTTTCTCCTTGGAGCGGCGGAGGATGAGAGGTGACCTGATAGAGGTGTACGAGATGCATTGATCGTGTGGATAGTCAGAGGCTTTTTCCTCAGGGCTGAAATGGCTAGCATTGTTTTAAGGTGCTTAGAAGTAGGTACAGAGAAGACGTCAGGGTTATTTGTTTAAGCAGAGAGTGGTGAGTGTGTGGAATGGGCTGCTGGCATTGGTGGTGGAGGCAGATACAATAGGGTCTTTTAAGAGACTCCTGGATAGGTACATGGAACTTAGAAAAATAGAGGGCTATGGGTAACCCGAGGTAATTTCTAAAGTAAGTACATGTTTGGCACAGCTTTGTGGGCCGAAGGGCCTGTATTGTGCTGTAGGTTTTCTATGTTTCTATGTTTCTAACTTATAAATACTAAGCAAACTAATAAAGAGCTGGGAAACGATGCTGAGAGAGGAATTAATGCGACGGGGTGTAAGACAAAAGAATAAAGATAGTGTTTCTGAACAATCTTTTATAGAAAATTCCTTGGATAGTGATGAATGAATTAATAGGCTACATAATTAAAACAATGACATCACCTGCATAATATGCTAATACGTAACCAATGAAAAGCGAGAAAAGAGATCAACTGTTAGTTTGCTACTATACCGCTTTCTGCCAGTGAGTGTGAAAAATAAGAGAGAATCTGCAGATGTTAGAAATCAAAGCAACACACACAAAATCTGGAGGAATCAGCAGACCAGGCAGCATTGGTGATCAAGAGTAAACACTGACGTTTTGGGCTGCGATCCTTCAACAGGACTCTGGTCTTGTCTTGAAACGTTGACTGTTTACTCTTTTCCAGAGATGCTGCCTGGCTTACTGAGCTCCTCCAGCATTTTATGTGAAAAATCCATGAGCTTGTTCAAAAGTACAAATCTTATAAAAAAAATTAATTAAAAAAACAGTGGCTTCCGAAAGCTCACACAGGGAATAATCTACTGGGCAGATCGGACATTTTCCCTTCATCTCCTCGGAGAGCATCCGTGGAAATGATTAGTAAACGTTTCAGGCTGGAAACCTTCGTCAGGACAGGGTCCCGGCCCGAAACATTGACTGATTGTTTCCACGGATGCTGCCCGACCTGCTGAGTTCCTCCAGCATGTTGTGAATGTTGCTTTGACCCCAGCATCGGTAGAGTATTTTGTGTCTCCTTGGAGAGATCAGCTCCTGGCTCTGTGATCTCACTCTAACACTGCTCGATGTGTTTATGTTCAGCAGGAACTGAAAAGGCAGTAAAACAGCAATATTCCGACAACCTGAAATGGATACGACAGGCTGCCAAACACAGGCTGGTTCGTGACCTCACAGTCTCTCCTCCTTCCCTCTCCTTTGCCTGGCTGATAGGATCTAGGGCCTCTCTGGGACACCACCCAAGGGATTACTGTGTCACCATGGGGACAGTGAACAGTGAAGCAGACTGACCACAGGAAACAGCTGGAAGTTCAGAGCAGTGTCCTTACCTCGCCAACATTTCTTTGCAAGTTGTACATTAGAGCCTGGGTCAGACACAGAGTGAATCTCCCTCCACACTGTCCCGTCACACACTCCCGGGGTCAGACACAGAATGAAGTTCCCATCACACACTCCCGGGGTCAGACACAGAGTGACTCTCCCTCCACACTGTCCCGTCACACACTCCCGGGGTCAGACACAGAGTGAAGTTCCCATCACACACTCCCGGGGTCAGACACAGAGTGACTCTCCCTCCACACCGTCCCATCACACACTCCCGGGGTCAGACACAGAGTGAAGTTCCCGTCACACACTCCCGGGGTCAGACACAGAGTGAATCTCCCTCCACACTGTCCCGTCACACACTCCCGGGGTCAGACACAGAATGAAGTTCCCATCACACACTCCCGGGGTCAGACACAGAGTGACTCTCCCTCCACACTGTCCCGTCACACACTCCCGGGGTCAGACACAGAGTGAAGTTCCCATCACACACTCCCGGGGTCAGACACAGAGTGACTCTCCCTCCACACCGTCCCATCACACACTCCCGGGGTCAGACACAGAGTGAAGTTCCCGTCACACACTCCCGGGGTCAGACACAGAGTGAATCTCCCTCCACACCGTCCCATCACACACTCCCGGGGTCAGACACAGAGTGAATCTCCCTCCACACCGTCCCATCACACACTCCCGGGGTCAGACACAGAGCGAAGCTCCCTCCACACTGTCCCATCACACACTCCCGGGGTCAGACACAGAGTGAAACTCCCTCCACACTGTCCCATCACACACTCCCAGGGTCAGACACAGAGTGAAGCTCCCTCCACACCGTCCCATCGCACACTCCCGGGGTCAGACACAGAGTGAAACTCCCTCCACACCGTCCCATCGCACACTCCCGGGGTCAGACACAGAGTGAAACTCCCTCCACACCGTCCCATTGCACACTCCCGGGGTCAGACACAGAGTGAAGCTCCCTCCACACCGTCCCCTCACACACTCCCAGGGTCAGACACAGAGTGAAACTCCCTCCACACTGTCCCATCACACATTCCCGGGGTCAGTCACAGAGTGAAGCTCCCTCCACACCGTCCCATCACACACTCCCGGGGTCAGTCACAGAGTGAAGCTCCCTCCACACCGTCCCATCACACACTCCCGGGGTCAGACACAGAGTGAAGCTCCCTCCATATTGTCCTGTCACACACTCCCGGGGTCAGACACAGAGTGAAGCTCACTCTACACTGTCCCATCACACACACCCAGGGTCAGACACAGAGTGAAGCTCCCTCCACACCGTCCCATCACACAGAGGTGTTGTCCATTCCTGTACCAAGTGTCAGCAGACGGAGGGACAGGTTTCTTCCGACAGAGCATGGAGTGGTGGGGTTGATGGGCAAGTGGAGACTGGAGCTGTAGATGTACCAATCCCTGTTCCAGACGCGCAAACACACGGGGAGTCCCTGGGCAACGGATCCGTCAACCTACATACATACAGTTTTTATATTTTAGTTGTAAAGGTGAAGTTCTGTAAGATGTTGGTGAGGCCTAATATGGAATATTATGTGCAGCTTTGGTCAGCTCCATACAGGATAGATGTAAATAAGATTGAAAGTACATAGAAAATTTACAATAGAGGACAGACAATGGAGATGATGTGATAGAGGTGTTTAAAGGTGTTTATGATAGAGGGAATGGAGAGAGTCGGACCGCGTACAGGGAATGGAGAGAGACGGACTGTGTACAGGGAATGGAGAGAGATGGACCACGTACAGGGAATGGAGAGAGATGGACTGTGTACAGGGAATGGAGAGAGACGGACTGTGTACAGGGAATGGAGAGAGACGGACTGTGTACAGGGAATGGAGAGAGATGGACCACGTACAGGGAATGGAGAGAGATGGACTGCGTACAGGGAATGGAGAGAGACGGACTGTGTACAGGGAATGGAGAGAGACGGACTGTGTACAGGGAATGGAGAGAGATGGACCACGTACAGGGAATGGAGAGAGATGGACTACGTACAGGGAATGGAGAGAGACAGACCGCGTACAGGGAATGGAGAGCGATGGACCATCTTTAGGCAGAAAAGATTTAGAGTCACATAGAATCACGGAGCAAGACAGTAAGGATACAGGCCTTTCGGCTCACCGGGTCCATGCTGAGCACAGTGCCCCGCCGCCCCATCCTAATTTCTTATGTTCAGCCCATATCTCCAAGCCACTCTCCCCCGTACATCTCCAACTGCTTCTTAAATGAAACTATCATAACTGCCTGGAACACTTCCTTGGCAGTTCGTTCCATATACTCACCATCTTCTGTATGGAAACATTGCCCCTCGAGTCCCTTTTCAATCTATCCCCTCTCCTCTTCAATTTATGACTCCTACCCTGAGGGGGGAGTCCAGTTATTGTCCACTTTATCTCTGCATCTCATAATTTTAAACATTCCTGCAAAGTTGCCCCTCTTTCTGCTACGTTGCAAGGAATAAAAACCCAGCGTGGCCGACCTCACTCTGTGACTCAGGCCGTCGAGTACCAGCAGCACTCTCGTATCACTTTTCACTCTTCCCAGTTTAACCAAACCTTTCCGATAACAGGGTAACCAAACTGAATGAACGAATTGACTTTCCTACATCCTCCACATACATCAGGAGTAAAAATCTTGGTTTTTCCAAGTGCAGCCTCACCAACTTGTACAAATGCTCCATAGTGTCTCAACTCGTTTAATCAGTGTCCTGACTGATGAGGGCCTGTGAGCCTTTTTCACCATCCTGTCTGCTGTCTTCAACAAACAATGTAACCGTACTCCTTCGTCTCTCTGTTCCATCCCCCTCCCTAGTGCCCGACCACTCATTGTATAAGTTAAACATTCTAAGATGCATCACTTCACACTTGTCTGTATTAAAATCCATTTGCTGTTCTTGGAGCATTTTCCAAAATGATGAAGGACCCCCCCCCCCCACTAGTAATCTATGATGAGCTTCTTCACTGTCAATGACCCCACAAACTTACTGATCAAGCCTTGGGCATTCACATCCATTCATTTGTATAAATAATGAACAACACTGACCCCTGTGGTACGTCACTCGTCACCAGCCTCTATTCAGAAGAACATAACATAAGAAATAGGAGCAGGAGTCGGCCATCTGGCCCATCGAGCCTGCCCCGCCATTCAATAAGATCATGGCTCATCTGTCCGTAAACTCAGCTCCATCTACCTGCCTTTTCCCCCAAATCCTTAATTCCCCTACTCTGCAATAATCTACCCAATCTTGCCTTAAATATATATACTGAGAAACAATATTCAGAGTTCAAAGTAAGTATATTATCAAAATATAGAGATTCATTTTCTTGAGGGCATTCACAGAAAATACAAAGAAATACAATGGAATCGATAAAAGGCCGCGTGCAGCAGGATGGACAAATGACCACTGTGCAAAAGACAACAAAAAGAATTTAAAAATATTTTTTTGTTATTAGGGTTTTTTTTGTTTTAGTTAGTAGGGGTTCTTTTTTTTCTTTCTTTTTTCCATTAAAAACAGCTTTAACATTTTGTTTTTTTTATTATTATTGATATACTGTAAAAATTAAAAAAAAATAAATGAATAGATAGCTAGATAAGCAACAAACATTGAGGACGTCAGATGAAGAGTCCTTGGAAGTGAGTCGATAAGTTGTAGGAACAGTTCAGTTCAGTGACGGGGTGAATAAAGCTGGAGTCCAAGAGCCCGATCATTGAACAAGACGGGATAACTTCACTCAACAAGATGAAGGTTGATTAGACAGGGGATGAAGGGATACGTGGAGAAGGCAGGATTGAGGCTGAGTGGGAAATGGATCAACCATGATGAAATGGGGGAGCAGACTCGATGGGCCAAATGGCCTAATTCTGCTCCTACATCTTATGATGTTATGGTTTAGCCTACTCCAAGATTGTAACCCTTCTCTCCTACACAGCCTCCATTTTCTATCATCCATATGACTATTAAATATCCCTAATGTATCTGCCTCTACACCACCCCTAGCAGTGTGTCCCACACCCCCACCACTCTGTGTTTAAAAATAATGATCTCTGTCATCCTGCCCAGAGTTACCACTGAACAGGTGAATGCTCCGTCACCAGGTAGGTGACGGTGATGTTTTGGTCTGAGAGCCTTGGTTGGGCCTGACCTCCAGCAATCTGTGTGTGCTGCTGAAGGTTTCCAGCATCCGGTCTGTCTTGCATCTGCACTTGATTCTTCATTCTGTTACTTTTTCCTCTGTCTACCTCGATGCACTGTGATCTGCATGAAGGGAATGAATGTGTTTCACTGTAGCTCAGAATAAGCAGGCTACCTGCCCCTCGGCACCCCCCACCCTTTCTTCCCCGCAGGTGGTCGGATCTCAAGCTCGCATCCTATACTCAGACCAGAGGGGCCGAATTGCCATCGCCGTAGCGATCAACCAAGCTGTGGCTGCGAGCAGGCTCAAGGTAAGATCGTGAGTAGGGCTGCGTTTTGCAGAATGACACTCACACTCAACGACTCGGGAACAGCTTCTTCCCCTCCGCCATCAGATTTCGGAATGCACGCTGAGCCCAACCCATGAACACCACCTCATTTTTTCGCTCTCATTTCGCACTACCTATATAATTTAATATTTTATATATCCTCACTGAATCTATAGCTTCTCTATTATTATATATTGCAAATTACCCGTGTAACAAGAAGTTCCGCCACACACAGTGTTAAACGTGATTCTGATTCCAATTCCCATTCTTCATTTTTCTCTCCCTATCGACAAGAATGTGTTGCCTCCCTGTTGAATTTTGCCCTCCCCCCACCCCCATACTTCCAGACAGGAGGTCCCAGGTCACAGCCTCCTGCTCCAGAGAAACATTCTCCCTCTGTCCTCTCTGGGCACATGGCCAAGTGGTTAAGGCGTCCGTCTAGTGATTCTGTGGCAGCGTGTTTGTGCCCTTGAGCAAGGCACTTAACCACACATTGCTCTAGTCTGTGCGAGAAACGGCGCCCCACACAACTTCCAATCTATGCCTGGGCATGAAAATGCCCGACACTGGCCTCTCATGGTCTGAGTCGATGTTCCCTCCCACCACCCCCCCCCCCCCGGGTCCCTGACCACCTCCCAGGCAGCTTCATGTATTGTCACACACACCAGTGCAATGAAAGACCCTGCTCGCATAGAGCTCACAGAAGGAATAGTAGAGTTACAGCACAGAAACAGGTCCTTTGGCCCATCTTTTCAATGCTGGCCAATATCTATCCGAGCTAGTCCCCTTTGCCCACATTTAACTCATTTCCCTCTAAACGAGGCCAGTACAGTCACGTAGTGGTTAGCGCCACCATTTGTAAGGAGTTTGTATGTTCTCCCTGTAACCGCGTGGGTTTCCTCTGGTTTCCTCCCACATTCCAAAGATGTACTTTTGGTGCCAGAAATGTGGTGGCACTCGCAGTCTTCCCAGTGCAATCCTCACTGATTTAATTTAACACACACGAGGCCTTTCACTGGATACTCGATGTCATCATCACCATTGTATGACATCGTCATTATGTGCCATGTCGTATGACGTGGGCGATCATGGTCTCCCATCTGTTGACCATGAATGTTCTTGGCAAATTTTTCTACAGAAGTAGTTTGCCATTACCACCTTCTGGGCAGTGTCTTTACAAGACAAGTGACCCCGGCCAATATCAATACTCTTCGGAGATTGTTTGCCTGGTGTCAGTGGTCACATAACCAGGGCTTGTGATCTGCACCGGCTGCTCATACGACCATCCTCCACCTGCTCCAGTGGCTTCATGTGACCCTGATCAGGGATCTAAGCAAGTGCCACAGCTTGCCCGAGGGTGACCTGCAGGCTAGCAGAGGGAAGGAGCACCTCACACCTCCTTTGGTAGAGACGCATCTCCACCCTGCCACTTTACATTTTGATGAACATGTAACAAATAAAGTTAATCTTTAAAACTCTTCCAATCCATCTACGTGTCCAAGCAACTTTTAAACATTATGATTGTGCTTCACTGTATGGCTTCTTCTGGCAACTCGTTCCATTCACTAACCAGCCTCCCTGTGGAAAAAGTTGCCCCTCAGGTCCTTTGTAAATCTTTTCCATCTCACCTTAAACCTGTGCTCTCTAGCTTTAGACTCCGCTGCCCTGGGGAAAGGGTTGTATACACCCCCCTCCCCTTCACGCTACAAATCTAAGGTCACCCCTCAGCCTCCTACCCTTCAGGGAAAACAGTCCCAGTCTGTCCAGTCTCTCCTAGTAACTCCAGCCCTCAGTTCCAGTAACACCCCCAAGGGATTCGTCTCATCCCTCCCTCTGCATTCCTCAACATCCTTCTCTCCCTTTCCATCTCTCCCTCTCCTCCCCTGTCCGATCCGTGGCCTCCTCCCTCCTCTTCCCTCCTCCCCCTCCCGCCTCTCACATCTCAGCTGTCGTAGTAACTGTCAGCGAGAGCCCTCCATGACATCTGGCCGTCAGTGAGAATGAGTTATCTCCTCTAATGGGATCTCTTCAACTCCGCAGGCTCCTGTGGTGATCAGCCGAGACCACCACGACGTGAGTGGAACAGACAGCCCGTTCAGGGAAACTTCCAACATCTATGATGGATCAGCATTTTGTGCAGGTCTGTACCCATCCTCCCAGGCCCCACGATGAATGGCCAGACCACTGTACAACTGACAGATGTACAGACTCTCTCTCACCCCTTTTCTCTCTCTCCCTTCCCCCTCACCCCTTCGCCCCTCACCCCTTCCCCCTCACCTCTTCCCCCTCACCCCTTCCCCCCACCCTTTCCACTCACCCTTCCCCCCTCCACTTCCTCCCTCACCCCTACCCCCTCTCTCTCCTGATCCCTTTCTCCCCCACCTCCCTCCTTCCCCTCCCTCTCTACTTAATCGCACTCTTCCTGGTATTAATCCCCTCACTGCTGCCAACCTCCTCTCTGCTGCATTGCCTGACTAAAGTTTTATACCAGTGTAACATGGCTTCCTGACTCCGTGCTCAGTGGCTCAACAGCTGAAGGCCTCTTTACCCCTCTCCACTCGTATGATTGAGTTACAGGAGATTCTGCAGGAGCTGGAAATCTTGAGCAACACACACGCACACACAGACACACACACAGATAGACAGACACACACACACACACACACACCAATGCTGAGTGTTTATTTGTGTTCCTCCAGTGTGTGTTGCTGACACTACGTGTGTTCCCATTTTCAGCAGCCTATGGACTTACACTGCAAGATGCCTGTCTGACCTGACTGGCTGAGGGATGGTCCGGTTACTAACCACGGCTGTGCTCTCTCCTTCCCCAGACATGGCAGTACAGAATTTTGTTGGTGATTCTGTTCGAGGAGCGACGTGGGTGTCCCTGCACAACGGTGGGGGCGTTGGCTGGTGAGTGTGGCACCCAGAGCGGGGTGTGCCATTGGGCCGTGGTTAATGGAAGCAGTACAGTGACAGACAGTTGTAAACAGGCTATGTAGAACACAGAACATTACAACACAGTAGAGGCCTTTCGGCCCACGATGTTGTGCCAACCTTTTCACCTACTCCAAGACCATCCCACCTACACAGCCCATAACCTTTCATTTCTCTTTCATCCATGTGCCTGTCTAAGAGTCTCTTAAATGGCCTATTGAATCCACCCAGGCTTATCACTACTACCTTTCTTGAGCAAAAGAGTAACAATTTTTCACCCTCCAGTTATCTGGTACAAGTTCGGTGGCTAGTGAGGGTGAAAAGAACTTTGAAGTTTGAAGAGCAGAATAATTTTACAAGAGTTCCTCCTTTCCTTCTCTCACCTCACCTGATTAAAACAACCTCCACATTTCCACTGTCCATTTCCCCAAGTACATCTGTTCATAACTTATGCTCCTCAGCTCCTGCGTAATAGCATTCTGATTCCCCATCTCCCAATTAAATACTTTCCCAAACCGACTCTTCCTATCCTAGTCCTACATCATGGTGAATATTAGTGAGCTGTGGTCACTATCTCTAAAATGCTCTCCCATCGAGAGACCTGACACCTGAGCAGGTTCATCGCCAAGCTTCAGATCCAGTATGACAGAAGGTTAGGTTCGATATCTGGATCTAATCCCATGTCTGACCCCGGGAGTGTGTGATGGGACGGTGTGGAGGGGGCTTCACTCTGTGTCTGACCTTGGGAGTGTGTGATGGGACGGTGTAGAGGGAGTGTGTGATGGGACAGTAGGGAGGGAGCTTCACTCTGTGTCTGACCTTGGGAGTGTGTGATGGGACGGTGTAGAGGGAGTGTGTGATGGGACAGTGTGGAGGGAGTGTGTGATCGGTCAGTGTAGGGGGAGTGTGTGATGGGTCAGTGTGGAGGGAGTGTGTGATGGGTCGGTGTGGAGGGAGTGTGTGATGGGATGGTGTGGAGGGAGTGTGTGATGAGTCAGTATGGAGGGAGTGTGTGATGGGACGGTGTGGAGGGAGTGTGTGATGGGTCAGTGTGGAGGGAGTGTGTGATGGGACGGTGTGGAGGGAGTGTGTGATGGGACGGTGTGGAGGGAGTGTGTGATGGGACAGTGTGGAGGGAGTGTGTGATGGGTCGGTGTGGAGGGAGTGTGTGATGAGTCAGTGTGGGGGGAGATCTTCACAGGTTCACAACTTTCTTCCTGATACACAGGGGAGAGGCAGTGAATGGAGGATTTGGGCTGGTGCTCGATGGTTCCAAGGACACTGAGGAGCGGGCGAAGGTGATGCTAAACTGGGATGTGTCCAATGGGGTGAGTGACAGATATTTTTCAGTTCTGTGTCCTCTTCTTTTTCCACTTCTGCAGAAACAGGGTGCTTGAATTTAGGAAGTATTTGCATCTGCCTGTTGGAGTGGAGTGGCTCGCGAAGTGAGCTCTCTAATGAGTCACACTCGTCTGCTCCCTGCTCACCGCCCGGGTTCGGGGTGGTGGGCTGGCGTAGTGGTTAGTGTAACACTTTACAGCGCCAGTGACTGGAATTTCATGGTTCAAATCCCGCCACTCTCTGTAAGTTTGTATGTTCTCCCCGTGATGGCGTGTGTTTTCTCCGGGTGCTCTGGTTTCCTCCCACATTCCAAAGGCGTACAGGTTAGAGTCAGTCAGCTGTAGACATATCGTGTTGGTGCTGGAAGCACGGCCACGCTTGCGGGCTGTCCCCAGCGCACCCTCAGACCGTGGTGATCATTGACACAAAATGACACTATATCATGGGATAGTCCATGTTTCGAGGTTTGTGACAAATAAAGCTAATCTTTACCTGTATATTTCTCCTATTCGCTGTGGAAACTCTTGTTGAATCCACTTCCAATGCGCTTTCAGACACTGTGTCCCAGTTCACAGTAGCTCCAGGGGGGAAACCCTCTCCGTCCTCCCCCATCTGCTCCTCTGTCTCATCCTCTTCACGCTGTGTCCTCGGGAGTACTCCAGCGGGTTCAGTTACTACCCGTCAACCATTGGGGTCTTGACCCAGAGGGGATAACTTCACTCAACTTCACTTGCCCCGTCACTGAACTGTTCCCCCAGCCCATGGACTCGCTCACTTTCGCTTTCTCGGTTTCTCTGTATTTATTTATTTAGATTATTTTCCTTTTTTTTATCTTTTAGTATTTGTTCACTTTGCTGTTTTTTGCACATTGGTTGTTTGTTTGTCCTGTTGGATGTGGACTTTCATTGATTGTATTGTATTTCTTTGTGCTTACTGACTTTACCTACAGGAAAATGAATCTTGGGGTTCTATATGGTGACATGTATGTACCTTGAGAATAAATTTACTTTCAGCTTTGAGCATTTGAACTCTGCTACCCTACCACGTTGCCCCTGGAGGAACTGGAGGGATACAGGCCACGTGCAAGCAGATGGGGTTAGTCAGATGGGTACTGCAGTCAGCAGAGACATGATGGGCTGTACTGCTGATAGCACTGGAGAGAGCCTTCGCTGGGTTTTCAGTGGGGCCCATTGAAGTTCCTGCAATGATGTAACTCACTCATGGACTGTTTGTCCCACTCCCATCAGGGAGGAGGCCAAGTAGCAGCCAGACCAGGACCACCAGACTCAAAAACAGCTGCTTTCTTCAAGAACATAAGAAATAGGAGCAGGAGTCGGCCATCTGGCCCGTCGAGCCTGCTCCACCATTCAATAAGATCATGGTTGATCTCCACCAACCTGCCTTTTCCCCATAACCCTTGATTCCCCTACTATGCAAAAACCTATTCAACCTTGTCTTAAATATATTTACTGAGGTAGCCTCCACTGCTTCATTGGGAGAGAATTCCACAGATTCACCACCCTCTGGGAAAAGCAGTTCCTCCTTGCCTCCGTCCTAAATCTACTCCCCCGAATTTTGAGACAATGTCCCCTCGTTCTAGTCTCACCGACCGATGGGAACAACTTTCTTGCCTCTATCTTATCTACCCCTCTCATAATGTTATATGTTTCTGTAAGATCTCCTCTCATTCTTCTGAATTCCAGTCTGTATAGTCCCAGGTGACTCATAGTCTAACCCCCTCATCTCTGGAATCAACCTGGTGAACCTCCTCTGCACCGTCTCCAAAGCCAGTATATCCTTCCTCAAGTATGGAGACCAGAACTGCACACAGTACTCCAGGTGCGGCCTCACCAATACCCTGTACAGTTGCAGCATAACCTCCCTGCTCTTAAATTCAATCCCTCCAGCAATGAAGGCCACATTCCATTTGCTGCCTTGATAGCCTGCTGCACCTGCAAACCAACCTTTTGTGATTCATGCACAGGCACTCCCAAATCCCTCTGCACAACAGCATGCTGCAATCTTTCACCATTTAAATAATAATCTGACCTTCCATTTTTCCTTACAAAGTGGGTTACCTTGTATTCATCAATATTGTACTCCATCTGCCAGACCCTTGTCCACTTGATTTACCTGTCTGTATCTCTCTGCAGACCCTCTGTATGTTCTGCAACATTTGCTTTTCCACTCAGTTTAGTGTCATCAGCCAACTTAGATACACTACACTCAGTCCCCTCTTCCAGATCGTTAATGTATATTGTGAACAGTTGTGGGCCCAGCACTGACCCCTGTGGCACATCGCTCACCACTGATTGCCAACCAGAGAAACACCCATGTATCCCAACTCTCTGCTTTCTATTGGTTAACCAATCCTCTATCCATACTAATACATCACTACCAACTCTATCTTGTGGATAAGTCTTTTATGTGGCACCTTATCGAACGCCTTCTGGAAATCCAAGTAAATAACGTCCATCTGTTCCCCTCTATCCACTGTGCTCTTTATATCCTCAAAGAACTCCAGTAAGTTTGTCAAACAGGACCTGCCTTTGCCAAATCCATGCTGCGTCTGCTTTTTGGATCCATTTCTTTCCAGATGCCTCACTATTTCTTCTCTAATGATAGCTTCAAGCATTTTCCCAACTACAGATGTTAAATTAACTAGCCTATGGTTACCTGCCTTCTGCCTACATTCTTTTTTGAACTGTGCTGTGACATTCGCCATCTTCCAATCCACTGGGACCTGCCCAGAGTACAGAGAATTTTGGTAAATTATCACCAAAGCCTGTACTACAACTTCTGCCATTTCTTTCACTACCCTGGGATGCATTCAGTCAGGACCATGGGACTTGTCTATCTTCAGGCCCACAAGTTTGCTCAGCACTAGCTCTTTAGTGATAGCTATTGTATCAATGTCCTCACCTCCCATCGCATCTATATCATCTCTCTTTGGCATGTCAGATGTGTCCTCCACCGTGAAGACCACACAAATACTTCAGCCATTTCCTCATTACCCAACATCAAGTCTCCCTTCTTGTCCTCCAATGGACCTACGTTCACTTTGGCCACCCTTTTCCACTTTATATAATTATTATAAACTTTTACTGTCCATTTTTATATTTTGTGCTAGTTTATTTTCATTAACTATCTTCCCTTTCTCTATTGCTTGCTTAGTGGTTCTTTGTTGCTTTTTGAAGTTTTCCCAATCTTCCAATTTCCCACTACTCTTGGTGACTTTGTATGCACAAGCTTTTAGTTTGATGCCTTCTTTTATTCCCTTAGTTATCCATGGCTGGTTCTCCCCGTCCTTACTGTCCTTGTTTTTAACTGGAATATACTTTTGTTGAGCACCGTGAAAAATCTCTTTGAAAGTCTTCCACTGTTCCTCAACATATAGCCTGTGTTCCCAGTCTACCCTATCCAACTCCTCCCTCATCCCATTGTTTATGCATAATACACTGGTTTTAGATCGAACTATTGCACCCTCCATCTGTATGAGAAACTCAGCCATACCATGATCACTTTTTCCAAGGGGATTGCTAACTACAAGATTGCTAATTTTACCTGTCTCATTGCATGGGACCAGAACCAAGATAGCACGTTCCCTTGTAGGTTCAGTAACATGCTGTTCAAGAAAGCCATCTCATTTGCATTCCAACAACCCAAGCAGTGAGACTGATCAACATCTCCACCCACTAACCCACCCCCAACCATTTCCTGTCAGAGTCACCTTATGTACAGACACCCCTGTGCCTAGAGTCATTTTATGGGCATACAATTTATGTATATAAGCTATCTGATGTGTTTTTAAAATTATTGTGTTTTTTTGCGCTATGTCGGATCTGGAGTAAAAATTATGTCGTTCTCCATTACACTTGTGTACTGGAAATGACGTTGAACAACCTTGAATGTTTCTTTCTCGGTACTGCAGGTTTCACGCCGCTGCTGGTCTGGCAGCCCCAGTGCCTACCAGACTATCCGCAGGACGATGAGGGAGAACGACCGCCTGAGGGTCACTCTCCCCCACAGGGTGGAGGATGAGGCCATGCTCGATCGAGCCCTGCAGAGAGAGACCGTGTGACCATTCCCGAACTGACAGCCTCCGTGACCCAGTTTTGTCTGAACCCCACGCCACAAAACGGCTGGCCTAATCCGTTCGTGATCAGTGACCAATGTTATCATCTTCAATCACAAGCACGTAATCACTGGGGTAGGAGGAGTCCATTTGAACGTTGCCCCATCAGTCACCAAGATCAGAATCAGAGTCCGGTTGATAGTCATAGAGTCATAGAAAAGTACAGCAGAGAAACAGGCCCTTTGGCCCATCTAGTCCATGCCAAACCATTTAAACTGCCTTCTCCCATCGATTTGCACTGGGTCCATATCCCTACCATCCATGTACTTATCCAGACTTCTGTTAAACGTTGAAATCGAGCTCGCATGCTTCACTTGCACTGTCAGCCCATTCCACACTCTCACAACCCTCTCAGTGAAGTTTCCCCTTAAACGTTTCACCTTTCACCCTTAACCCATGACCTCTAGTTGTAGTCCCACCCAACCTCAGTGGAAAATGTCCCAGATCCTTTGTTCTACTGCACTCCTCGGTGTCCTTTCATTCACTGTGTAAGACCAATCCCCAATCTTGATGTCATCTGCAGTTAACCGCATTATCATTGGTACAGATGACAAACAACAACTGACCCAGCATCGATCCCTGCAGCAATCCACTAGTCACAGGCCTCCAGTCAGAGAGGCAACCAACGTATAATCCAATTTACTGAATGCCATGCGACTGAACCTTCCTGTTCAGTTTCCCATGTGGGACCTTGCCAAGTACCTTGCTATCGTCCACTTCCTTGCCTCCATCAGCTTTCCTGGTAATTTCCTTGGAAAAACTCTACAAGATTGGTTAGACATGACTAATGATGCACAAAGCCATGTTGACCCCGTCCATCTGAATACTAATCAGTCCCTATCTGTCTGAATCTCTCTCTCTGGCTATCCATCCCATAGGATGATGATGGTTCCTTTCGATCAGTTAGTGGGGTTGACCCCACTCCTCAGAAAGGAACAGCGTGTGTGTGAATGGATTTTAGGTGAGTAGGGGGTTGCACAGGTCCAGACACAGCCTCTCAACATCCCCTCCCGGATTCAGGGGCATGGTGGGGTCCAAGACGGCTGGGGGAAGCCAAATACTCATATATCGGGTCCCTTAGAACACCTCTCAATAACTTTCCAACAATTGATGTCATGCTTACTGGCTATAATTTCCTGGTTTATGTTTAGAGCCTTTCTTAAACAGCGGAACAACATTAGCTATCCTCCATTTCTCTGGTACCTCTCCTGTCACTAAGGATGATTTAAATATCTCTACTAGGGCCCTGGCAATTTCTGCATTTGTCTGCTGTAGGGTCTGAGGGAATACCTTGTCAGGCCATGGGGATTTATCCACCCTGATTTGCCCAGGGTAGCAAACACCTCCTCACCTGTAATCTGCATAGGGTCCATGACCTCGCTGCTGCTTTGCCTCACTTCTATTGACTGTTAGTTTTCCGAGTAAAAACAAATGCAAAAAAATACATTTAAGATCCCCCCGTCTCTTTTGGCTCCATGCATAGGTTTCCACTCTGGTCTTCCGGAAGACCAATTTTGTCCCTCTCAACCCTTTTGCTCTGAACATAGCTGCAGAATCCTTTAGGACTCTCCCTCACCTAGGGCAACCTCATGCCTTCCTTTAGCCATCCTGATTTATTTCTTAATTGTTCTCTTGTATTTCTTGTACTCCATACTTTCTTGAACTCATGTTCCTACCTGCCTATACCTGCTATGCACCTCCTTTTTAGTCTCTTAATCAGGGCCTCAATATCTTTCAAAAACAAACGTTCCCTAAACCTGTTATCCTTGCTTTTTATTTCGGCAGACACATACAAGCTCGGTACTCTCAAAGTTTCACTTTTGACAGCATCCTGCTTTCTAAGTACCTCTTTGTGAGAATACAGCCTGTCCCAATCCACACCCGCCAGATCCTTTCTGCTACCAGCAGATATTGTGAAGTCTGTTGTTTTGCAGCAGTACATTAAATATACTGTAAATGACAATAAGAAGTAGATTTATAATATATTAAATAAGTGGTGCAAAAGTAGAGAAAATAGTTAGGTATTGCTCGGGATTGGTTCAATGTCCGTTCAGAAATCTGATGGCGGAGGGGAAGAAGCTGTTCCTGAATGACAGAGTGTGTGTCTTCAGGCTCCTGCACCTCCTCCTGATGGTCTGTATTGACGAGATAAGGGGGTCACCTGGGCGGACATGCTGTTTGAAGTTATGGGCAAGTGTTAATAGCTCTCTCATGCCCCTGCTGACAGCATGTTATGTTGGAGACATTGCTGAGGTCCTTTTGGAGTATTGTGTGTATTTCTGGTCCCCTACCTACAGGAAAGATGTAAATGAGATTGAAAGAGTGCAGAGAAAATTTAGACAGTTGTTGCTGGGACTGGAGAACCTGAGTTACAGGGAAAGATTGAATACATTAGGACTTTATTCCCTGGAGTGTAGGAGAACGAGGGGAGATTTGATAGAAATATACGGAATTATGAGGGGTATAGACAGGGTAAATGTAAGCAGGCTTTCCCACTGAGTTTGTAGCAGAATTAGGCCATTCAGCCCATCGAGTCTGCTCTGCCATTCCATCATGGCTGATTTATTATTCCTCTCAACCCCATTCTCCTGCCTTCTCCCCGTAACCTTTGACGCCCTGCCTAATCGAGAACCTATCAACCTCTGCTTTAAACATACCCAATGACTCAGCCTCCACAGACATCAGTGTCAATGAATTCCTCAGATTCACCACCCTCTGGCTAAAGAAATTTCCTCCTCATCTCTGTTCTAAATGGACGTCCCTCGATTCTGAGGCTGTGCCCTCAGGTCCTAGACTCCCCCACTGTAGGAAACATACTCTCCATGTCCACTCTATCTCGGCCTTTCAGTATTCAATAGGTTTCAATGAGACCTCCCATCATTTTTCTAAGCTCCACTGCGTCAAGGCCCTGAGCCACCAAACGCTCCTGATATGTTAACCCTTTCATTACCAGGACCATTCTCGTGAATCTTCTCTGAGGGTGGTGAGAGTTTCTCCCCAAGTGAACCTCATCCTGACTGAACCCATCCTCTGACAACAAGTGAATGTGCTGGAGATTATTAACTCTTCTTCAGTCATTCACCATCTCCTCTTGACTCTGACAAAGTGATCAGAACAAAACAGACAAAGGCTTTTTTTTCTGTGCACAAGAACTTTGTTAACAACTTCCTGTAATCAAAAGGTCACAAACATCCAGGAATAAAAATGAATATTGTTACACCACCATTGTCTGTGACCAGCTGTTCTTATTTATTTCAAAGTTCAAAGTGAAATTTATTATCAAAGTACATACACATCACCACATACAACCCTGAGATTCTTTTTCTGTGGGCATACATAGCAAATCTATAGAACAGTAACTGTAAATATCAGGAACTGTAAACTGTGAATAAATTGCAAATGCAGAGAATAAATAAATAGCAATATAGAACCAACATGAAAGAACAATATAACAGTACTTAAATGAGTGTAGCTAACCCCTTTTGTTCAAGAGCCAGATGGTTGAGGGGTAGTAACTGTTCCTGAACCTGGTGGTGTGAGTCCTGAGGCTCCTGTACCTCCTTCCTGATGGCAGCAGTGAGAAGAGAGGATGACCTGGGTGGTGAGGATCACTGATTCACCTAATGATTTATTTAATTAATTTTGTTTAGAAATACAACATGAGACAGGCTTATCTGGCCCAGCAACCCACCGATCTAACCCGGGCCTGAGTACCGGACAATTTACAGTGACCAATTAACCTGCTAACCGGTGCGTCTTTGGACTATGGGAGGAAATCTGAGCACCAGGAGGAAACCCACGAGCACGTGGGAAGAATGTACAGACCTCCTCACAGAGGATGCTTGCATTGAACTTTGAACTCCAAAGCCCCAGGCTGTAATAGTCTCACGTTAACTGATAAGACTACAAGACATAGGAGCAGAATTAGGCCTTTCGGCCCATCGAATCTGCTCCACCATTTCATCATGGCTGATCCCAGATCCCATTCTACCTCCTACACCTGCCCTCTCACCGTATCCCTTGATGTCTGACCAATCAGAAATCTATCAACTTCCGGATTAAAGATATCTACGGACTTGGCCTCTACCACAATCTGTGGCAGAACATTCCACAGATTTACTACTCTTTGGCTAAAACAATTCTTCCTTACCTCTGTTCTAAAAGGTTGCCCCTCAATTTTGAGGCTGTGCCCTCTAGTTCCGGATAACCCCACCATAGGAAACATCCTCTCCACATCCACCCTATCTAGTCCTTTCAACATTCGGTAGGTTTCAATGAGATCCCCCAGCGTTCTTCTAAATTTCAGAATCATCCTTGTGAACCTCCTCTGCTCTCTCTCCAATGACAACGCATCCTTTCTGAGATAAGGGGCCCAAAATCATTGACAATACTCCAAGTGCAGCCTGACTAGTGTCTTATAAAGCCTCAGCATTATCTCCTTGCTTTTATATTCTATTCCCCTTGAAATAAATGCCAACATTGCATTTGCCTTCTTTACCGCAGACTCAACCTGTAAATTAACCTTCTGGGAGTCTTGCACGAGGACTCCTAATCCCTCTGCACCTCTAGTGTTTGAACTTTCTCCCCCATTTAGATAATCATCTGCGTTATTGTTCCTTTTACCAAAATGCATTATCGTACAGTTCCCAACACTTGGCACCTTTCCCATTTGCCACCTTTTTTGCCCAATCTTTCAATTTCTCTAGGTCCTGCTGCAATCGCATTGCTTTCACAGTAACACCTACCTTCTTATCATCCACAAACTTTGCCACAAATCCGTCAATTCCAATATCTAAATCAATGACAACCAACATGAAAAGTAGTGGTCCCAATACTAGTCACTGGCAGCCAACCAGAAAAGGCCCCCTTTATTCCCACTTGTTGCCTCCTGCCTGTCAGCCAATTCTTTATCCATGCCAGTATCTCTCCTGTAACATAGAATTTTATCTTGTTAAGCAGCCTCATGTGTGGTGCCTTATCAAATACCTTCTGAAAATCCATGTAACTGACATTCACTGCCTCTCCTTTGTCCACTCTGCTTGTTACTTCCTCAAAGAACTCTTAACACATTTGTCAGGCAAGATTTCCCTTTACAGAAACCACGCTGACTTTGTCTTATCTTTATCATTAGTCTCCAAGTACCCTGAAACCTCATCCTTAATAATAAACTCCAACACTTTACCAACCACTGAGGTTAGGTGAACTGGCTTATAATTTCCTTTCTTTTACCTTCTTCCCTTCTTAAAGAATGGAGTGACATTTGTAATTTTCCAGTCCTCCGGGACCATGCCAGAATCAAGTCATGACCAATGCATCTGTTATCTCTTCAGCAACCTCTCTCAGGACTCTGGGATGTAATCCATCTAGTCCAGGTGACTTATCCACCTTAAGACCTTTCAGTTTGCCTAGTACTTTTTTTTAATATAATAGCAATGGCACTCACTCCTGCTCCCTGACACTCATGGACCTCTGGCACACTGCTAGTGTCTTCCACAGTGAAGACTGAAGCAAAGTTTTCTTTGTCCCTCATTACTACCTCACCAGCATCATTTTCCAGTGGTCCAATATCAACTCTCACCTCCGTTTTACTCTTTATATCAATGAAAAAAACTTTTATATTATTGCCAGTTTGCCTTCATAATTCATCTTCTCGCTTCTTACAGCTTTTTTAGTTGCCTGATACGCTACTGTGGCAGCCATTGAAACATGTTGGGGTGTTAGTATGGAATACTGATAGCCAAAATTCCAGAAAGTTAGTATGGAATACTGATATCCACAATGCCAGAAAATCTAAAAATCTGCCAACCGGCTGAGTTACTGGAGTTTTACTGAGTCCATTCCGGAAACAAAAAAACCCCACGTACACACGTCGCTGTTTGTTCACTGTCACTGGATCTGAACTCTGGAACTTCCCCTGCAGCCACACCAAGGGAGCCCGTTCACCAGAAGGTGCAGCAAGTGATCCGCTGCAGGAACTCAGCGGACTGAGCAGCATCTGTGCTGACGCACGGCGGTGTCCGCACTTTGGTTAAATGCACACCAGCATAACTCACAGCCACCAAGGGGAGTTGGCGATGGACTTCAATGCCAACAGTGGCATTGTCCTAGTAATGAATTAAAGTTCAAAATAACTTTATTATCAAAGTACATGCAGTATACGTCACCATATACAACCTCCTTGCTGACGGCTGAGGGGTAACTGTTCCTGAACCTGGTGGTGTGAGTCCTGAGGCTCCTGTACCTCCTTCCTGATGGCAGCAGTGAGAAGAGAGCGTGACCTGGGTGGTGGGGGTCTCTGATGATGGATGCTGCTTTTTTATGATAGTGTTCAGTGTAGACGTGCTCAATGGTGGGGAGGGCTTTACCTATGATGGTCTGGGCTGTGTCCGTTACATTTTGTAGGTTTTTCCATTCAAGACTCCTGAAAGGAGACCCAAGGCTACAGGTGGAAATGTCAGAGTTCCACAACACACAGAGAGCGGTGGGTGCGTGGAACTTGGCGGCTGAGGCAGATACATCAGACCTGTTGGTCAACTATTCGATTCCTTTCCATGGATGCTGTCTGACCAGCTGAGTTGCTCCAGATTCCAGCATCTGCAGAATCTTTTGTGTCTCCAATTGTGTCTGATTTATTCTCGGCTTTAGGGGTGCTGCATAGATGTGGTAATCTGCTTAGGAGAAACACTCTCCCTAGTACAGTGTGGAGGGGATGCAGCACTGTCTCTGTCTGTGATAGTACATAGGAACTTGCCAATGGTAAATCGGTTTATTATTGTCACATGTACAGAGATACAGTGAACAGTTTGTCTCACACACTGTTCATACAGATCAGATCATTACACAGAGCTGGATCAGGGATAAGCAGTAACAGAATGCAGAGTAAAGTGTCACAGTCACACAGGGAGTGCAGTGTAGACCAACAATGAGGTGTAAGGTTATAATGAGGTGCATTGTGAAGTCAAGCGTCCAGCTGCAGGTACTAGAGGATCAATCGATAGTGGGATAGAAGCTGTCCTGGCTTTCAGGCTTTTGTATCTCCTGCCTGAAGGGAGGGAGTGACTCTGGTGCCAGCCCTTAGGGAGAGGCTGAATGCTCATCTTTCTGCCCTTACAGCCAGCACACTTCATCACACCACTCTCTCACCTTTTCACATCGGCGGCACAGCTGAAACCGAGTGGGTACAAACTCCTGGGAGCGCACCACAGGCAGAACTTCTCATAGGCCCAGAGCACATTTGACACAATCAGGAAACCTCTGCTTTCTGAGGAGGCTGAAGAGAGCTGGGCTACGCACATCTACACTCGTGTCATTGTACAGACAGAGCACAACCGAGCAAGCTGCGTTACCGTTTCATAGTCATAGTCACACTTTATTGATCCCGGGGGAAATTGGTTTTCGTTATACCATAAATAATTAAATAGTAATAAAACCATAAATAGTTAAATAGTTAAACAGTAATATGTAAATTATGACAGGAAATAAGTCCAGGACCAGCCTATTGGCTCAGGGTGTCTGACCCTCCAAGGGAGGAGTTGTAAAGTTTGATGGCCACAGGCAGGAATGACTTCCTATGACGCTCTGTGTTGCATCTCGGTGGAATGAGTCTCTGGCTGAATGTACTCCTGTGCCCACCCAGTACATTATGTAGTGGATGGGAGACATTGTCCAAGATGGCATGCAACTTGGACAGCATCCTCTTTTCAGACACCACCGTCAGAGAGTCCAGTTCCATCCCCACAACATCACTGGCCTTACGAGTGAGTTTGTTGATTCTGTTGATGTCTGCTACCCTCAGCCTGCTGCCCCAGCACACAACAGCAAACATGATAGCACTGGCCACCACAGACTCGTAGAACATCCTCAGCATCGTCTGGCAGATGTTAAAGGACCTCAGTCTCCTCAGGAAATAGAGACGGATCTGACCCTTCTTGTAGACAGCCCCAGTGTTCTTTGACCAGTCCAGTTTATTGTCAATTCGTATCCCCAGGTATTTGTAATCCTCCACCATGTCCACACTGACCCCCGGGGATGGAAACAGGGGTCACCGGTACCTTAGCTCTTAGCTGTATGACATGGAAACCACACTGGGACAGACAGGAAGGATCTGCAGCTGTTAGTCAAAACTGCCCGGGGCATCAGCAGCACCAGCCTACCGGCCATCAAGGACATATATCTCAGTATCTCGTGTTCTCGTTATTTATTCATATTCACATTTGCAGAGTTTGTTGTTTTCTGGTTGATCTATATTGTGTAAATTTCTGCCCTCAGCAAAATGAATCTCGGGGTTGTATATGGCGACATCTATGTACTTTGATAATGAAATGGACGTACGGCGAGGAATCCGGATCCGCTGGAACTCCGGTCCGTGTTTCGCATCCGCCGCGCCCCGGCTCCGTTCCGCCGCGCCGAACTCCGGGCCGGGTATTGCGGCGGCCGGCGGCTGCGGCGGGGACACCGGGGATGGAGCAGCAGGGCCTGGGCCTGGGCCTCGGGCTCGGCCTGGGGCTCGGGCAGGAGGCCCCGGGGGTCGAGCTCCCTCCGCCCAGCGGCCCGCCCGCCCGCTACTCGCTTTTTCTGGACGACGCGCCCGACTTGCGGGGCCCGGCCACCGACCCCGAGATCTTCGTTGTCTTCAACCTGGAGCCCGAGGCGGAGGCCGCGGCCGCTGCCACCCCACCGGAGCCGGGACAGGAGCGGCGTCAGACCGAGCCGCGTTTGGAGCCGGACAGCGGGGCTGAGGCGGCGGCAGCCACGGCGGACACCGTCTTTTACCTGAGCTCGGTGCAGACGGCGGCCGGGACCGACAGGCCTGCGGCTCGGGTAGCTGCCGCGGCGCACCCGCCGGCCGAGCAGGGCGGGGAGGCTGAGCAGACACTGCCGCCGCCGCACCCTCCTCCTCCGCCCGGGCCCGGACTCCTGCTGGAGACGCCCGCCGCCCTTGACAGCCTGCCCGGGACCTCGGCCTCGACCTCGCCTGGCGGCCTGGCCGCCACCCTGGGCCTCAGCGGCCGCGACCTACTTCTGCGCCTGGAGGACGGTCTACTGTTGCTAGCCGCGCCCGAGGCAGGAGCCGGAGGGCCGGCCAAACCCGAGGAAGAGCCCGCGGCGGCGCCGGCCCCGGCTTCGCTTCCTCCGCTAGCGGGAGCCCCGAGCTTGGAGTCTGGGGCCGGGCCGCCGAAGGGCCCCGCGACGCTACACCGCTGCCCCGAGCGGGACTGCCAGCAGGCCTTCGAGAAGAAGCAGAGGCTGCGGCTGCACCTGGTGTCGCACGGGCAGCGGCCGTTCCGCTGCTCGGTGTCGGGCTGCGAGTGGGCCTTCGCCACGGCCTACAAGCTGAAGCGTCACCTGCGCTCGCACGGCAAGCTGCGGCCCTACGGCTGCCAGGCCGAGCGCTGCGGCAAGCGCTTCACCACCGTCTACAACCTCCGGGCCCACATGAAGGCCCACGCCCGGGAGCCCGCCTTCGCCTGCGACGTCTGCTCGCAGCCCTTCGCCACCGCGCCCAGGCTCAGCAGCCACCGGCGCTGCCACTTCGAGCCGCAGCGGCCCTTCAAGTGCGACTTCCCCGGTGAGACCCTCGGAAACGGGCTAGCAGGGGTAGGGGGCCGAACAGTCCAACTTTTGGCGGGGGGGGGGCTCTAGGCACTCAATACAAAGGGAGCCTCTGGCGGGGGCTAGTAGGGATTAAAGGGCCAAACAGTCAGACTGTTGGGGGGCTGTAGTTTAGCTACAGGGTGAGTGTGGGGGGTATGGGATTAGGGGTCTAAGCAAACGGCTCCTTGTAATCATTACAGGTGGGGTAGCTGAGCTAAATGCTGTGGTGGGCAGGGGCTAGCAGCGATAGAAGGGCCAAACAGCCAGATTTTTTCAGGGCTGTAGGTAACTGTTGTTGTACACTGAGCATTACAGTACAGGCCCTTCAGCCCACAATATTGTGCCAACCTTTTAACCTATACTCCAATCAGTCTAATTTCCTCCTGCAAATGTCACTGATGATAAACCTGCTCCAATCCTGACTAGGGAGATTGGAATAGGAGAGAAAGATCGCCTCTTGTGCACAGAGGCACACAGAAACTTGCATTTGTACAGCACCTTGCATCTTTAGACTTACCAGTCTGAATTAAACAGGAAACTTTTAGATCAGGTTTTTAAAGGGCTGATTGGGAGAGACAGCAGATCAGACAGTGCCTCTGAAAAGAAACAGTTAACGTTTGGATCTGGGACTCCCCACTTGTTTCTCTCTCCACGGATGCTGTCTGACCTGGGTTTTTTCCCCAGCATTTTTTGTTTGATTTTCAGGTACAGTTGGTTTGAAGGATCTCAAAGCTTCATGGGGACGTAATTGTTCAGAGATGAGGTTAGGGAGTTGTGGAGGAGGGTTGCCTGAGGCAGGCAGTTTGTCTCTCTCCACAGATGTGGAGTTTTATTATGTTCGAAGGTTATATCTAATATCAGAGGGCATGCATCAAAGGAAAGAGGGGGTAGGTTTGAGGGGATGTGAGGGTAAGTTTTCATTGAGAGAGTGGTGGATATCTGGAATGTGCAGAGGCAAACACGTTAGAGGCTTTTAAGAGATATTTGTATAGGCACATGGATGTGAGGAAGGTGGAGGGATATGGACAAGGTGTAGGGGAGGAGGGATTAGTGTTTGGGTGTGCTTGATTTCCTTTTCAGCTGGTTCAGTACAACATTGTGGGCCGAATGGCCAGTTCCTGTGCTGTACTCTTCTCTGTTCTTAGGGCTCACTCTTCTGTTCCTGACAGGCGATGTTGTAGACTTGTGAGTTTAAATGGTGAAGGGAAACGTGGTCAGATACTTGAAAGCCAGTGACCGTGGTTTTGTATTGCAGGTTGTGAGAAAACGTTCATTACTGTCAGTGCGCTGGGCTCGCACAACCGCTCACACTTCCGTGACCAGGAACACTTTACCTGCTCTTTCCCGGGCTGTGACAAGCGCTACGACAAAGCCTGCCGCTTGAAGATTCACCTCAGGAGCCACACAGGTACAGTCCCAAATGACAATTCGGTAAATTTTATTATCAGGGTACATACAACCCTGAGGTTCGTTTTGCTGTGGGTCTACTCAGCAATCTATAGAATGGTAAGTGTAACAGGATCCGTGAAAGATCAGAGTGCAGAAAAGAACAAACTCTGCAAATACAAATATAAATAAATAGTAACAAGTAACTAGAATATGGGATAAAGAGTCCTCAAAGTGAAATCTTTGGTTTCGGGAACATCTCAATGGATGGGTAAGTGAATGTAGTTATCCCCTTTTGTTCAAGAGCCTGATGGTCGAGGGGTAGTAACTATTCTTGAACCTGGTGGTCGAGCCCTGAGGCTCCTGTACCTTCTAGCTGACGGCAGCAGGGAGAAAAGAGCGTGGCCTGGTATTGCCTGGATAACTTTAGGATCAGAGTCATTAGTTATTGACAGCTGCAACAGGTTCATCCGCTCCCATTGGAGTAACGCAGGCCTGGAACTGGGCACTGACTACACCTTAAGGGTTTGCTGTGTTTCTTGGTGTATTTGCAGGGACACCATTTATTGCCCATTCTTCACTGTCCTGGGACAGTGCAGGTGAGCTACAGGCATCAACAACATCTTCTAAAGGCAGCATCCGTCATTGCGGACCCCCATCACCCAGGTCATGCCCTCTTCTCCTACCTACCTTCAAGGAGGAGGTACAGGAGCCTGAAGACACACACTCAATGTTTTAGGATCAGCTTCTTCCCCTCAGCCGTCAGATTTCTGAATGGACAATGAACCCATGAACTCTTTTTTTTGCTTTCTTTTGGCACTACTATTTAATTACATTTTTAGATCTATTTTTCTTATAGTAATTTGTAGTTTGTTTTTATTATGTATTCACTGTACTACTGCTGTAAAAGAACATATTTCACGACATATGCCGGTGACGTTAATTCTGATCCTGACTCATCGGTGGCTGTAGTCCCTCTGGTGAAGGTATGCACACAGTGCTGTTGGAGGGAGCAGGCAAGGGGTGAGTTCCATGGCAATGAAAATATGAAGGAAGCACATCCTTGGATGTGTGGGCAATAAATGGTGTCCTTGCAAATAAACCAAGAAACACAGCAAACTCTTAAAGTGTAGACACAAACTGTGTCCTGACAAAGGGTCTCGGCCTGAAATGTCGACTGTACCTCTTCCTGGAGATGCTGCCTGGCCTGCTGCGTTCACCACCAACTTTGATGTGTGTTGCTTGAATTTCCAGCATCTGCAGAATTCCTCGTCTGTGCATTTCACTGTATGTTTTGAAATAAGCGTGATGTTTGAATCTGAAATCAAAATAGTACTTGACTTTTGAGGGGAAGTTGCTGGATTTGATGTTCTTAACGTCAGTTACCCTTGACCCCACTGGAAGAAGTTTGTCTGTATGGAAGGTTCTGTCAAGAGCAGAGCAGTCCAGACGAAAAACTGCAGGGAATTTGCAAGACCAAACAATGCAGCCCTTGTGCACCATTTGGGAGGAAATGAGTCTGCCAGGTAGGAAGCCGGTTAAATGCAGTTCTTTCTAGGATGTATGTAGGGAACACTTTGGATTTAATGATCATAATTCCATTAGTTTTAAAATAATTGTGGAGAAGGATAGGTCTGGTCCTTGGGTAGATTCTCGATCAGAATCGGGTGTAATATCACTGGCATATGTCATGAAATTCATTGTTATGCAGCAGCAGTACAATGCAATACATAATAAAAATTGTAAGAGACCATATATATATTGTGTGTGTGTGTGTGTGTGTGTGTGAGAGAGAGAGAGAGAGAGAGTGTGTGAGGAGAAGAAGAAGAAGCTGTTCCTGAATTGGAGTGTGCGTCTTCAGCCTTCTGTACCTCCTCGCTGATGGTAGCAATGAGAAGAGGGCATGTCCTGGGTGATGAAGGTCCTTAATGATGGACGCTGCCTTTTTGAGGCATCGCTCTTTGAAGGTGTCCTCGATGCTGGAGGGGCTGGTGGCCGTGATGAGTTCACGACTTTCTACACTACTTCTGATCCTCTGCAGTTCCTCCCTCCTGCCATACCACACAGTGACGCAGCCAGTTAGAATGCTCTCCTCAGTACATCTTAGTAATCTGTGAGTGTCTTCGGTGACTTACCAATTGGAGACAGGCCAAATTTTGATGGCTTTAGAAAGGACCTGGCAAGTGTGGATTGGGACAGGTGGTCTTTTGGCAAAGGGGTGCTTGGTCAGTGAGAGGCCTTCAGATGTGAAATTTAGAGGGTACAAATTTAGAGTTTGTATGTTTCTGTCAGAATAAAAAGCAAGGACAACAGGTGTGGAGAACCAAGGGGCCTATTTCTGTGCTGTAATGCTCTGTGACTGTTGTTGAGCTGCATTTGTTCAGCTGTTTCGGAAGGTCTGCCTGTGACTGTGACCAGTGCCATTGCAACGAATCAAATCTGCTCAGAGATCAACGTGAATTTATTATCAAATTCCATGTACTATATCATGGTATACTGCCCTTTGCAATACGAGAAGGAACTACAATAGAATCAGTGAAAAACTACACACAAAGATTGATAATCAACCCATGTACAAAAGACAAACGGCAAACAAATAGCAAGAAATAAATAAATTAAATAATCTGAGAAAGCGGGTTGTAGAGTCCTTGAAAGTGAGTCTATAGGGTGTGTTCAGTGATCTGTCTTGATGAGTGAAGAGGTCTGTGCTGGTTCAGGAGCCTGACAGTTCCTGACCCTGGTGGTGTGGGACCTGACGGTAGCAGTGAGAAGAGAGCATGGCCTGGATGCTGGGCCCCCACCAAAATCAGCTGCATCAGTAGCTTTGGTTCTTTTGAACACAATGTGCAGTGCTCTGGCTTTGTTTGAAAGCAGGCAGATCTGAGTTTCATCGGGAAATGTGTTGCTCCAGATTACTAAAAGACTGATGTTTCCGCTGCAGGTGAGAGGCCCTTTATCTGCGACTTTGATGGCTGTGGCTGGTCGTTCACCTGCATGTCCAAGTTACTCCGGCACAAAAGGTAAGCAGACTCCTGGCACTGGTTATTACAGAGTTTCGCTAAGTACTGTAGAATTAATTATTGTGTGGGTTGTCCAGGGAGGGGTAGCACTTCTGGTGAAGGGGCTTGATGTATCCTGTCTGGGAAAGCTCAATTCACCTTTGGTCCCCACCAGACACTCCACTCCTACCTGTGGCTCCAAGTCGCTATTTGCACGTGACAGCGGCCACACTCCAGTACACTGCTTCGACTGGTGGGCTAAAGCAGGTGAGGGTAGCCGGCAGACCTCGTACCCCAGTGGGTTAGGGAAATGGCTGTGAAGTCAGCTGCAGTAGACTGAGCGAAGAGATCGTCCATGAAATCGAATAGCCTGGAAGGCAGTTCTACAACGCTCCATGGAGAGTCAAGGTCATCACAAGCACCAGAGGATGTCATGGTCATCCACTGCAGCCAAGGAGGACCCCAGTTGTGACAACTACTTTTATCACTGGACCTGGACTGCTGAGGTCGCGAGAGTGGAACCGCCCCAGTGCAAAAAGTGGCTTTTTCACTTTAAAAACTCTCCCGCACAGGTTTCCTGTCAATGTCAAATACGATGGACAACCATCATATAGTTACGTTTCAAGTTCCTGATCCAAGTAGAATAGTGTAGAGTCTCTGTTCTAACATAGGGTGTCACACTTTACAGCACCAGCAATTGGCGTTCAGTTCCTGCCACTATCTAAGGAGACTACACATTTTCCCTGTGATTGCGTGGGTTTTCGCTGGGTTCTCCAGTTTCCTCACTCGTTCCTAAGCTGTATGGGTTAGGGTTAGTAAATTTCGAGCTACTATGTTGCCACTTGAAGCTTGGTGACACTTGCAGGCCGCCCCCAGCACATCTTCGGACTGTGTCGTTGACACAAATGATTTTTCACTATGCTTTGATGTACGTGTGACAAAGAAAGGTAAACTTTTAAAAATCTTTAAAAGGAATGCGGGGAGAATGAAATGGATTGAGGTGACAGGTGGGTGATAGTTGGCACGGTGATCTGTGCCCACTGTCTCTGGCTGGAAAATAAAATGGATCAGGGTGATAGTTGGCACAGACTCGGTGATCCGTGCCCACGGTCTCTGACCGGAGAGCGACACCCATGGATTTGCTCACCAAAATCTGGTTTCTCCCTCTGCCCAGGACGCACGAAGATGACCGGAGGTTTGTCTGTCCTGTGGATGGCTGTGGGAAATCGTTCACCAGGGCCGAACATCTGAAAGGGCACAGCATCACCCACCTTGGCACCAGACCGTTTGTTTGTCCCGTCGATGGTATGTGTGAACTGTGCTGCAGAACGTCTAGATTTAGTATCATTTCCAGTACACAGGGGACAAAGTAATTGTTACTCCGGATCCGATGCAGCAGACAAACAAAACACAATAAGTTAAGGAACATAATAGTAAAAAAACAATAAGCACACATGTTAGCTTATATACATTGATTGTGTGTCCATAAAGTGACGCTAGGCACAGAAGTGTCTGTACATAAGGGGACTGACGAGCAATGGTGGTGGTCGGAGGGATGGGTTAGTGGGTGGAGGTGTTGACTGGCCTTACTATTTGGGGAAAGTAACTGTTTTTGAGTCTGGTGGTCCTGGTGTGGATGCTTCGTAGCCTCCTCCCTGATGTAGAAGCTGTCACCTCTTTCACAGGCTTTGCTGAATCCACCTTACCTACATGGGGCTTAGTAAGGAATTTGACGAGGTCCCTCGGGGGAAGATCCAGGTTGTCTACATAGGATTTAGTAAGGAGTTTGACAAGGTCCCTCGGGGGAAGATCCAGGTTGTCTACGTGGAGTTTAGTAAGGAGTTTGACAAGGTCCCTCAGGAAGGTTCATGTTGTCTACATAGGGTTTAGTAAGGAATTTGACAAGGTCCCTCGGGGGAAGATCCAAGTTGTCTACATGGAGTTTAGTAAGGAGTTTGACAAGGTCCCTCAGGGGAAAATCATCCTGAAGTTTACAGTGCATGAGGGTCCATGGTGACTCAGGTAGTTGTCAATGGGACTTATTCTGGCTGGAGGTCTGTGACCAATGGTGTTCCTCAGGGATCTATACTGGGACCTCTGCTGTTGGTGATGTTTAGTGTAGCATTTTGGCGTAACGCTATTACAGCACCAGTGACCTGGCTTCAAATCTGCTGCTGCCCGTGAGGAATTTGTATGTTCTCCCCATGATTGTGTGGGTTGCCTGTGGGTGCTCCAGTTTCCTTGCACGTTCCAAAGCTGTACAGATTAATAGGTTAATTGGTCTCATGGGTGTAATTGGAGGTGATGGCTCGTTGGGCCTGGATTTCATGCTGCATTTCTAAACTTTAAAAAATAACTTGGAGAAGACGTGGTTGGTTGGTAAGTTGGGTAGTAAGTTTACGGGTGACACCGAAGTTAGTGGTGTTGAGGATAGTGTGCAAGGTGGCCGTACAGTGGCTTATAGATCAGTTATAGATATGGATAGAGAAACGGCAGATGGAATTTAACCTGATCAATCTGCTGCAGGGATCAGTGCTGTGTCCATTGTTGTTTGTCATCTATATCAACAATCTGGTCATAATGTGATTGACTGGATCAGCAAATTAGCAGATGACACCACAATAGAGAGTGGAGTGGACAGCCAGGAAGACTATCAAGGCTTGCAGCAGGATCTGAACTAGATGAAAAATATAGGCTGAAGAATAGCAGGTGGAATTTAATGCAGACAAGTGCGCGGTTTTGCACTTCAAAGGACCAACCCGTGTTGAGGAGTGAGGTAGAACCAAGGGATCGGGGAACATAGATCCATAATTCCTTGAAAGTGGCAGCACAGGTAGATAGGGTCTTAAAGAGAGTTTTTGACACATTGGCCTTCACAAATCAAAGCATTATGTCCAGGAGTTGGGATGTTATGTTGAAGTTGTATAAGATATTGGTGAGGCCTAACTTGGAGTAGAGTGTGCAGTTTTGGTCACCACCTGTAGTAAAGGTATCAATAACATTGAAAGAGTGCAGCGAAAACGTACAAGGATGTTGCCACGATTTGAGGTCCTGAGATACAGGGAAAGGTTGAATAGGTTAGGACTTTATTGCCTGGAACGTAGAATAATGAGAGGAGAGTTGATAGAGATATGCAAAATTAAGAGGGGTATAGATAGGGTAAATGCAAACAGGCTTTGTCCTCTGTGAATGTTTGAGACTAGAACTAGAGGTCATGGGTTAAGGGTGAAAGGTGAAATATTTAAGGGGAACATGAGAGGGAACCTCTTCACTCAGAGCGTTGGACAAGCTGCCAGTAGAAGTGGTGGGTGCAGGTTTGATTTCAACATTTAAGAGAAGTTAAGATAGGTACATGGATGGGAGGGGTATGGAGAGCTACGGTCCATGTGCAGGTGAATGGGACTAAGCAGATTCATAGTTTGGCACGGACCGGATGAGATGAAGGGTCTGTTTTCATTCTGTACTGTTCTATGACTGTAACGTGAAATACTGCACTTCGAAAGTTTAAATGCAAAAAGACAGTACAATCATAATCACGAGATTCTGGAGATGCCAGAGATCTTGAGTAGCACTTATGAAATGCTGGAGAAACTCAAATCAGGCAGCATCCCTGGAGCGGAATAAACAGTCGACATTCCTGATAAAGGGTCTCGGCCTGAAACGTTGACTCTTTATTTCTCTCCACAGATGCTGCCTGACCTGCTGAGTTCCTGTAACGTTTTGTGTGTGATATGGCAGAACTTTCAGAAGTGTTGATAATACGGAGGGATTTTGTTCAAATCCAAAGGTCTCTGAAAGTGGCTGCATGAGTTGATAAGCTGTGAAGAAGGTATACATGCGTAGCTTTTGTAGTCGAATTGAGTTCACAACTCAGGAAGTTATATTGCAGCTTTAAAGCTGGCACTGTGTGGAGGGACTGAATGATTTCTGCGGTACAGGTCCGTTGTAATTCTGTTCAGCGGGGGTTGCGGGGTGCAGTACGCTGCTTGGTAACTAGTGTCTCTTGTGTGCTCAGGTTGTGAGGCCCGATTCTCGGCACGCAGCAGTCTCTACATCCACTCCAAAAAGCACCTGGAGGACGCGGACAAGGTGAAAACCCGCTGCCCTCTTTCCAACTGCAGCAAGCTCTTCAACTCCAAGAACAGCATCAAGGCTCACATGATGAAACAGCACAACATCAGCCCCGGTACGTTGGTCAGCCTTTCCCCAGGCTGCCCTTTGGCCATAATGGTTCCCAGGGACTGTACCAGATCCTAGCCTGTACAGTACCCTCCCTCACAACGCCGGGCACTGGTGTTGCCCAGAGTTCTTTGGCTGCATGCAACTATTCACATCTCCACTAGGAGAACTGCCTCACCTCCCCAGCGGCCTGGGTTTGATCCTGACCCCTGGTGCCATCTGCACGGACTAGGACATTGCCTTAAAACGCATGGGGTATAGATTTAGGACGGAGATGAGGAGGAGCTGCTTTTCCCAGTGAGTAGTGCATTTGTGGAATTCTCTGCCCCCAAGCGGTCCTCTCATTAAATATGTATTTAGAAAATTTAAAAACACTGTTAGATCAGGGCACCATGGTAGTGTTAAGCTAACTGCTATACTTTACAACGCAAGCTGAAAGAATGAGGTTGAATTCCCACTACTGTCTTTGAGAAGTTAGTGTGTTCTCCTTGTGACTGGGTAGATTTCCTCTGCCTGCGCTGGTTTCCTCCCACACACCAAAGACGTACAGGCTAGGGTTAATAAGTAGTGGGCATGCTGTGTTAGCACTTGTGAACTGCCCCAGCAGCCTCAGACTGTCGTTCATTGACCCGTTTCAATGTACATGTGACAAATAAAGCTTAGGTCTTTAACAACACACACAAAATACCGGAGGAACTCTGCAGGTCAGGCTATATCTGTAGAGAGGAATAGTTGACATTTTGGTCTGAGACTATTCAGGACTGGAGAGGAAGGGGGAAAATGCCAGGGTTAAAAGGTGGGGCAAGGGGAAGGAGGATAGCTAGAAGGTGATAGGTGAAGCAGGGGAACGAAGGGTTATCGGGAAAAGACAGGTATTGGCTGTGAAGCAGAGTCCACAGCCGCATCAGTCATGACTTTATAGGACAGCCAGGCAGGCTCGATGGGCCAAGTGGCTGATTTCTACTTCTGTCTCTTCCCACATGCCTTGCAGGTTGCTATGGCAACTGGCAGCTGTAAATCGCCAGTAGTGTGATTATAAGTGGTAGTATTTGTAGTTTATGTAAAAAGAAAAGGCATTCTTACTAGATTGTGTAAATAGGTGTTCGATGGTCACAATGGACAGTGGGCCAAAGGGCTTGTTTCCATAGGGTATCTCTGTGACTCTGTGGCATATCCTTGCATTAAAGTATCTCCCTATTTCCCCTTTCCATCTCTGTAAACTCTTGCAGCTCCCCATCCGGAGTGATATCCATATCTCTAAACTCCTGGAACTTGTGTTCTAAATCTTTTTATTGCTTTATCTACCAACTGAATGCTGGAAGACCTATATAGAATGGATAAGGATCATTGGGATCTTTTCTGGGGGAGGTATGACCTGTTCAAAATTGACAGGTTGCACCTGATCCTGAAGGAGACCAGTATTCTCACGGGCAGATTCATTAGAGCTGCTGGGGCGGGTTTAAACTAATTTGGCAGGGATGTGGGAACCGGAGTGAAGGGACTCAGGGTAGGATGGATGGTTAAAAAAGCAAAGATAGCGTGCAGTCAGACTGTCAGGAAGGGCAGGCAGATGATAGGACATAATTGCTGCCAGCAGGGTGACTATCAGTGCATTCAGGATGCAGAATCAATAAAAGGGTAGCAAATACAGTACTCACAGTGTGATATCTCAATGCGTGGAGTACAAAAAATAAGGTGGATGATCTTGTTACCCTATTACAGATCGTCAGGAATGATGTTGTGGCCATCACCAAATCATGGCTGTGCTTGGGAGCTGAATGTCCAAGGTTACACGTTGTATCAGAGGGATAGGAAGGTAGGCAGAGGGGTTGGTGTGGTTCTGCTGGTAAAAAATGGTATCAAATCAGTAGGAAGATGTGACATTGGATCAGAAGATGTTGAATCCTTGTGGGTTGAATTAAGAAAGTACAAGGGTAAGAGGACCCTGATGGCAGTTATACACAGGCCCCCCAACAGTGGCTGGGATGTGGACCACAGATTACAGTGGGAAATAGAAAAGTTGTGTCAAAAGGGCAATGTTATGATAGTCATGGGAGATTTCAACATGCAGATCAATTGGGAATATTGGGTTGGTAAGAAATCTCAAGAGAGTGAGTTTGTTGAATACCCCAAAGTCCAGGACCAGAAGCCCAATTATAACCCGACCAATATATGTACGCTATCTGCAGACTTTTTTCTCAATTGCAGCTTGCTCACTACAATTCACTTAACCCTGACAAAGGGTCTCAGCCCATAATGTTTATTCCCCTCCACAGATGCTGCCTGACCTGTTGAGTTCCTCCAGCATTTTGTGTGTGTAGCTAGATATATATTGAAACATCAAACCACTAAATGAAATGCATCATTTGCATCAGCAACCAACAGCCTGAGGGTTGTGCTGAGGCTGCCCACAAGTGTCACCGAGCTTCTGACGCCAAAATAGAATGTCCACAATTACTAACACTTACCCATACGTCTTTGGAATGTAGGAGGAAACTAACACCCAGAGGAAACCCATTTGATCACAAGCAGAATGTACAAATTCCAGACAGGTGGGAATTAAACCTGGATTGGGGGGTGTCACTAGCACTGTAAAGTGATGCGCTATCTTACCCTCAATTTAACTCCAGGAGTCTGGCTTCAGCCCAGTTATAATCTTTTCACCCCAAAAGTTCAGTGTTAGGCTCTGGTGCTATCCCTACTCCACTGAGGGTAGTGCTCTGAGCTTCTGAGTACTCAAGTTCTATGTACCACCTCTTCTCTCAAAGAGCCCTCAATTTATACAGACTAACGTTCCATTAACTATTACACATTTCCCCACAAAAACATGCCTCACACTGTCTTGCACTCATATTAAATCAATAAGCAGCTAAGTACTGTGGAGCCCACAATTAAACAGCCTTCCCATCACAAAGCAGCCATCCAGCACCACCGTTCACCTCCTGTCACCAAGCCAACTTTGGATTCAGTTTGGGCTCTCCCCAGATCCCATGGGTCCGCAGCTCCTGAACACAATCCCCTGGCTAGTGTAGACCAGAACATCGTCACAATGATCAAATGCACTCATCACCTGGACAGTGTGGTCTTCATAATCTCCTCCCCCTCTTCGCTAATTTAAACATACCTGCTTTGACAGTTCTTCCACCTCTGGTGAAGTGTCTCTTTCTCCACAGACGCTGCCTGACCTGCTGAGTGTGAGAGCTTGGAACCAACTTTTCATGTTGAAACTTATTAAAAATAAAAATTAAATTGGGAGAGCATTTTGGAGATAGTGATCACAATTCTATCTCCTTTACCGTAGCATTGGAGAGGGAAAGGAGCAATTTCAGGAAAACGTTTAATTGGAGTAAGGGAAAATATGAAGCTGTTAAGCAGGAACTTGGAAGCATAAATTGGGAGCAGATGTTCACAGATGCACAGCAGAAATGTGGCAAACGTTCAGGGAATATTTGCGTAGTATTCTGCATAGGTATGTTCCAATGAGACAGAGAAAGGATGGTAAGGTACAGGAACTGTGGTGTACAAAAGCGGTTGAAAATCTAGTGAAGAAGAAAAGCTTACCAAAGACTCAAAAAACTAGGTAATGATAGAGAACTAGAAAATTATAAGGCTAGCAGGAAGGAGCTTAAGAATGAAATTAGGAGGGCCAGAAGGGGCCATGAGAAGGCCTTGGCGAGCAGGATTAAGGAAAACCCCAAGGCATTCTACAAGTATGTGAAGAGCAAAAGGATAAGATGCGAGAGAATAGGACCAATCAAGTGCGACAGTGGAAAAGTGTGTATGGAACCGGAGGAGAGAGCAGAGGTACTTAATGAATACTTTGCTTCAGTAGTCACTATGGAAAAGGATCTTGGTGATTGTACTGATGACTTACAACAGACTGTAAAGCTGGAGCATGTAGATATTAAGAAAGAGGATGTGCTCGAGTTTTTGGAAAGCATCAAGTTGGATAAATCTTCAGGACCAGATGAGATGTAGCCCAGGCTACCGTGGGAAGCGAGGGAGGAGATTGCTGAGCCTCTGGCAATAATCTTTGCAGCATCAATAGGGACGGGAGAAGTTCCGGAGGATTGGAGGGTTGCAGATGTTGTTCCCTTATTCAAGAAAGGGAGTAGAGATAGTGCAGGAAATTATAGACCAGTGAGTCTTACTTCAGTGGTTGGTAAGTTGATGGAAAAGATCCTGAGAGACAGGACTTATGAACATTTGGAGAGGCATAATATGATTAGGAATAGTCAGCATGGCTTTGTCAAAGGCAGGTTGTGCCTTATGAGCCTGATTGAATTTTTTGAGGATGTGACTAAATACATTGATGAAGGTAGAGCAGTAGATGTAGTGTATATGGATTTCAGAAAGGCATTTGATAAGGTACCCCATGCAAGGTTATTGAGAAAGTAAGGAGGCATGGGATCCAAGGGGAAATTGCTTTGTGGAGCCAGAACTGGCTTGCCCACAGAAAGCAAAGAGTGGTTGTAGACGGGTCATATTCTGCATGGAGGTCGGTGACCAGTGGTGTGTCTCAGGGATCCGTTCTGGGAGCCTTACTCTTCGTGATGTTTATAAATGACCTGGATGAGGAAGTGGAGGGATGGGTTAGTAAGTTTGCTGATGAGACAAAGGTTGGAGGTGTTGAGGATAATGTGGAGGGCTGTCAGAGGTTCCAGGAGGCCATAGGTAGGATGCAAAACGGGGCTGAGACGTGGCAGATGGAGTTCAACCCAGATAAGTGTGAGGCTGTTCATCAAATAGGATGGCAGAATATAGTATTAATGGTTGGACTGTTGGCAGTGTGGAGGATTTTTACGCAGAGAGTGGTGAGTGCGTGGAATGGGCTGCCAGCAACGGCGGTGGAGGCGGATACGATAGGGTCTTTTCAGAGACTCCTGCATAAGTACATGGAGCTTAGAAAAATAGAGGGTTATGGGTAACCCTAGGTAATTTCTAAAGTAAGTCTATGTTTGGCACAGCATTGTGCTGTAGGTTTTCTATGTTTCTATGAACCGGAGGTGATTAGGGAGTTTAAGGTAAAAGAACCCTTCGGAGGCAGTGATCACAATATGATTGAGTTCAACTTGAAAATTGACAGGGAGAAAGTAAAGTCTGACTTTCAGATTTCAGTGGAGTAAAGGGAATTACAGTGGTATGAGAGAGGAGTTGGCCAAAGTAATTTGGAAGGAGGTACTGACAGGGATGTCAGCAGAGCAGCAATGGCGAGTTTTTGGGAAAAATGAGGAAGGTGCAGGATAGATGTAGGCCAAAAACAAATAAATACTCAAATGACAAAATAATACAACTGTGGCTGACAAGTCAAAGCTAGTGTAAAAGCAAAAGAAAGGGCATACAACAAAGCAAAAATTAGCAGGAAGATAGGGAATTGGGATGTTTTTAAAAACCCATAGGAAGTAACTAAAAAGTCATTAGGAGGGAAAAGATGAAATATGAAAGCAAGCTAGCAAACAATATCAACGTGGATAGTAAAAGCTTTTTCAACTATGTAAAAAATAAAAGAGAGATGAGAGTAGATATAGGACCACTAGAAAATGAGGCCGAAGAAATAATAACAGGGGACAAGGAGACGACAGATAAAATAATGAATATGTTGCATCAGTCTTCACTGTGGAAGACCCTGGCAGTGTGCCAGATGCGAAGAGTGTGAGGGAAGAGAAGTGAGTGCAGTTACTATAACAAGAGATAAGGTACTCACAAAGCTGAAAAAACTAAGGATACATAAGTCACCCGGACCTGATGAACTGCACCCTAGGGTTCTGAAAAGGGTAGCGGTAGAGATTGTGGAGGTATTAGTAATGATCTTTCAAAAATCATTGGACTCTGGCATGGTGCCAGAGAACTGGAATATTGCAAATGTCACTCCACTCTTTAACAAAGGAGGAAGGCAGCAGAAAGGAAATTATAGACCAGTTAGCCTAATCTCAGTGGTTGGGAAGATGTTGGAGTCAATTGTTAAGGATGAGTTTATGGAGTACTTGGTGTCACAAGGTAGGACAGGACAAAGTCAACATGGTTCCCTTAAGAGAAAATCTTGCCTGAGAAATCTGTTAGAATTCTTTGAGATTACACGTAGGATAGATGTAGGATGAAGGGGATGTAGTGGATGTTGTATATTTGTATTTTCAGAAGGCCTTTGACAAAGTGCCACTCGTGAGGCTGCTTGCCAAGTTAAGAACCCATGGTATTACAGGAAAGATACTAGCACGGATAGAGCATTGGCTGATTGGTCGGTGGCAAAGAGTGGGAATAAAAGGATCCTTTTCTGGTTGGCTGCCAGTGACTAGTGGTGTTCTGCAAGGATTGGTATATCTTTTTATGCTGTGTATAAATGATTTAGATAATGGAATAGATGGCTTTGTTGCCAAGTTTGCAGATGATACGAAGATTGGTGGAGGGGCAGGTAGTGTTGAGGAAACTGGTAGGCTGCAGAAGGACTTAGACTAGGAGAATGGGCCAGAGAGTGGCAAATGAAATACAATGTCAGAAAATGTACGGTCATACACTTTGGTGGAAGAAATAAATGTGTAGACTATTTTCTAAATGGGGAGAAAATTAAAAAATCTGAGATGCCAAGGGACTTACGTGTCCTTGTGCATAACAACCTAAAGATTAACTTGCAGGTGGAGTCAGTGGTGAGGGAGGTAAATGCATTGTTAGCATTCAATTCAAGAGATCTAGAATACAAGAGCAGGGATGTGATGTTGAGGCTTTATAAGGCACTGGTGAGGACTCACCTTGAGTATTGTGAACAGTTTTGGGCTCCTCATCTCAGAAAAGATGTGTTGGCATTGGGGAGGGTCCAGAAGGGTTATCGTACGAGGAATGTTTGATGCCTCTGGGTCTGTACTCACTGGAATTTAGAAGGATGAAGGGGGATCTCACTGAAACCTTTCGAATGTTGAAAGGCGAGACATGGTAGATGTGGAAAGGATGTTTCCCGTGGTGGGGGAGTCCAGGACAAGAGGGCACAGCCTCAGGATAGAGCAGTGTCCATTTAAAACAGAGATGCAATGAAGTCTATTTACCCAGAGGGTGGTGAACTTGTGGAATTTATTAGCACAGGCAGCTGTGGAGGCCAGGTCGTTGGGAGTATTGAAGGCAGAGCTTGATAGACTCTTGACTGGACATGGCATCAAAGGTTACAGGGAGAAGGCCAGGGAGTGGGGCTGAGGAGGGGAAAAGAAGGATCAGCCATGATTGAATGGAGGAGTAAACTTGATAGGCTGAATGGCCTCGTTCTCCTATGTCTTATATGGAGTGGCTGTTTCCAATAGTGGCAGAGTCTAGGATCAGTGGGCACAGTGTCAGAATAGCGGGACGTCCCTTTAGAACAGAGGTGAGGGGCAATTTTTTTACCCAAAGGATAATGAATCCGTGGAATTCATTACCACAAGCAGCTGTGGAGGCCAACTCATTGGGCATATTTAAAGCTGGTTTTGATAGGTTGTTGAATAGTAAGGTCAAAGGTTATGGGGAGAAGACAGAAGAATGAGGTCATGCATGATGGAATGGTGAGCAGACTCGATGGGCTGAATGGCCTAATACTGTTCCTATGTGATCTAATTGCTCCCATGCTAAGTAGAGAGCTGTTTGAAGGAGCTGGCACTGAGAATGTTCTCGGTGCTGTGATTCTGAGCTGAGTTGTTCTATCGGCTGAATGACGGGCAGTGAATTTTGTTTCAGATCTGTTGTCCCAGCTGGAACTGACTGGCTCCCTGACCCCAAGCAATGAGCTGACCAGTTCGAGCCAGAATGACCTCAGCAACGTGGACATCACCTCGCTGTTCTCTGCCGTGCCGGTCGCTCCAGTTAGCATCTCGCCCGACATGTCGCTGGTCAGCTCAGGCATCCTGACCATTGACGCCTCGTCTGTGGGTTCCACCCTGGGCGGTAACGTCTCTGTTAGCAACAGCGCCATGGCGCAGAGCACCGACCCGCTCATCGTGGCTGCGCCGGACATCTCGCACACGATGGACAGCGGCCTGGGGCTCCCCGCCGGCATCCTGCAGCAGGGCACGCTGAATATGGAGGGAGTGCAAGCGGTCAGCACAGAGGCACTGGGAGCATTGTCGATGAGGGGGCCCGGTGGCTGCCAGGAGCTGCAGGGGTTATCGTCAAGCGGAGCCCTCAGCCCCTCCAGCTGCCTGGGGAACAGCCACATCCCCGAACTGCTGACTCCCACCAAGGTGGAGTGTCACATGCTGAGCGTGTCTGACGTGATGAGTCAGCAGGAGGGGAACAAAGTGGTCACCCAGTACGTCTTCTCCAACTTAAACACCCCAACTAGCACCTTCAACGCACAGAAAGAGCTGGAGCTGAACATGGTGTCTGGGTGCTCCTTTCTGGTAGGTACCTGGGAACTCAGTCATGTAATAAATATTATCTGTTGTTTTTGTATTTGCACATTTGTCCTCTTCTGCACATCAGTCTGTCTTCGTCCGAGGTTCTTCATTGACTCCATTGTGTTTCCATGTACCTACTGTGAATGCCTGTAAGAAAATGAATCTCAGAGCCTGTACAGTATGTACTTCGATAATAAATCCACTTTGAACTTTGAACTCTGAACTCTAGATTCACAGACACGAGAGACTGTGGTATGCCACAGAGGACTAGTCAGATTATGTGGGGTGGGGGGGTGGATCCTGATCAGTTAGGGGAGTGGGCCAAGGAATGGCAAATGGATTTCGGTACAGAGTAACACACAAGATCAAGAGAAGTTTACTGTCTTTTAACTACGTATATGTATATAACCATATAATGTTTAGAGAAACTAGACAGCATTTCTTCAGACGGGTGTACAGCTCAGGAGTAGACGTAACACATGATAACTTATGAAGGTAGGGATAAAATCTACAGATGAATGACACGTAAATAACAAACTAAATTGCATTAGTATTGAAGGTTCAGAACAGATTAATTGGTGACACTTCGAGTACGATGTGGCCGAGACTTCAGAAGCCTGATGGCCTGGGGGAAGAAACTGTTGCTCATCCTGACTGTTCTTGACTTTATGTGTCAGAGCCTCCTGCCTGATGGTAGAAAGTCAAAGCGGATGCTGGATGGATGGGATCCTTAATAATACTAAGTGTCCTGCGTATGCAGCGCTCCTGATAAGTGTCCCCAGTGGAGACCCCTGTGATCCTCTCGGCTGTCCTCACAGTCCTTTGCAGGGACTTCTAGTCCGATGCTTGACTGCCCCTTACCAGATGGAGATACAACCTGTCAGGACGCTCTCAATGGTGCTCCTATATGCAGTTAAGATGGTGGGGGGAGGGGGGAGCCTTGCGGGAGATGCTGCTGTGCTGCCTTGTTCAGGGACGTGATAGTAAGCGACAGTGAGGTCATCCATGATGTGATCTCCCAGGAACTTGCACTTACTCTCTCTGCGGAGGAGCATTGTCTCATCTTTGCAGAGGGGGATGGTTTGTCTACATCTTTCTGAAGTGTACAATGACAGAATTCTGGAGGAACTCGTATATCAAGCAGCATCAATGGAGAGAAATAAACAGTCGATATTTTGGACTGGGTCCCTTCATCAGGCTTTCAGCTTCTCCGTAGATGCTGCCTGACCTCCAGCATTTTGTGTGTGTTACTCTGGATTTCCAGCACCTGCAGAATCTCTTGTGTTTCTGCATTTTAAAACACATGTGGGGTAACACACTTTGGGGAGGCCTAGATAGTGATGTGGAGAGGCTGTTTCCAGTAGTGGGAGAGTCGAGGACCAGAGGGCACAGCCTCAGAATAGAAGGACATCCCTTTAGAACAGAGACGAGGAGGAATTTCTTCAACTAGAGGGTGGTGAATCTGTAAAATTCTTTGATGCATGTGGTGTAAAAGCGACAAGCTAATCTTAACTGAGTAACAAGTTATGTATTTGAATGAAAAATATACGCACACTCAGGAAGGAGCATACAAACTTGCTTACGGACAGCGTCGCAATTGAACGAAAACCAGTTTCCCCCGGGATCAATAAAGTATGACTCTGACTCTGACACCCTGAGCTGTAATGGCATTGCACTAACTGGTACACTTCCATGGTGCCCCACCCTGTTTTCCCCACAACCTGCTAATAATATTGCTCTAGATTCACATTCTAATGATGGGTTGGCAGAAGGTTCCTTTTGTGAACTGTGGGTCTCTGGTGTGAGGTTTCCTATAGTGCTGGCTTTTGTTTCAGAAGTGTTAATATTCAAGGGTTTAGCAGGTGAGAAAGTGGATACCTTGGTAAAGTGACACGCAGGCAAGGCAAGGTACGATACGATCTAGGAACTAGAGATTGTACAGGTGCTGGAAATCCAGAGCACACACAAAATGGTGGAGGAATTGAGCAGGTCAGGCAGCATCTATGGAGAGGAATAAACAGCTGTCATTTCGGGCCAGGACCTTTCATTCCTCTGTATTCTCGCAGCCTGGTCTGCTGAGTCCCTCCAGTATTTTGTGTGTGTGTTACAGGTATGAGCTGAGCACAGTGTCTGGAAGCAGACTCAAAATTTCCAAGGAATAAATATTGTAAAAGAGGAGGTGCAGGACGGTGGGATTCTCAGATACTAAGGGTCCTGCAAGTTTGGAATTAAGAAGAATGCTGGGCCTACTCTGGTCAGGCAGCATCCGTAGGGACAAAACATCAGGGTAGCAATCTTTCATCAGAGCAGGGGAATATCACAGATGATACAAGTTCTATGGTGCAGAGAAACAGAAGGAGTAAACTGAAGCGGAGGGGGTCTTTGGGGATGGAAAGTAGTGAGAGATTAGCACAGGGGTTAGAGGCTGGATGAGAGGGTCTGGTAATGGGTCATACTATGGGAGATGAAAGTTAACTGGGAGATTTCTGCAGACTCAGTGAGGTGAGGAGACCACGAGCATTGCTATGGCTTTTCTGTAGAATAACCTTCGGTGGCAGTAAATACTGCTCAGAGAAATCAAATTTGATTTTTGTTGTTTAAGTAATTGACTGAATTGTGGCTAAATCTAGCACTGCAAGTTCATTTAATTGTCATTTAACCATCTATGAATACAGCCGAATAAAACAGTTACTGTGAAGCCAAGGGGCAGAAGGTGGTATCGACAGCGCACAGTTTTTCTAAATTATTAGCAAACAGATTAGAAAAAGTACTCCCTTTTATTATTTCGGAAGACCAAACGGGTTTTATTAAAGGTCGTTACTCTTTCTATAACATTCGCACACTGTTAAATATTGTTTATACCCCCTTACAAAATGTTCCTGAGTGTGTTATCTCTTTAGATGCTGAAAAAGCTTTTGATAGAGTAGAATGGCCTTACTTATTTAAGGTGCTTGAAATGTTTAATTTTAGCTCGAAATTTATATCCTGGATTAAACTGTTATATCATTCTCCTATGGCCTCGGTCCGTACGAACTCTTTAAGCTCACCTTTTTTCCCTCTTTTTCGAGGTACTCGACAAGGTTGTCCTCTTAGTCCTTTATTATTTGATATTGCATTAGAACCTCTTGCAATTGCTATTCGAGAATCTCCAAACATTATTGGGATAACTCGGGGCCTAAAGTCCCATAAAATATCACTCTATGCTGATGACTTACTTGTATATATTTCTAATCCTCAAAAATCCATCCCTGCTGCTTTAGATTTATTAGCACAATTTGGTCTTTTTTCAGGTTATAAATTAAACCTTAGTAAGAGTGAACTTTTTCCGATTAATAAACAACTTCCCTTGTATCATAACTTTCTGTTTAAATTGATTAATAATTATTTCTCATATCTTGGGATTAAAATTACTTGTAAATACAAAGATTTATTTAAGACTAATTTTTTACCCTTAATTGATCATATTACTCAACTTTCATATAAATGGTTTCCATTATATTTAACTTTGATTGGTCGAATTAATGCAGTTAAGATGTTTATTCTGCCAAAATTTTTATATATATTTCAGGCATTACCGATTTTTGTTCCAAAATCTTCTTTTGATAAAGTTGACTCTAAAATTTCTTCATTTATTTGGCAAAATAAAAACCCGAGATTGGGTAAAATACATTTACAGAAAGCCAAGAGAGACGGAGGTCTAGCATTACCTAACTTTAGATTCTATTATTGGGCAATTAATATTCAACATACGAAATTTTGGTTACTTGACCAAGATACACTATCCATTCCTAAATGGGTAGTATTGGAATTACAATCTGCTCAGGGCTATGCACTTGGCTCTATTTTAGGTTCCTCTTTTCCTTTTGATTTGAAATGCCTTAAACTGGTCTCTAACCTGATAGTTAAGTATACCTTGCGTATTTGGTTTCAATTCAGAAAATTTTTTGATCTCAACCAAGTTGGGCTAGCGATCCCTATTTCAGGTAACATATTTTTTCCTCCCTCTTTCACGGATCGTGCATTTCAAATTTGGAAGACTAAGGGTATTTCACGGTTTTTGGATTTATTTTTAGATGGTTCCCTTATGTCTTTTGAACAATTATCTAATAAATATAATTTACCAAGAATACATTTTTTTAGATATCTCCAAGTTAGAAATTTCCTAAGTACTATACTCTCTTCCTTTCCGACGCTACCTCCTACATATATTTTAGATACTATAATTAGCCTTAATCCATGTCAGAAAGGTGTAACGGCTATTATTTATAATATTATTATGAAACTTAGGAAAGCTCCATTTGATAAGATTAGGTCAGATTGGGAACAAGAATTGGGTTCTATTATTTCGGCGGATGACTGGGGGCAGATTTTACAATTAGTCAATACTTCCTCTATCTGTGCTAAACATTCCCTAATTCAATTTAAAGTTGTTCATAGAGCACATATGTCCAAAGATAAATTAGCTCGTTTCTATTCTCATACTAATCCTTTTTGTGATAGATGTCCGGGGCAGATAGCCTCTTTAACTCATATGTTTTGGTCTTGTCCTACTCTGGAAACTTTTTGGAGAGACATTTTTAATATTATCTCAAAGGTATTGAATATAGGTATTTCTCCTCATCCTATTACTGCTATCTTTGGATTACCTAAAATTTCCAGTAATCTTTCCTCTTCATCCCGTAGAATGATTGCATTTCTTACTTTAATGGCGAAAAGATGTATCTTACAACATTAGAAAGAACCTAATGCTCCAACTACCTTTTTTTGATTTTCCCAGACGATATTATGCTTGAATTTGGAGAAAATTAGAAGTAATCTTTATGATTCCTCACTTAAATTTGAACAGACCTGGAGATCTTTTACTCAATATTTTCATTTAATGTAATTTTTTTTCTCTTTTGTTCCATATTTATATTCCCTTCTTGCCTTTTTTTTTTACTGTTTTTAATGGAGGTTGGGTTTGAGGATGTGATTTTAAGTTCTTTAACTCTACCTGTTTCCAAGTTAGCCCATTGCTTTGCTTTGCTTTTAGTTTAGTTGCACGGTGGGTTTTTTTTTGGTGTTTTTTTTGGGTTTTTTTTTTCCTTTTCTCTATTGAGATATATATATATAAAAATCAGCATACTATTATCTTACCATATTATTTTATGTTTAAATTGCACTGTTTGTATCAATTTTTTCTTCTGTATTAATATCTCCTGTAATTTCTAACAGTGTATAAGTGCCTTTATGGTTTACCCTTTGTATACTTATTCAATAAAAAGATTTAAAAAGAAAAGACAGACAGCACCAACAGTCACACGCAGCACGGACTGACTACCGAGCCAAACAGGTTGTTACATTCTGTCACTAACTGATGAAATTATATACGCAGGAAAGTGGGGGCTCGGCACGGACTGACTATCGAGCCATACAGCTTGCTAAGAAGAGGAAGCAGAAGGGAGTGGGGGCCAGCCCAGGTAAGGTTCCTGTCAGGGAGCAGACTGCTTGGGTTGTGGTGAGACCTGTGGTCTCCAGCTGGATTGGTTTCATGTTTTTTCCATTTTACTTGTTGTCTCGCAGTCTTAGCCCCATCACAGCACAGTATCATAGAACAATACTGCACAGGAACAGGCCCTTTAGCCCACAATTACATTCGTAATCAAATGGCCAACTAAACTCATCCCTCTTGCCTACACAATGTCCATATCCCATCATCTTCCTCACATTTATGTGCCTATGTAAGCCTTTCTTGATATATTTACCTCTACCACCACCCCAGACAACACATCCAAAATGCCCACGACTCTCACTTGCCCCCACATCTCCTTTAAAATTACCCTCTAATTGCCTGGCTTCTAGAATTACTTTTCAACCCTGTGAAGAAGATACTGTCTGTCTATTCCATCTTTGCCTCTCATAATCTTAGAAACCTCTATCAGATCTCCCCTTGGCCTCCTCCGTTCCAGAGAAAACAAGCTAAGTTCGTTCAACCTCTCATTATAGAACATGACCTGGAATCCAGACAGCATTGTGGTAAACCTCTTCACCCTCTCCAAAGTCTCGACATCCTTCCTATTGTGGGGAGACCAGTCTAAAGCATAGAACATTACAGCACAGTACAGTCCCTTTAGCCCATGATATTGTGCCAACCTTACTCGAAGATCAATCTAACCCTTCTCTCCCACATGGCCCTCTATTTTTCTATCATCCATGTGCCAATATAAGAGTTTCTTAAGATATCTGCCTCTACCATCACCCCTGACAGTGCGTTCCACGCACCCAGCACTCTGTGTAAAAATCTACCCCTGACATCCCAACTTATACTTTCATCCAATCACCTTAAACTATGCTCTCTCATATTCGCCATTTCTGCCCTGGGGAAAAGTCTCTGGCTGTCCACTCTGTTTATACTTCTTATCAGCTTGTACACCTCTATCAAGTCACCTCTTGTCCTCCTCCTCCTCTCCAAAGAGAAAAGCCCCAGCTCACTCAGCCTGTCCTCATCAGACATGCTCTCTAATCCAGGCAGCATCCTGGTAAATCTCCTCCGCACCCTGTCTAGAGCTTCCACATCCTTCCTATAATGAGATGAACGGATCTGAACAGGATATTCCAAGTGCGGTCTAACCAGGACTTTACAGAGCTGCAACATAATCTTGAACTCAAACTCCCAACTAATGAAGGCCAACACACCATACGCCTTCTTAACCACCCTATTGACTTGTGAGGCAACTTTGAGGCGTCTGTGGACAAGGTCCCCCTGTTCCTCCATACAGTTAAGGATCCTGCCATTAACCCTGTACCCTGCCTTCAAGTTCGACCTTCCAAAGTGAATCACTTCATACTTTTCCAGGTTGAACTCCCATCTGCTGAGTTTTGAATGTTATACATTGTCGTGGATATTGTCACGTCCTAATGCTAAACACTCAGCTGGTTAACTGTTGTTCTAGTTGTCAATCAGTCGGTTAGTCTCTCTTTCTTTCTCCGTTCTTTGCTCTTGACACACTAACAGGTAACTTTTCCCCTCCCTCTTCCCTATTCCTCAATTCCCCACTCTGGCCTCTTAACCCCTTCTCATCTGCCCCTCGTTCTTCCCTTCTTCCCATGGTCCACTCTCCTCTCGTATCAGATTCCTTCTTCTCCAGCCCTTCACCTTTTCCACCTATCACCTCTCAGCTTCTCACTTCATCCCTCGTGTCCCTACCTGGTGTCCTTCCTCTCCCTCCACCAGCTTCTGGCATCTGTCCCTTTCCTTTCTGTCCTGATGGAGGGTCTGGCCTGAAATGTTGACTGTTTACTCATCTCCATTGATGCTGCCTGACCGCGTTACTCCAGCATTTTGTCTGTGTTGCACTAACTGGTTTCTTTCATTCCGCTGCCCCAGAGGGATCTGGCTGTACCAACCAAAGAAAGAAATCCTGCAGAGGACCGGCCGCCACATCAGCTGCTGTGAGCCAGCCCAGTCGGTTTGGGAACCTGATGATGCCTCCTAGTGCCCTGGCTGTGCGTGAGCCGAACATGACAGCTCACTACGTCCAGCCACAACTGCTCCAGGTAGGCTCCCCTGCCTCCATTCCACCTTTCTGTATCCTCTCACCCAGCAGGAGTCAACACTCTTTAGATGTGACTGTGTTAAATAGTGATCCTGGGCTGCACTGGTCTTCTGGGGGAGTGAATTGAATTCCTCAGTCATCCAGTGAAATAAGATGTAGGTGCCGAATTGGGCCATTTGGCCTGTCCAGTTTCTTCAACCATTTTTTTCTCCACAACATTCTCCCCACCACCTCCCTGTAACTGTTAACTCCTGAAAACTCAAGAACCTTTCACTCTCTGCCTTAACTATATCCGATGACTTGGCCTTCATGGCTATCTGTGGCACCAAATTCCACAGATTCAACACCCTCTGGCTGAGTGAATTCCTCCATCCCTGTTCTAAAGGAATGTCCTTTTATTCTCTCTCCCATTACGGGAAACATACTCTCCATCTTCACTCTACTAGGCCTTTCGATATTCGAGGTGCTTCAGCCAGATCCCCGATACTCTAAACTCCGATGAGCCTTTGAACGGTCCCTGCACCTTAACCCTTTCATTGCTGGGATAATTCTTATGAACCTCCTATGGACCCTCTCCAACGCCAGCACATCCTTTCATAGATAAGGGGCTCAAGATTGCTCTCAATACTCCAAGTGTGGTCTGACCAATACATTATAAAGCCTTAGCATTACATCCTTGTTTTTATATTCTAGTCCTTGAAATGAATGCTAACATTGCATTTGCCTTCCTCAACACTGATTCAATTTGCCATTTAACCTTTAAGGGATCCTGCACGAGGACTCCTAAGTCCCTTTGCCACTCTGATTTCTGAATCAGCTCCCTGTTTAAAAAATAGTCTACACCTTTATTTCTTTTTTCTGAAGTTCATGACCATACACTTCCTGACCCTATATTCCAACTGCCACTTTTGTGCCCATTCTCACAATCAAATAGTCCTTCCAGGTGAGGCAATATTTCACCTGTCAATCTTTTTGGGGTGGTCTACTGTATCCAGTACTCCCAAGGCAGTCTCCTCTACAGTGGCGAGACCCGATGTAGATTGGGGGACCACTTCATCAAGCACCTCTGCCCCATCAACAAAAAGCATAATTTTCCAGTGGCCAGTCATTTTAATTTCTATCCCCCTTCCCCCCCACCATTCCCATTTCATGGCCTGATCTTCTGCAATGATGAGGCCACTCTCAGGTTGGAGGAGCAACACCTCATATTCCATCTGGGTAGCCTCCAACCTGATGGCACAAACTTCGATTTCTCCAACTTCCGGTAACTTTTTCCCCCTTCCCTCTTCTTCAGTTTTCCACTCTGGCCTCTTCCCTCTTCTCCTCACCTGCCTATCACCTCCCCTTGGTGCCCATCCCCTTGCTTTCCTCCTGTGGCTCAGACTCCTTCTTCTCCAGCCCTTTACCTCCCAGCTTCTTACTTTAACCACCCACCCACCCTGTCTCATATCACCTTCTGGCTTGTCCTCCTACCCCCCCCCCCCCCCACCACCACCACCTTATTTTGGTGTTTTCCCTCTTCTTTTCGGTCCTGAATAAATAGTCTTGAAATATTGACTGTTTATTCATTTCTACAGATGCTACCTGACCTGCTGAGTTCCTCCAGCATTTTGTGTGTGTATTGGTGGTGTGCAGAGTCACCTGTCACGCTCCGGTTTATTGAATGGAACCCTTTCTGTTTCAGGACGACCCAACTGGAGATGGGGATCTGGCCTTCCAGCTGACGGCACAGTCTTCAACCTCGCACGCACAGCTCACTGTCGATCTTCCAGTCAACATCCTGCAGGTACCAGCCTCCTAAAGCACAACGCTGTGTTTCCACAGGTCCCTGAGACTAAACATGAACATTGTCTGCATTAACGTATGTTGGAAAACCAGAGTAACATGCAAGACGCTGCAGGGACTCAGCAGGTCGGGCAGCATCTATGGAAGGGAATAAACCTTACCTGGGAGGTGGAGGGGAAATGGAGTAAAATACTTGCCAATTTCTCCCCCCTAATTCCAAAATCCATTCTGGTTCCCCTCTCACCTGTTCTCTTCTCCACACCTATCCATCATTTCCCTTTGGTTCCCTTCCTCCTTGCCTTTCACCCATGGCCCACTCTGCTCTCCTATCAGATTCCTCTTCCTTTACCTTTACCTTTTTCACCTATCACCTTACAGCTTCTTGCTTTGTTACCCCTCCCTCACCTTGTCATTCTGCCCCCCCCACCCCCACCCTCCTTTCCAGTCCTGAGGAAGTGTTCCAGCTCGAAATGTCGACTCTGTATTTCCTTCCACAGATGCTGCCTGACCTGCTGAGTTCCTCCAGCCCTCTGAGTGATTGTGTCTCTAAGCTGAAGGTTGGAGATGGCCCGTGGAAAGAAGCTGTTAGTATTTCAATTCAGTGACTGGATTATTTTCTGTGTTTGATTTTATTGTCTGCCTCTGTGTTCTCCTTCACTTAGAGATGGTTAAGGATAGTTTGAAGTGTAAGGTTTTGGCTCTCAGTGCAAGGCTGGCACGCTGAGGGACAATGGTGAAGAGCCTGCTGGAGTGGGCAGAGGGGGAACGGTGTTTAACAGGGACTTGTGATCGGATCCTTGTGTTGAAAAATGCTCAGCAGCATTCAGAAAGAACCTGGTCAATTCCTCTCATTTCGAGAGGACTAGAATATAAGAGCGAGGATGTGATACTGAGGCTTTATAAGACAGTGGTCAGACCACACTTAGCAATTGTGAGCAGTTTTGGGCTCTGTCTCTCAGAAAGGATGGGCTGTCATTCAAGGTTTACAAAAATGGTCCTGGGAATGAAAGGGTTGATGTACAAAATGAAGAGTTTTTGGTGGCTCTTTGTTTAAAATATAATAAAAAACGTTGATGCTCTGGACCTGTACTTGCTGGAGTTTAGAAGAATGAAGGGAATCTCATTGAAACCTCTGGAATATTGAGAGGCCCGGACAGAGTGGGTGTGGAGAGGATGTTTCCTGTGCTGGGGGAGTCTAACACCAGAGGATACAGACAGAGTGGGTGTGGAGAGGATGTTTCCTGTGGTGGGGGAGTCTAACACCAGAGGATACAGACAGAGTGGGTGTGGAGAGGATGTTTCTTGTGGTGGGGGAGTCTAACACCAGAGGATACAGACAGAGTGGGTGTGGAGAGGATGTTTCCTGTGGTGGGGGAGTCTAAGACCAGAGGATACAGACAGAGTGGGTGTGGAGAGGATGTTTCCTGTGGTGGGCGAGTCTAAGACCAGAGGATACAGACAGAGTGGGTGTGGAGAGGATGTTTCCTGTGGTGGGGGAGTCTAACACCAGAGGATACAGACAGAGTGGGTGTGGAGAGGATGTTTCCTGCAGTGGGGGAGTTGAGGACCAGAGGATACAGACAGAGTGGGTGTGGAGAGGATGTTTCCTGTGCTGGGGAAGTCTAAGACCAGAGGATACAGACAGAGTGGGTGTGGAGAGGATGTTTCCTGTGGTGGGGGAGTCTAAGACCAGAGGATACAGACAGAGTGGGTGTGGAGAGGATGTTTCCTGTGCTGGGGGAGTCTAAGACCAGAGGATACAGACAGAGTGGGTGTGGAGAGGATGTTTCCTGTGGTGGGGGCGTCTAACACCAGAGGATACAGACAGAGTGGGTGTGGAGAGGATGTTTCCTGTGCTGGGGGAGTCTAAGACCAGAGGACACAGACAGAGTGGGTGTGGAGAGGATGTTTCCTGTGCTGGGGGAGTCTAAGACCAGAGGACACAGACAGAGTGGGTGTGGAGAGGATGTTTCCTGTGCTGGGGGAGTCTAAGACCAGAGGACACAGACAGAGTGGGTGTGGAGAGGATGTTTCCTGTGGTGGGGGAGTCTAAGACCAGAGGATACAGACAGAGTGGGTGTGGAGAGGATGTTTCCTGTGGTGGGGGAGTCTAAGACCAGAGGATACAGACAGAGTGGGTGTGGAGAGGATGTTTCCTGTGGTGGGGGAGTCTAAGACCAGAGGATACAGACAGAGTGGGTGTGGAGAGGATGTTTCCTGTGCTGGGGGAGTCTAACACCAGAGGATACAGACAGAGTGGGTGTGGAGAGGATGTTTCCTGTGGTGGGGGAGTCTAAGACCAGAGGATACAGACAGAGTGGGTGTGGAGAGGATGTTTCCTGTGGTGGGGGAGTCTAACACCAGAGGATGCAGACAGAGTGGGTGTGGAGAGGATGTTTCCTGTGGTGGGCGAGTCTAAGACCAGAGGATACAGACAGAGTGGGTGTGGAGAGGATGTTTCCTGTGCTGGGGGAGTCTAAGACCAGAGGATACAGACAGAGTGGGTGTGGAGAGGATGTTTCCTGTGCTGGGGGAGTCTAAGACCAGAGGATACAGACAGAGTGGGTGTGGAGAGGATGTTTCCTGTGCTGGGGGAGTCTAAGACCAGAGGATACAGACAGAGTGGGTGTGGAGAGGATGTTTCCTGTGGTGGGGGCGTCTAACACCAGAGGATACAGACAGAGTGGGTGTGGAGAGGATGTTTCCTGTGCTGGGGGAGTCTAAGACCAGAGGACACAGACAGAGTGGGTGTGGAGAGGATGTTTCCTGTGGTGGTGGAGTTGAGGACCAGAGGACACAGCCTCAGAACAGAGGGACATCCATTCAGAACAGAGATGAGAAGGATGGTGGTGAATCTTTGGAATTTGTTGCCACAGATGACTGTGGAGGATAAGTCACTGGGTATATATAAGTAGAGGTTGATAGGTTCTTGATTAGGTAAGGCATCAAAGATTACAGGGATTAATGGGGTTGAGGGGGATAATAAATCAGCTATGATGGGCTGAATGGCCTAATTCTGCTCCTTTGTTCTTTGAGTTTATGGTGTTCTGAACATCATGGGAACACTATGTTAACTCAGGAATGTGTGCTGACGTTTGCAGGCTGCTTTGGTGGTTGTTCACACAGATGGCGCATTTCACTGTATGATTTGATGGACCTGTGATAAATAAACTGGAATATGAGATGTATCAGTGGAATTGTGAGAGTGACTGTTGACTTTAACCTCCACAGGAATCTAATCCCTCGGCTGAAGATGACGGTTCCAGCAACTCGCAGTTTACAGGGAGCACTATAAACCTGCAGGACCTGGAGTAACGTCGCTGGTGAGCCCAGCGGGGGATCCTGCGGCTCCTCAGAAGATGTCTACTTACTCTGCAGTGTGATCTAGTACAGGAGCCTGTGGGTCCAACCATACATCTGGACCCGGGACCGGGATCCCGCAATCAGGAAACAGTAAGTCAAGTGCAGAGGGTTTGAATGCTTGTGGGATGACAGGCCTCGATTCTGCGCCACAATCCTGGAGAGGAGAGTGGAACTGTGAGCCGAGGATATCCGGTCCCCGGAATGGGGACAGCACCAGCAGGAATAACTGCTGCAACTGGAGAGCCAAAAGACGACAGTCCAGTCAGTGACTCTACTTGTAGGGAGTATGGAGGGGGTGGGGGGCTGTGTAGTGTGCTACTCTGAGAGAGCGCACACACAAGCTGCGAATCACTGCTGTCTTCTCTCCTTTCCCCAAGCACAGCCAGGTTGTAAACAGTTATACTCACCTGGACAACATGACTCAAAAGTATCTCTCCAGCACTGACAACTTGAGCAATGGACTGTACATGGATTCTTGACATCTGCCTTAATGGAGGTTGTTGAAGAGCAACTGGGAGTACGATGTCATGTCAGAGCAAGTGTCTCTGGATCAAGTCTGATTTCTGCTGTCAGATCGAAAACAAATTAACTGTTTCATCATCCTCAAACGATGTGCTACTCAGATCCCCAGAGATGGAGACATTCAATTCTGAGTCTGTTCCACAAAAGCAGGAGAGATTGTGGAACAACTGTAGATCTGTTCTCTGATTACATCCCTGTCTGGCCTCTGTGTGACAGAGTGCAGCTCAAGTGGTAGTGGGTCATTGGCGCTTGGTTCTGGGTAGCCATCAGGTTGGCTTCATCAGCGTGTGTTTCTCCTTGAGGGTGAGGGTGAGGGCTCAGTCACTGCAAACCTTTCATTTAAATATGTATATTTTTAAAAAGTTTTATATTGTATAGTATGTATATTTATTTATTTTGTACATTTCTAAGGAATATTTGTTGACTGGGGAGGTTCTTGAGCGAATGGCAAAGGGTGAACATGCACACCTCTGAAGTTCAGGCAGTGAGGAAGGTGGACGGTGTACCTTCACAGGATGTTAAATCTCAGCAAGACCAGAAACTGCCTCTGACAACTTTAAACTTTTGCATCAAAACTGTTGGGGTGGGTGGCGAGGGGATTCTTGCACTGACAGTTCACAGTTCACAGGCTAAAACCGTTTTAACACAGTCTGGTTACCACTTACAATTTTCAAACTTTACTTTGTTAAGGATTTGTCTGCTAAGGGTTAAAGCATTATGACCCAAGCTCCAGTTCAGCAGAATTGTATTAAAAAATAAATAGAATTTCGGCATTTGTCTCCAATTACTAACATGTAATTTTTTTCTTAATTATAATTTTAATCTTACCATGTAATATTTAAGACCTTGAATTTTACAGCACAATACAGATCCTTCCGCCTACTATGCTGTTCCGAACATGTACTACTTACTTTAGAAATTACCTAGGGTTACCCATAGCTCTCTATTTTTCTAAGCTCCATGTACCTATCTAGGAATCTTATAAAAGACCCTATCGTATCCATCTCCACCACCGTCACTGGCAGCCCATTCCACACACTCACCACTCTCAGTGTAAAAAAAAACCTACTCCTGACATCTCCACTGTATCTACTTCCAAGCACCTTAAGCTGTGCCCTCTCGTGTTAGCCATTTCAGACTGGTAAAAAGCCTCTGACTATCCACACAATGAATGCCTCTCATCTTTCGTCACTCCAAGGAGAAAAGGCCAAGTTCACTCAACCTATTCTCATAAGGCATGCTCCCTAATCCAGGGTCCTATATAGCTGTAACATTACCTTGCAGCCTCCTAAACTCGATCCCACGATTGATGAAGGCCAATGTACCGTATGCCTTCTTAACCACACAGTCAACCTACGCAGCAACTTTGAGTGTCCAATGGACTCAGACCCCAAGTTCCCTCTAATCATCCACACTGCCAAGAATCTTACTATTAATACTATATTCTGCCATCATATTTGACCTACCAAAATGAACTTATCACACTTATCTGGGTTGAACTCCATCTGCCACTTCTTAGTCCAGTTTTGCATCCTATCAATGTCCCGCTGTAACCTCTGACAGCCCTCCACACTATCCACAACACCTCCAAACTATGTGTCATCAGCAAATTTACTAACCCATTCCTCCACTTCCTCATCCAGGCCATTTATAAACACCGCGAAGAGTAGGGGTCCCAGAACAGATCCCCGAGGCGCACCACTGGTCACTGACCTCCATGCAGAATATGACCCGTCTACAACCACTCTTTGCCTTCTGTGAGCAAGCCAGTTCTGGATCCACAAAGCAATGTCCCCTTGGATCCCATGCCTCCTTATTTTCTTAATAAGCCTGGCATGGGGTACCTCACCAAATCCCTTGCTGAAATCCATATACACTACACCTACTGCTCTACCTTCATCAGTGTGTTTAGTCACGTCCTCAAAAAATTCAGTCAGGCTCATAAGGCACAACTTGCCTTTGACAAAGCTATGCTGACTATTCCTAATCATATTATGCCTCTCCAAATGTTCATAAATCCTGCTCTCAGAATCTTTTCCATCAACTTGTAAGACTCACTGGTCTATAATTTCCTGGGCTATCTCCACTCCCTTTCTTGAATAAGGGAACAACATTTGCAACCCTCCAATCCTCTGGAACTTCTCCTGGCCCCATTGATGATGCAAGGATCATTGCCAGAGGCTCAGCAATCCACTCCTTCGCCTCCCACAGTAGCCTGGGGTATATCTCATCTGGTCCCGGTGACTTATCCAACTTGATGCTTTCCAAAAGCTCCATCCTCTTTCTTAATGTCTATATGCTCAAGCTTTTCAGTCGCTGTAAGTCATCACTACCATCACCAAGGTCCTTTTCCATAGTGACTACTGAAGCAAAGTATTCATTAAGTACCTCTGCTCTCTCCTCCGGTTCCATACACACTTTTCCACTGTCGCACTTGATTGATGCTATTCTCTCGCATCTTATCCTCTTGCTCTTTACATACTTGTAGAATGCCTTGGGGTTTTCCTTAATCCTGCTCGCCAAGGCCTTCTCATGGCCCCTTCTGGCTCTTCTAATTTCATTCTTAAGCTCCTTCCTGCTAGCCTTATAATTTTCTAGCTCTCTATCATTACCTAGTTTTTTGAGTCTTTGGTAAGCTTTTCTTCTTGACTAGATTTTCAACTGCTTTTGTACACCACAGTTCCTGTACCTTACTATCCTCTCTCTGTCTCATTGGAACATACCTATGCAGAATACTACGCAAATATTCCCTGAACGTTTGCCACATTTCTGCTGTGCATCTGTGAACATCTGCTCCCAATTTATGCTTCCAAGTTCCTGCTTAACAGTTTCATATTTTCCCTTACTCCAATTAAATGTTTTCCTGAAATTGCTCCTTTTCCTCTCCAATGCTATGGTAAAGGAGATAGAATTGTGATCACTATCTCCAAAATGCTCTCCCAATTTAATTTTTATTTTTAATGTTTCAACGTGAAAAGTTGGTTCCAAGCTCTCACACTCAGCAGGTCAGGCAGCGTCTGTGGAGAAAGAGACACTTCACCAGAGGTGGAAGAACTGTCAAAGCAGGTATGTTTAAATTAGTGAAGAGGGGGAGGAGATTGTGAAGACCACACTGTCCAGGTGATGAATGCATTTGATCATTGTGACGATGTTCTGGTCTACACTAGCCAGGGGATTGTGTTCAGGAGCTGCGGGCCCATGGGATCTGGGGAGAGCCCAAACTGAATCCAAAGTTGGCTTGGTGGCAGGAGGTGAACGGTGGTGCTGGATGGCTGCTTTGTGATGGGAAGGCTGCTTAATTGTGGGCTCCACAGTACTTAGCTGCTTATTGGTTTAATATGAGTGCAAGACAGTGTGAGGCATGTTTTCACAGGTCACCCTATCGTGGGGAAATGTGTAATAGTTAATAGAAACATAGAAAAATAGGTGCAGGAGTAGGCCATTCGGCCCTTCGAGCCTGCACCGCCATTTATTATGATCATGGCTGATCATCCAACTCAGAACCCCGCCCCAGCCTTCCCTCCATACCCCCTGATCCCCGTAGCCACAAGGGCCATATCTAACTCCCTCTTAAATATAGCCAATGAACTGGCCTCGACTGTTTCCTGTGGCAGAGAATTCCACAGATTCACCACTCTCTGTGTGAAGAAGTTTTTCCTAATCTCGGTCCTAAAAGGCTTCCCCTTTATCCTCAAACGTTAGTCTGTATAATTTGAGGGCTCTTTGAGAGAAGAGGTGGTACATAGAACTTGAGTACTCAGCAGCTCAGAGCACCACTGTCAGTGGAGTAGGGATAGCACCAGAGCCTAACACTGAACTTTTGGGGTTAAAGGATTATAACTGGGCTCAAGCCGGACTCCTGGAGTTAAATTGAGGGTAAGATAGCGCATCACTTACAGTGCTAGTGACACCCCCCAATCCAGGTTTAATTCCCACCTGTCTGGAATTTGTACATTCTGCTTGTGATCAAATGGGTTTCCTCTGGGTGTTAGTTTCCTCCTACATTCCAAAGACGTATGGGTAAGTGTTAGTAATTGTGGACATTCTATTTTGGCGTCAGAAGCTCAGTGACACTTGTGGGCAGCCTCAGCACAACCCTCAGGCTGTTGGTTGCTGATGCAAATGATGCATTTCATTTAGTGGTTTGACATTTCGATATCTAGCTACACACACAAAATGCTGGAGGAACTCAACAGGTCAGGCAGCATCTGTGGAGGGGAATAAACATTATGGGCTGAGACCCTTTGTCAGGGTTAAATGAATTGTAGTGAGCAAGCTGCAATTGAGAAAAACCTCTGCAGATAATTGGTCGGGCTATAATTGGGCTTGTGGTCCTGGACTTGGGGGTATTTGATGAGAAAACCCCAAGAGTAGGAATAATGCTTCATTTATAATTTTTAGTGTGTGTATACTGTATCCTTGACAGTGACAGAAAGCCGCGAGGGTGGGGGGGGGGGGTCACCTCAGTCATTGTGCCTTAGGGAGAGCCTGACGGTTTTTCCAATTAACTGCCCCTCTAAGTTTGAGCTTCTAGTAGTGTGATCACTCAAGTCCATTATGATGTTCTCCTAAGGGATTGTCTATTGGTAGGGCCTCAGGTGGCTGAAGAAGCCTATCTGGGACCCACGTGTTAGGATGGAAAATCCCTATGCGTGACTGTATAACATGGTGGTGGGGGTGCTGGTTAATGGGCAGCTACCACACAGTTCTTGACAGATTGGGGTCAAGCTCCAGTGGCCTGGTTAGCAAGGTGATAGGAACCCTTTGTCTTGTTTGGAACCTACCCCTGCCATAGGTGACCGTACCTGGAGTTAAGCTCCACATGGCATTGCTCTGGGGATCTGATGAACTCACAAGCCTTTCTACCATGACGAGGTGACAATCCTTAGATAGTGTAATCAAACCAAGTTAAATACCACAGCCCTATGAGGCACATTTTTACTCATGAAAAAGATTTTATTCCCCATAATGACAATAGTTATTAAAAATACAAACTTTCACATGTACATAAACAGGCCCTCAACTAGTGCAGGTGTATTCTGGAGGGGAGTGAGAGAAAGCGTCTGCATTGGCCCATCTGAGCTGCTCAGTTCAGTAGGCGGAGTATCACCAGTGAGGCACGAGTTCATTTTCCTTCACCGCGCCTGCTGTTCAGTAACTGAAGTAATACTCTTCCTCCTCCTTCTCCTGGTCTGTGGTGTCTTGGACTTGTTTTTTATGCTCCTTTATCACCGGTGGCTCCGAGCGGTACACCAACCTCCGACCCAACTGCAGAGATGAAAAGGGTTAGGATTCACCCTGATTAGAACAGCCAGTATCTTACCTCCATACTGACTCAGACCAACATCAGCCCCAACGTACGGGTGGGCCACACTTCACCTTCAAAGGTGTCGAGGTGGTTAGGGCAGCAGGTGGTGTGTTGGCCTTCACTAGTCGGGGGATTGACTTCGAGAGCTGTGAGGTTATGTCGCAGCTCTATAAAACTCTGGTTAGACCACACTTGGAATATTGCATTCAGTGCTGGTCACCTCATAGGATGTGGAAGGTTTAGAGAGGGTGCCTAGGAAATTTACCAGGATGCTGCTTGGACGAGAGAACATGTCTTATGAGAGTAGGTTGAGAGAACCAGGGCTTTTCTCTTTAGAGCGAAGGAGCTGAGAGGTGGCTTGATCAAAGATGTACAAGATGGTAAGAGGCATAGATTGAGTGGATGGCCAGAGACTTTTTTCCTCGGGGCAGAAATGACTAATTTGACAGGGCATCATTTTAAGGTATTGGAGAAAATTATACGGGAGAAGTCAGTGTTAAGTTTTTTTTTACCCAGCGAGTGGAGGATGTGTGGAATACTCTACCAGGGGGATGATAGAGGCAGATACATTAGGGTCATTTAAGAGACTCTCAGATAGACACATGATTGATGGAGGGCTGTGTGGGAGGGTAGGTTAGAAGGTTGGCACAACATTGTGAGATAAAGGGCCTGTACAGTGGTAATGTTCTACGTTCACTCAATGCGATAGTTATCTGTCGTCACCGCTCACCTGAACCCAACCATTCACTACACTTCCCTTTAATCTCCTGGTTCTTGCCCCTTGACCAATGCAGATGACATCCTTTGTCTACATCCTACAGAATGCTAAATATCTCACAGTTTCCAGAGAAACCAAGGTCCTGCTCCAGGTCTACTAGGCAAATGTAATGTTAGCATTAATTTTGAGAGGGTTAGAGTATAAAAGTAAGGACATGCTGAGGCTTTATGAGGTATTGGTCAGGCCACGTTTGGAGTATTGTGAGCAGTTTTCAGCCCCCTTAGCTAAGGAAAGGTTTGCTGGCATTGGAGAGGTTTGCGAGAATGAATCCAGGAATGAAAGGGTTAACATAGGAGCATTTGTACTCATTGGAGTTTAGGAGAATGGTGGGGGGAGGGAGGAGGGTAATCTTAGTGAAAACTATCGAATAATGAAAGGCATGGATAGAATGGAGTGTCTAGTGGAGAGTAGGACCAGAGGGCACAGCCTCAGAACAGAGGATGTCCACTTAGAACAGAGATTAGCCACTTCTGACTAAAGAACTACCTCGTCTCCATTTTAAATTTCATTGGGGAGGGAGGGAACGTTGACTCAAACCATGAGAGGCCTGCGTTGGGCATTTTCATGCCTTACAGGGCGCAGACTGGAAGACTCCTCACACAGACACTAGAGCAATGTGTGATTAAGTGCCTTGCTCAAGGACACAAACACGCTGCCACAGCTGAGGCTCGAACTAGTGATCGTCAGTTCACTAGACGAATGCCTTAACCACTTGGCCACGTGCCCAACACAAGTTTCATTAGAATAGTGAATCTGTGGAACTCATTGCCACAGACGGGTGTGAAGGCCCAGTTGATAGGCTCTTGATTAGTAATAGTGTTAAAAGTTACGGGGGAAGAGGGCAGGAGAATGAGGTTGAGAGGGGTAACAAATCAGCCATAATGGAATGGCAATGCAGATTTGATGACCAAATAGCCTAATTCTGTTCCCATGTCATACGGTCCTATATTTGCAATCATTTTGCTAAATCTCTTCAACACCCTTTCCAAATTCTTTGCATTTTTTCTAAATATGAAGCCTGGAGCAGAAATGGTGTGACCAGTATCCTCTCTTGCACACTACCCTCTCTGATTCCCAGGGTTTGGGATGATTTTTGTACAATTGAATTTTGCCGTCATTTTCATCTGTAATCCAGATGACGCTTTGTTCCTTTTATAAGTGTACCACTAGTTTATTTTGCCTCTTATCTTAGAATGTATGTGCTGGCATTGGAGAGGGTCCAGAGCAGGCTCACAAGAATGATTCCAGGAATGAGAGGGTTAACTTATGAGAAATATTTGAAGTTTCTGAGCTGGAAATTAGAAGAATGGAGGAGGATCTCATTGAAACCTATTGAATATTCAGGTATTTCTTCAACCAGAGGTGGTGAATCTATGGAATTTTTTGCTGCCAACAGCTGTGGAGGTGGGGTCATTGGGTATATTTAAAGTGGATTAATCAGGGTGGCAAAGGTTATGGGGAAAAGGGAGGGGTAACAAATCAGTCATGATGAAATGGCAGAGCAGTCTCAATGGGCTGAATGACCTGATGTGGCTCTGATGTCTTATGGTCCAATGCTTCCTACCAAAGGTTTCTGCCACATTTTGAGATGTCTGCCTGGTGTCAGTGACTCTAACCATCAGTGGTTGTGTGTGGGGCAGGGGCTCTGACCCCACCGGTGTCACTGGTTCTGTGAACAGTGCGGTGGGGATCCGACGTCTTAACGCTCAGCTGATTACCTTCTTCTGGTGCTCTGCCTGTGACCTCATCATCGCCCGTTGGATCCGTTCCTCCTGGTGCAGTTTCTCTTCCCTCAGTTTCTCCTCCCTCAGCCTGCAGAATAAACAAGTGGGAGTGAGACCGACATTGAGAAGGAGTTCAGTCTCCCATCCTGTGCAACTACAAAGCGTCTTGTGCAGGTGCTGCCTCAAGAAGGCAGCATCCATCATCAAAGATCACACCATCGGCCTTCTGAAAATCCGAATATACGACATCCACTGAACCCCCTTTATCTATCCTACCTGTAATCTCCTCAAAGAATTCCAATAGGTTCGTCAGGCAGGATTTTCCCTGAAGGAAACCATGCTCTATGTACTATCTTGTCCTGTGTCACCAAGTACTCCCATCACCTCGTCCTTAACAATTGACTCCAACATCTTCCCAACCACTGAGGTCAGGCTAACTAGTCTATAATTTCCTTTCTGCTGCCTTCCTCCTTTCTTAAAGAATGAAGTGACATTTGCAATTTTCCAGTACCATGCCAGGGTTCAATGATTTTTGAAAGATCATTTCTGATGCCACCACAATCTCTAACGCTAACTCTTTCAGAACCCTAGGGTGCAGTTCATCTGGTCTGGATGACTTATGTACTTTTAGGTCTTTCAGCTTTTTGAGCACCTTCTCCCTTGTAATAGTAACTGCACCCATTTCTCTTCCTTCACACACTATAACATCAGGCACACTGCTAGTGTCTTCCATAGTGAAGACTGATGCAAAATACTCACTTAGTTCATCAGCCATCTCCTTGTCCCCTGTTATTATTTCTCCTGCCTCATTTTCTAGTGGTCCTACGTCCACTCTCATCTCTCTTTTGAAAAAAACTTTTACTATCCACTTTGATATTATTTGCTAGCTTGCTTTCAAATTTCATCTTTTCCCTGCTAATGATTTTTTTAGTTGCCCTCTGCAGGTTTTTAAAAACTTCCCAGTCCTCTATCTTCCCACTAATTTTTGCTTTGTTGTATGCCCTTTCTTTTGCTTTTACAATAACTTTGACTTTCCTTGTCAGCCACGGTTGTACTACTTTACCATTTGAGTATTTTTTCATTTTTGGAATACATATGTACTGCACCTTCCTCATTTTTCTGAGAAACTCACACCATTGCTGCTCTGCTGTCATCCCTGCCAGCAGCTCCTTCTAATTTACTTTGGTCAACTTCTCTCTCATACCACTGTAATTTCCCTTACTCCATTGAAATACTGCTACATCAGACATTTCTTTCTCCCTATCAAATTTCAAGTTGAACTTGAGCATATTGTGGAAAAAAAGTGCAGTAGACATTTCGGGCCGGGACTCTTTGGCAGTGTGGAGGATCAGAGGGATCTTGGGTCCAAGTCCATAGGACACAAAGCTGCACTGGCCTTCATCAACCGTAGGATTGAGTTCAAGAGCCGAGAGGTAATGATACAGCTATATAGGATGCTGGTCAGACCCCACTTGGAGTACTGTGCTCAGTTCTGGTCACCTCACTACAGGAAGGATGTGGATACTATAGAAAGGGTGCAGAGGAGATTTACAAGGATATTGCCTGGATTGGGGAGCATGCCTTATGAGAATAGGTTGAGTGAACTCAGCCTTTTCTCTTTGGAGTTACAGAGGATGAGAGGTGACCTGATAGAGGTGTATAAGATGAAGAGAGGCATTGATCTTGTGGATAGTCAGAGGCTTTCTCCCACAATGGTTGCCACAAGAGGACATAGGTTTAAGGAGCTGGGGAGTAGGTACAGAGGAGGTGTCAGGGGTAAGTTTTTTACTCAGAGAGTGGTGAGTATGTGGAATGGGCTGCTGGCAACGGTGGTGGAGACGAATACAACGGTCTTTTAAGAGACTTTTAGATAGGTACATGGCGCTTAGTAAAATAGAGGGCTATGGGTAAACCTAGTAATTTCTATGGTCGGGACATGTTGGGCACAACTTTGTGGGCCGAAGGGCCTGTATTGTGCTGTAGGTTTTTTTGTGTTTCTATGTTTCTATGACTTTTCATGGCCCCTCCTGGCTTTCCTAGTTCCCTTCTTTAGTTCTTTTTTGGCTCCTTGATACTCCTCATGTGCTTCATTTGTTTCTAACTTCCAAAGCCTTACATAGTTTTTCTTCTTCACTAGATTCATCATTCATAAATTCATTACATACGGCTCTCTTATCTTTCCATCCCTGTCCTTCCTTCTAACAGGAACATACCTTTCCTGTACTCTGTGCAATTGACCTTTAAACACCCTCCACATATCTGATGTGGATTTGCCAGAGAAAAGGTGTTCCCAATTAACATTGATTAGTTCCTGCCTAATGCCCTCCGAAATTGCCCTACTCCAATTTAAAACTCCCAGAAAGACCATATCTATCCTAATCTATAGCTATCCTGAAAGATAAGGAGTTGTGGTTACTGTGCACCCACTGAAAGCTCAGGCTGATTACCCAACACCAGGTCCAATATGGTTCCTCCTCTCATTGGACCATCCACATATTGATTTCAGAAACCTTCCTGGATATACGTAAACTCTATCCCATCTAGACCCCTACACCAAGAAGGTCCCAGTTTATATTGGGAAACTTGAAACCCCCATGACAACGACCCTCTTACTTTTACACATTTCCTTCATCTGATTACAAGAATCTGATTAGAAGAATCAATGAAACCTATCGAATATTGAAAGGTCTGTACAGAGTGGACATGGAGAGGATGTTTTCTGTAGTGGGAGAGGCTAGGACCAGAGGGCACAGCCTCAGAATACAGGGATGTCCATTGGAACAGAGATGAGGAGGAATTTCTTTAGCCAGAGGGTGGTGAATCTGTGGAATTCATTGCGACAGACAGCTGTGGAGGCCAAGTCATTGGGTGTATTTAAAGTGGAAGTTGATAGCTTCTTGGTAGGTCAAGCTGTTAAAGGATACAGGCAGTTGGCAGGAGAAGGGGGTTGAGAGGGTTAATAAATCAGTCAAAGTAGAACAATGGTGCAGACTTGATGATCTGAATGGGTTAATTCTGCTTGTTTGACTTTTGGCCCTATGGTTCAGTATAGCAACATTCCATTTGGCCCAAACACAACATTGAATTAAATTCGCTTCCATCCTATCTGCTTCCACCACCTCCTCTGGCAGCACGTTCCAGCATTCACAATCCTACATGTGTATAAAAATAATGACTTGTAAATCTCCTTTGAACTTTCCCCCTCTCACCTTAAATACCTGCCCTCCAGTATTTGACATTTCTACTCTTTATGTGTATCATAATTTTGTAAAACACTTCAGATTCAGATGTATTTATCAGCTGTACATTGAACCATACAGTGAAGTGCATTGTTTGTGTTAACAGCCAGCACAACCTAAGGAAGTGCTGGGGGCAGCCCCCAAGTGTCACCGGACATTCTGGCACTGTGACAAGTCTCAGCCTTCGCTGCTACAGAGAAAACAACCCAAGTTGTCTGACCTCTACGCCCTCTAATATAGGCAATGCCCTGGTGAACATCTTCTACAAAGTCTCCACTGCAATCAGAATAGCACACAACAGCAGAATTTACTTTTTATTTATTCAGTGATACAGTGTGGAATAGACCCCTCAAGCTGCACCAACCCAGCAACCCATGAAACCCTGATTTAATCCTAACCCAATCACGGGACAATTTAGTGACCAATTGCCTACCAGGTATGTCTTTGGACTGTGGGAGGAAACCCATGCATTCTATGAGGAGTACAGACTCCTTAGAGATGATGCCAGAATTGAACTCCGAACCCCTACGCCCCACAGACTCAACCTGCAACTTAACCTTCGAGGATCCTGCTCAAGGGCTCCCAAGTCCCTTTGCACATCAGTTTTTCGTATCTTCATTTAGAAAATAGTCAACCCTTTCATTTTTTCCTACCAAAGTGCATGATCATACAACTCCCATCAGGATCTTTTTATCCTTGCAGCTTCTTAACTCTATCCATAATGATTCAAAACCTTCTCACCCTCTGTCACCTCTTTCTAATGATTTGATTTCATTGTTAAGCAACAGAGCAACACCACCTCCTCTGCCCTCCTGCCTGTCTTTCCAATACAATGTGTATCCTTGGACATGAAGCTCCCAGCTATAACCATCTTTCAGCCATGATTCAGTGATGCCCACAACACCATTCCTGCCAGTCTGCAACTGTGTTACAGGTTCATCCAGCTTATTCTGTATAGTGGGTGCATTCAAATCTTCAGTTATGTATTCACTCTGTTGGATTTTGTCTACGTTTTACATTACAGCAAAGTACTTCTAGAACAACAACAGCATGAGCTGCATTCTCCTGACCAAGCTAGATAGCCTGACATTGACCTGTGTTAAACTCCATGGACGACCTGGCCCACGTTCTTGCTGCAGCCTTGTGATAACTCTGCCAGCTCTGATAGCCTGGCACCAGATGCTGGGTGCTTTAACCGACATGGCCTACCACCCTGGGCACCCCTCACCTCATCCTCCTCTCCTTCTCCTTGTTCTTCTCGGCCAGCTCCACCTTTTCCCGAGGCAGCTTCTCGAGGTTTTCAAACAGGTCCTCCAGGTAGTTCTCGATGCTGGTCAGCATCTGCAGAGTAGTCATGTTTGCCTCATTCTCTCCAATGCAGGAGTGGTAAACCTCCATCACCTTCTGATCCAGCGCCTCCAGCATTTTATCCTGTGGTCAGATTGCACAGTTGTCAGACTTCAGACCTGTTTAGCAGATGTACATCGAAAGGTGCAGTGAAATGTTAACAAGGATGCGCTGGGGGCAGCCTGCGAGTGTTCAACAGACCACGCCCACCACACTCAGAACAGAATAAGATGATAACAGCAAAACAAGACCCTTCCTTGGCCCTGGACTCTCAGACATCAGGTGTCCAACTTCGGACTTTGCCCCAGGACTTGCCAGTCATGGGTTTGAACTTTGGCCTTCAACGTCCAAACTAGCACGGACCTTCACCCCAGTGAGCTGGGCCTTGGAGACTGCTTTGGGGCTCCAGCCCTGGTCTTCCATCTTCTGGGCTCACTGGGAGGGGGAGATCAGTGGTAGCAGATGCTGTGTCAGTGAGTGCTACCAGAGAGAAACTGGATTGAGTTTGAGCACTACTACACAGAAACAGGCCCTTCAGCCCATCTAGTCCCTGCCAAACTGTTACACTGCCTAGTCCCATCGACCCACACCTGCACCATATCCCTCCTTAACCCTCCCATCCAAGTCATTATTGAAGCTTCTCTTAAACGTTGCAATCGAACCTACATCCACCACGTCCACTGGCAGCTCGGCCCACACTCTCACCATTCAGCCCAGCATGTCTCTTTCACCCTTCTATCATGACTGATACACTTTTTTTCTCAGCCCCTTTCTCCTGCCTTCTTCCTACGACTTTGACACTCTTACTAATCAAGAACCTAATGATTTGGCTTCCACTGTCTAGCTCCAATGTCTGCACCCGGACCATACCCCTCCATACACCACCCCCCCCCCAGCCATGTACCTATCCAAGCTTTTCTTAAACATTGCAGTCAAACCCGCATTCAGCACTTTCGCTGACAGCTCATTCCACATTCACACCATCCTATGAGTGAAAAAGTTCCCCTTCATATTCCACACACAAAATGCTGGAGGAACTCAGCAGGCCAGGCAGCATCTATGGAAAAAAAGTACAGTCAATGTTTCGGGCCAAAACCCACTCCTGAAGATTTAAACTTCTTCAGGGTAGGCATCCCTGGAAGAGACTTCGCAGAGTAGTAATCCAATCACAAACCAGTGAAAATCTGCAGATGCTGGAAATCTGAGTAATACACACAAAATGCTGGAAGAACTCAGCAGGCCAGGCAGCATCAATGGAAAAAAGTACAGTCGACATTTCGGGACGAAACCCTTCCGTAGGACTGGCTCTCATGTTCCCGTTATTTCTGTTTTCACTCTTAACCTATGACCTCTAGTTCTGGTCTCACCCAACCTCGGTGGAAAAAGCCTGCTTGCATTTACCCTATCTATACCCCTCATAATTTTGCATATCTCTATCAAATCTCCCCTCATTCTCCTACACTCCAGGGAATAAACTACTAACCTATTCAATCTTTCCCTACACTCAAGTCCTCCAGTCCTGGCAACATCCTTGCAAAATTCCTCTGCATTCTTTAAAGCTCATTGATCTCTTTCCTGTAGGTGACCAGAACTGCACTCAGTACTCCAAATTCGATCTCTTCAACCTTTCTCAAGTCCTCAATTCCCAGCAACATCCTTGTAAATGTTCCCTGTATTCTTTCAGTTTTATTGATAGATTTGCTGTGCACTGGTGGAGGAAGAGAGGGAGCATTTAGTGGGAGAGGAGCAATTCCCATGGAGCTACAACCACAGACAAGCCCGGTACCTGATCTTCGATTGTGCTCTGGCTGAACGAGAACATCTTGGCTTTGAGCTCCAGCTCGGCTGCTCTGCTCTCCTCCTTCGCCACAGCCTCAGTCAAAACACTCAGCTGCTGTTTCAGAAAGTCCGTCTCACAGTTCCTGCCAGAGCGTTAAGTCAATTTATTGTCAAGATACATACATGTCACGGTATACCACCCTAAGATTCATTGTCTTAAAGGGACGTACAGGAAAATAAAGAAATACAATAGAATTTATGAAAGTCTATACATAAACAAATACTGCAAAAGATGACAGACTGCAAATAAAATAATACTGTGAACAAGAGTTGTAAAGCCTGTAGGTTGTGGAATGAGCTCAGAGTTGAGATGAGTGATGTTATCCACACCGGTTCAGGAGTCTGAGGGGGAATAACTTTTCCTGAAACTCGTGGTGTGGGAGCCAAGCACTCAGTGCCTCCGCCCCGATGGAGAGCGTGGCCTGGATGGCTGCAGTCCTGGATGACAGATGCTGCTTTCCTGAGGCACTGCTCAATGGCGGGAAGGCATTTGCCTGTGGTGGACTGGGCCGTATCCACCACTTTCAGTAGACTCTGGTCATCATGTCCACAGTCCTGGGGACCCTCCCACCATCCCCAGGAAACAGGACGAGCACCCCTCACCTCCCGAGTCTGGGGGACAGGAGTAGCCATTCACCCTGGGAGCCTGCTCGGTTGGGAAAGGTTGAAGAGATCAAATTTGCAGTTCTGAGCAACACTTCAAACACAATGGGATCCGGGGGAGAAAAACACTGGGCAATTAAATGTGACTAAAACATGCATCAGATGGTTGTAACTGAGGGGGTGGGTTCAGACATGAGAGGGTGGCCCAGGGGATTCCCGAGCTAAGGGCTCAGGTAGGTGAAGGCACCACTGACAGGGAGGAGTTTGAGAGGTCAGACTGGAGGGGGAGGAGGTTCACATGGGTGGGGAGGGAAGGAGGGAGGAGGTTTCACGGCTCGTTGGGAGGAGGTCACGGACGCCAGTGATCACAGCAGGTGGATGTACATTTTAACCTGCGCATCAGCCATGGCCTGTTTGATCTCCTCCACGGCCTCCTCGGTCTCCTGTGAGTTGAGGATGAGTGACAGGTTGTGCTCCTCCAGTTCGGTGTAGATGTCCAACAACTGCTTCGGGTCGGTGAAGTAAATCTCCGGTTCCTGTCCAAGATCAAAGCTCAGACAGTGGATCCTCCCTTCCACCCCTCCACACCCTCTACTCCCCGCCGTCCCTGACTCCTCCCCTCCTCAGCCCCTCCGTATCCCCCGGCTCGTTCCCTCCGCCCCCTCCACATCCCTACTCCTCCCCTTCGCTCCCTCCACATCTCGGACTCCCACTGAAGGTTAACTGCTCTTGCCATGCTCTCCCCACCCACACAGCTCGTGGACGTCTCCTTGCCTGCTGCTCACAAACACATCTCTGCGTGAACCATGAGCAAACTTGGAAATAGAAACGTGGATCCCTTATTGATCCAGCTTGTGAACAGACACTGATCCGAGTAAACAGTTTTACTTGTCATTCGTACAGTGCAACACGTCAACAACCAGCACAGTCTGAGGATGTGCGCGGGGCAGCCTGCAAGAGTCGTCATGCTTCCGGTGCCACGATTTACTCACTCTTTGGCGTGTGGGAGGAAACCAGAGCACCCAGAGGAAACTCGCTTGGTCACGGGGAGGATGTACAAAGCCCTCACTGAGGTGGTGGTATTCAAGTCTGATCTCTCGTGCTGTACGGCCCTGCACTAACCGCTACGCTATCGTGCTGTCCCATCGTCAGTGCGTGCAGAGGCACTGGTGCGGGTGATGGGGCACCACAGCGACGTGGTGGTTAGCACAACGCAATGACAGCACAGGACATTCCGGAGATCGGAGACCAATTCCGGAGCTGCTCTGTGAGGAGTGCCTGTACGTTCCCCACTGTGGAATGTCTGGGTTTTCCCTGGGCGCTCCAGGTTCCTCCCACAAACTGGGTAGGTGAATTGGTGAATTGCCTCATGATTAGGGTAGGGTTACTCGTGGTTGTTGAGGGTTGCGGGCTGGTGTGGCTGAAAGGGTACAGGGTCTACTCCATGATGTCTTGCTAAACGTAATGAAAATAAAAGGATGCTGACAGGGAGGATGAGCTGGCTGGACCAACGGTGTCAGCAAGCAATTGATACCGTGAAATGATGTATGACTGAAAAGTCAACCAAACCTCATCATTGCTTAACCAGTCCAGCTCCTCAGACTTCGCCTCAATGGAAACAGCACTGGTCCTTAACAGGAAACAGGACACAAAGGGTTAACAGAGTAGCTAGAGTGTGAAATGTACACCCTTGCTTCACCCACTCACCCCCTCACCCCAGATCGGCTCAATGTGACATCAACAGTCACCAGAGGAGACACAGTTCAACAATGGGATTCTTAGTAATCTCATTGGGCCTACACATCCAGTGGAGACTGAATCACAGGCCGTGGCAGGAATGAATCTCCCTCCACACCGTCCCATCACACACTCCCGGGGTCAGACACGGAGTGAAGGTCCCTCCGCACCGTCCCATCACACACTCCCGGGGTCAGACACGGAGTGAAGGTCCCTCCGCACCGTCCCATCACACACTCCCGGGGTCAGACACGGAGTGAATCTCCCCCCGCACCGTCCCATCACACACTCCCGGGGTCAGACACGGAGTGAATCTCCCCCCGCACCGTCCCATCACACACTCCCGGGGTCAGACACGGAGTGAATCTCCCCCCGCACCGTCCCATCACACACTCCCGGGGTCAGACACGGAGTGAATCTCCCCCCGCACCGTCCCCTCACACACTCCCGGGGTCAGACACGGAGTGAATCTCCCCCCGCACCGTCCCCTCACACACTCCCGGGGTCAGACACGGAGTGAATCTCCCCCCGCACCGTCCCCTCACACACTCCCGGGGTCAGACACGGAGTGAATCTCCCCCCGCACCGTCCCCTCACACACTCCCGGGGTCAGACACGGAGTGAATCTCCCCCCGCACCGTCCCACCACACACTCCCGGGGTCAGACACGGAGTGAATCTCCCCCCGCACCGTCCCCTCACACACTCCCGGGGTCAGACACGGAGTGAATCTCCCCCCGCACCGTCCCATCACACACTCCCGGGGTCAGACACGGAGTGAATCTCCCCCCGCACCGTCCCCTCACACACTCCCGGGGTCAGACACGGAGTGAATCTCCCCCCGCACCGTCCCCTCACACACAAAGTAACACCCCTCCTGTATGCTGGAACTGTGCCCTGTGCTTTTGATGCATTCCTGCTGTAGTCTCACTGCCCCCTCACCCTCGAGGTGCCGGGGTCCCTCACTGTACCGTGTACTTACTTCCTCCATTTGGCAGAGTCCCTGGATCGCTGCAGCGGAGACCGCATCCCTATGACTGACTGCACGCCAATTCGACTGCCCTTTCCTGCAGGCAGAAAGGAGGGAGAGGCCCCATTAACACAAGCCTGAGCTCATCAGCCCCACAAAGGCCCCCATTCCCCGACTGGCCGTCGCTTACTCGGCAGTGAGGGGAGTTCTGTGCTTTTCCCCTTAATGAAAGGTACAGCATATCGTTGAGGATACTGTTGGGGAGGATGACAGCAACCTGGTCTCTGGCACTGAGTCTGGCCCTGTGACTCATTAGGAAAGGGAGGGGGTGGGGGTGAGTCTGGCCCTGTGGCTCATTAGGAAAGGGAGGGGGTGGGGGTGAGTCTGGCCCTGTGACTCATTAGGAAAGGGGGGGTGGGGGTGAGTCTGGCCCTGTGACTCATTAGGAAAGGGGGGGTGGGGGTGAGTCTGGCCCTGTGACTCATTAGGAAAGGGGGGGGTGGGGGTGAGTCTGGCCCTGTGACTCATTAGGAAAGGGGGGGTGGGGGTGAATCTGGCCCTGTGACTCATTAGGAAAGGGGGGGTTGGGGTGAGTCTGGCCCTGTGCTCATTAGGAAAGGGGGGGTGGGGGTGAGTCTGGCCCTGTGGCTCATTAGGAAAGGGGGGGTGGGGGTGAGTCTGGCCCTGTGGCTCATTAGTAAAGGGAGGGGTGGGGGTGAGTCTGGCCCTGTGACTCATTAGGAAAGGGGGGGTGGGGGTGAGTCTGGCCCTGTGCTCATTAGGAAAGGGGGGGTGGGGGTGAGTCTGGACCCGTGACTCATTAGGAAAGGGGGGGGTGGGGGTGAGTCTGGCCCTGTGACTCATTAGGAAAGGGGGGGTGGGGGTGAGTCTGGCCCTGTGCTCATTAGGAAAGGGGGGGTGGGGGTGAGTCTGGCCCTGTGACTCATTAGGAAAGGGGGGGTGGGGGTGAGTCTGGCCCTGTGCTCGTTAGGAAAGGGGGGGTGGGGGTGAGTCTGGCCCTGTGGCTCATTAGGAAAGGGGGGGTTGGGGTGAGTCTGGCCCTGTGCTCATTAGGAAAGGGGGGGGTGGGGGTGAGTCTGGCCCTGTGGCTCATTAGGAAAGGGGGGGGTGGGGGTGAGTCTGGCCCTGTGGCTCATTAGGAAAGGGGGGGTGGGGGTGAGTCTGGCCCTGTGGCTCATTAGTAAAGGGAGGGGTGGGGGTGAGTCTGGCCCTGTGACTCATTAGGAAAGGGGGGGTGGGGGTGAGTCTGGCCCTGTGCTCATTAGGAAAGGGGGGGTGGGGGTGAGTCTGGCCCTGTGACTCATTAGGAAAGGGGGGGTGGGGGTGAGTCTGGCCCTGTGACTCATTAGGAAAGGGGGGGTGGGGGTGAGTCTGGCCCTGTGCTCATTAGGAAAGGGGGGGTGGGGGTGAGTCTGGCCCTGTGACTCATTAGGAAAGGGGGGGTGGGGGTGAGTCTGGCCCTGTGCTCGTTAGGAAAGGGGGGGTGGGGGTGAGTCTGGCCCTGTGGCTCATTAGGAAAGGGGGGGTTGGGGTGAGTCTGGCCCTGTGCTCATTAGGAAAGGGGGGGGTGGGGGTGAGTCTGGCCCTGTGGCTCATTAGGAAAGGGGGGGGTGGGGGTGAGTCTGGCCCTGTGGCTCATTAGGAAAGGGGGGGTGGGGGTGAGTCTGGCCCTGTGGCTCATTAGTAAAGGGAGGGGTGGGGGTGAGTCTGGCCCTGTGACTCATTAGGAAAGGGGGGGTGGGGGTGAGTCTGGCCCTGTGCTCATTAGGAAAGGGGGGGTGGGGGTGAGTCTGGCCCTGTGACTCATTAGGAAAGGGGGGGTGGGGGTGAGTCTGGCCCTGTGACTCATTAGGAAAGGGGGGGTGGGGGTGAGTCTGGCCCTGTGCTCATTAGGAAAGGGGGGGTGGGGGTGAGTCTGGACCCGTGACTCATTAGGAAAGGGGGGGGTGGGGGTGAGTCTGGCCCTGTGCTCATTAGGAAAGGGGGGGTGGGGGTGAGTCTGGCCCTGTGACTCATTAGGAAAGGGGGGGTGGGGGTGAGTCTGGCCCTGTGCTCATTAGGAAAGGGGGGGTGGGGGTGAGTCTGGCCCTGTGACTCATTAGGAAAGGGGGGGTGGGGGTGAGTCTGGCCCTGTGCTCGTTAGGAAAGGGGGGGTGGGGGTGAGTCTGGCCCTGTGGCTCATTAGTAAAGGGAGGGGTGGGGGTGAGTCTGGCCCTGTGACTCATTAGGAAAGGGGGGGTGGGGGTGAGTCTGGCCCTGTGACTCATTAGGAAAGGGGGGGTGGGGGTGAGTCTGGCCCTGTGCTCATTAGGAAAGGGGGGGTGGGGGTGAGTCTGGCCCTGTGACTCATTAGGAAAGGGGGGGTGGGGGTGAGTCTGGCCCTGTGCTCATTAGGAAAGGGGGGGTGGGGGTGAGTCTGGCCCTGTGCTCGTTAGGAAAGGCGGGGTGGGGGTGAGTCTGGCCCTGTGGCTCATTAGGAAAGGGGGGGGTGGGGGTGAGTCTGGCCCTGTGCTCATTAGGAAAGGGGGGGTGGGGGTGAGTCTGGCCCTGTGCTCATTAGGAAAGGGGGGGTGGGGGTGAGTCTGGCCCTGTGCTCGTTAGGAAAAGGGGGGTGGGGGTGAATCTGCAGTAATGATTGGAGGCTCCATCATTAGAGGAAATGAAAGCAGATTCTGTGGACGTGATAGCCACACCTGGGCTGTATGTTGCCTCCCAGGTGCCCAGGTACACAGCATTCTCAAGGGGGGTAGCTGCTGAATGTTCTGGGGTGTAGATGTTTCACTGGGGAAGAGGGGTGAAGGAGCTGGGGAGTCTCACTGCCATTCAGGGAGAGGATCACAGCTGCAGTAAAAGAGGATGCTGTCAAGGGATTGTCTACCGAGTCAAGTGTAGGTGGAAGTCAGAAACAGGAAGGGAGCAATCACTCTGTTGGGAGTATTCTGCAGACCCTCCAATAGCACTAGAGACACTGAGGAATAAATTGGGAAGCAGAGTTTCAAAAGGTGCATAAAATAACAGGGTTGTTGTCATGGGTGACTTTAACTTCCCAAATATTGATTGACACCTCCTTAGTGCAAAAGGTTTCGATGGGCAAAATTTGCTAGGTGTGGCCAGGAAGGATTCATGATACAATATGTAAACAAGCCATCTAGAGAGGCTACACTGGATCTGCAGTAGATAATGAACTGGGTCAGGTATCAGTGACCACAACCCCCTGACTTTTATCATAGACTTGGAGAGCTACAGTATATGAGCAGATGGTTAGGAAAAATATTTAACTGGGAGAGTGCCAGTTCTGATGCTATGAATGTGAATTGGGAACAGTTGTACTTGGGGAGTTGGACAGTGGAAACGTGGAGGTTGTTTCGGGAGCACTTGCACGGAGTTCTGGATAGGCTAGTCCCATTGAGACGGAAAGGACGGTGGGTTGAAGGAACCGTGGTTAACAAGAGATATGGAACACCTCGTCAAGAGGAAGAAAGAGGCTTATTTAAGGTTTAGGAAGCAAGGATCAGACAAGGCTCTGGAGAGTTACAAGGTAGCCAGGAAGGAGCTGAAGAATGATCTTGGGAGAGCTCAAAGGGGGCATGAAAAGACCTTGGTGAGGAAGATTAAGGAAATCCCCAGGGCATTCTACAAGTACATGAAGAAAAGGACAATGACTAGACTGGGGGTAGGATCAATCAGGGATAGAACAGGAAACATGTGTCTGGAGTCGGAGGAGGTAGGGGAGGTCCTTAATGTATACCTTGCTTCGGTATTGACCAGTGAGAGGGACATAGACATTTGTGAGGACAGAGTAAAACAGGCTGATATGATGGAACATGCCCATGTTCAGAAAGAGGATGTACTGGAACTTTTGAAAAGTATTAGGATAGATGTCCCCAGGGCCAGATGGGATGTACCCCAGGTTACTACGGGAAGCAAGGGGAGAGATTGCTGAGCTCTCACCAATAATCTTTGCATCCTCACTGATGACTGGAGGGTGACAAATGTTACTCCTTTGTTCAAGAAAGGGAGTAGGGATGATCCTGGGAATTACAGACCAGTGAATTTTACTTCAGTGGTGAGCAAATTAATGGCGAGAATTCTTACAGACAAGATTTTAAAGTATTTGGAGTATTGCCTGATTAGAGATAATCAGCACGGCTTTGTGGTCATGCCTCACGATCCTGATTGAATTCTTTGCGTATTTGACAAAGCACATTGATGAAGGTGGAGCAGTGGATGTGGTATGTATGAATTTTAGTAAGGTGTTTAATAAGGTTCCCCATGGTAGGCTCATTCAGAACGCAAGGATGCATGGGATCCAGGGAAAACTCAGAACTGGCTTGCCCACTGATGCCAGACAGAGGTTGTAGATGCAGTGAATTCTGCCTGGTAGTTTGTGACAATTCGTGTTCCGTTGGGATCGGTTCTGGCCACCCAAGTAAAACAACAAGTCATTTGGCTGATACGCACGGTCTACGACAGGCAGTGGTGTAATCCTGGATGCTTCTCTTGAACTGATTTTTGCCAACTTTATTTCCTTTTTCTTCCTCTCCCTCTCTTCCCTCCACTCCTTTGGAGACAGTTTCATCAGGAAATCCCTGTACACCCGGTAGTCCTTCAGCGTCTCCTCATACTTGACAATGTCGCTGGAGGAGTGAGAAGGACAGAGGTAAGGTAGTGACACTGGTTCCCGCTCTGCTTTGCGGACAGTAAGGTGGGTGGGGGAGGGGGGCATCAGGACACTGAAGCCAGAGTGAATGCAACCTGCAGATGTTGGAATGCTGAAACAAAATCTGAAAATAAAGCGACCAGTTGGGACATTGGCCTGTGATTTACTCTTGTGGTGGGAACATTATTGATAGGGATTCCTTAGCAACAGGATTACTTGTATTTGGAAAAGCACAAGATATAGGAGCAGAATTCTCCTGTCTTCTCCCTGTAACCCTTGACACCTTTACTAATCAAGAATCTATCCCAATAACTTGGACTCCACAGCCATCTATGATAATGAATTCCACAAATTCATCACCTTCTCACTGAAGAAATTCCTCCTCATCTTCGTTCTATTCTGAGGCTGTGTCCTCTGGTCCTAGACTCCCCACTATAGAAAACAACGTGGAGTTATTGGGGACAGCTAGGTATCTGTGTCTGAGGAGGTCATGTCCAACAAATGTGATTTGAGCTTGTTAAGGAGATGAAAGTGACTGATGAGGTTAGGGTGGTAGGTGTTATAGAACATAGAATAGTACAGCACAGTACAGGCCCTTCTGCCCATAATGTTGTGCCGACCCTTAAACCCTGCCTCCCACATAACCCCCCACTTTAAATTCCTCCATATACCTGTCTAGTAGTCTCTTAAACTTCACTAGTGTATCTGCCTCCACCACTGACTCAGGCAGTGCATTCCACGCACCAACCACTCTGAGTGAAAAACCTTCCTCTAATATCCCCCTTCAACTTCCCACCCCTTACCTTAAAGCCATGTCCTCTTGTATTGAGCAGTGGTGCCCTGGGGAAGAGGCGCTGGCTATCCACTCTATCTATTCCTCTTATTATCTTGTACATCTCTATCATGTCTCCTCTCATCCTCCTTCTCTCCAAAGAGTAAAGCCCTTGCTCCCTTAATCTCTGATCATAATCCATGCTCTCTAAACCAGGCAGCATCCTGGTGAATCTCCTCTGTACCTACATGAACTGCATGAACTTTATCTACATGAGCTTCACTGAGGCTAGCTTGAGCGAGCTAGGGTGTTTCCCTTTGGATGGGAGGTGACTTGACAGAGGTGTTCAAGATGATAAGAGGGAGATCGAGTGGAGAGCCAGAGACTTTTTTCGGAGGGCAGAAATGACTAATACAAGGGGCGTGATTTTAAGGCGATTGGAAGAAAGTGTAGGGGTGGGGGGAGAATGTCAGAGGCAGCTTTTTTTATATTATACACACACAGACGCACAGAGAACAGCGGGTGCATGGAATGCACTGCCAGGGTGATAGTAGAAATAGATACATCAGTGGAATTTAAGAAACTCTTAGATAGGCACATAGATGATAGAAAACTGGAGGACTAAGGGGAGAGAAGGGTTAGATTGATCTAAGAATGTTAAAGGGTCAGCACAACATTGTGTGCTGTGTTCTATGTTAATAAAATAAATAATGTCTCTGGTGGTAAGCTGGTCCAGAAGATTAAGTCACAGGTGATCCACAGTGAGTTGGCAAGTTGGATTCACAATTAGTTTGGCTGTTAGAAGACAGGGGGGCAGTGATGAAGATGTGTTGTTCTGGCAGGAGGTCTGTGACCAATGGTGTCCACAGGCATCAGAGCTGGGGCCTCTGATGTTTGTGAAATATTTAATTAACCTGGATGAAAATGTAGGAGTGAAGTTTGTAGAGGACATGAAAATTGGTGGAGCTGTGGAGAGTGAGGATGGCTGTCAAAGTATCTAGCAGGGTATGGACCGTTTGGTAACACGAGCAGAGAAATGGCTGATAGAGTCTAATCCCGATGTGTTGCACTTTGGAAGGTCAAGTGCAAGAGGAAAGTGTACAGTGAATGGCAGGACCCTCAGGAGCACTGATGTCCAGAGGGATCTTGGGGTGCAAGTCCACATCTCCCTGAAAGGGTAAACACAAATGGATAGGTGGTGGGGAATGCAGATGGCATGCTTGTGTTCTTGGTTGGGACCTTGGGTAAAGGAGTCAGGAAGTCATGTTGGCCTTTGGTCAGACCACATTTGGAGTATTGTGTGTATTTCTGGTCACCCCTTTACAGGAAGGGTGTGGAGTTTGAGGACTTTAGTAAAGCTTTTGACAAGGACCAATGGTGTTCTGCAGGGATCATTGGTAGGACCTCTTTTGTTTGTGATATATAGAAATTATTTGGATGACAATAGAGGTGGCCTGATCACTGAGTTTGTAAATGACACAGAAATTGGTGGAACTGTGGAGAGTGAGGAAGATTGCAAATGAATTCAGCAGGATGTGGACCGTTTGGTAACATGGACAAAGACATGGAAGGTGGAGTTAAATCCAGATGTGTTGCATTTTGGGAAAGGTTAGACATCAGTCTGTAGTATCCTCTATGGCCATGATGAGGTCACTCTCAGGCTGGAGGAGCAACACCTCACATACTGTACCACTCGGGTAGCCACCAACCAGACAGCATGAACACAGATTTCTCTAACTTCCAGTAATTTTTCTCCCCTCCCCCTCCTCTCCTTTTCCATTCCCTAGTCTGGCCCCTGTTATCCCTTCTCCTCTCCTCACCCCCCACTGGTTCCCCTCCTCTTTGCTCTTCTCCCATAGCCCACTCCCCTGTCCCATCTTTTTCAGCCTTTTCCACCCATTGCCCCTCCTTCCCACTTTCTTATTCTGGCATCTTCCCCACTCCTTTCCAGTCGTTACAGAGGGTCTCGGCCTGAAATGCTGACTGTTTATTCCCCTCCACAGATGCTGCCTAACCTGGAGTTTCTCCAATGTTCCGTGTGGGTTACAGAGGAAAACCACCGCTTCACCACCATCCCGATTTCAAAATACATTGCCATTCCATCTCTGACCCTGGTGTCTAAATCGTGCGGCAGACCCCAGTGTTGTCCAGTTCTTTGACCCTTCATTCTAAATTGCCAATCAGTAGGACTGGGGAAGTCAAAGAGGCTCACTCCCACCTTCTGAAGGACATTTGTAACCAACATCCCCATCCCAAAAACTGAAGCAAAGCCTAGAGTCTGGAGGCCTCCCCTGGGGTGGGAGGACTGTCTGCATGGTTGGGTGGGAGGTAGGACATGGTTCGTGTTGTTGTTGCTTGTCTTGCTCTGCTGGGCACGGCGGGCATGTTACTCTGGAACTGGAATGTATGTTGGCACTGGCGAGTTGCCCCCAGCACAGCCTCGGGTTGTTGTCGGTTGTTAACACAAGCAGCACATCTCACTCCGTTTCAACGTGTGCGTGATAAGTGAATCTGATCGAATAAAGCACTCACTTTTTCACTGCCATCATCTGCGTTGTCAACTTCTTTATCTCTGCAACTTTTTCCATCTTCAGTTTGGTCTCCTGCTCCGCTCTGCAAATACACACAGGGTCAACACTTCAATCCTGGGGGACAGAGAGTAGTTCTGTCCCCTCTCTGGGGCCACAGAACCTACAGAGATTCCCCATGCGAGCTGAACCATCTAGTAATCTACAGGGTGAAAACCTGTCTCCAAGCACACTCAAACAGCCAACGTCCTACAGAGAACTCCTCCCCCATCACCACCTGCTAGGCAAATACAAACAGAGTCAACACGTAATCCTGGGGAGCAGAGAGTCCTGTCTCACCTCTGGGGCCACAGAACAGAAGGTTGTCCATCTAGAGATGAACAGAAATGAGAAGGAATTTCTTCAGAGAGATTGTAGTGAATCTGTGGAATCCATTGCCATGGGCAGCTATGGAGACTAAGTCACTGAGTATATTTAAAGCAGAGGTTGAAAGATTTTTGATTGGCCAGCGTGTGTTAAAGGTTACAGAAAGGGATTTGAGAGGGATAATAAATCAGCCATGATGGAATGGTGGACTCGATGGGCGAGTGGCATAATTGTGCTCCAGTTTTATGGTCTTACGGATAAAAAATCCGATTCTTACTCTGATTTTGACCACTCGGGACATGCCCTCTTCTCATTACCGACGTCAGGGAGGAGGTACAGGAGCCTGAAGTCCCACACTCAATGTTTCAGAAACAGTTTCTTCACCGTCAGATCTTTGAATGGTCCATGAACATGACCTCAATATTTCGCTCTCTTTTTGCACTACTTGTATATTTAGTATCTCTGTTTGTAACTTAGGCCCTTGCACTGTACTGTAACCAGTAAACATCTGATATCAAGCTATAAAAGTCAGTGATAATAAACCTGTTTCTGAATCGGACATTGGTTGGGGACTTTAGCTCCTGTGGAGAATAGAAAAGGTTCCACGTTTACATTTGCATTGCTTGCACTGAATTCTTGTCGTTCTCCTTCAAGAACTCGTCGAACATGGCGGCGTCCTCCTCCAGGAATCGCTCTGCCATCTGCAATTTCTGTTCCTCGGCAGCCGCGGCTTCTTCCAGTTTCCCGATCTCATCCTTCTTCATGGTCAGCGAGTACTAGACACAAACAATTGCCCAAAGAGCATTAGGAACTAGGACAACACTACGCCCATCTCATCTACCTCCCCACACAGCTGCAAGAAACTGCAGAGTTACGGCCACAACTCAGGAACTAGCCGTACCTGCGTGGACTTTGTGTGCACTTCTCGCTGATCCCAGAGCATCCTACACATTCTATATTCTCTCCCCCCCCCCTCATCAGGCAGAAGATAAAGCCTGAAAACAGGTCCCACCAGGCTCAAGGGCAGCTTCTACCCCACTGTTATTCAACTATTGAAAGATCCCTTGTACAACACGATGGACTCTTGGCCTCACAGCCTGGCCAGTTATGAACTTAACTGCACTGCGCCTTTTCAGTAGCTGTTACTCTTTATTCTGCATTTTGTTATTGTTTTCCCTTGTTCTCCTTCAATCACCGCATAATGATCGGATCTGTATGAACAGGGTGCAAGACAAGCTTCTCACTGTATCCCAGTACACGTGACTATCATAAACCAATTCCAACAGCAATATACTGCATTCTGTTCTCGTTTTCCCCGGACCACCTCAGTGATGTGATGAAATAAACTGTATGGATGGCATTCAAACCAAAGGTGGCTTTCACTGTACCTCGGTGCATATGACAATAATAAACCAATCTGTCAATTTGAATTTAGCCTGGAGAAGATGCTACATCAAATAGATTCTCCACAGTGTTAGGTAGAGAGTTACCTGAAGCATAAACATTTCCCGCTTCTTGTTGATGTAATCATTCAGTGTTTCCTTCTCAATGTGACGGTCTGAAAGGGCACACACACATTAACACAATAGACGCTGCAGAAGCTGGAAATCCAGAGTAACACACAATGCTGGTATAGCTCAGCAGATCAGGTAGCATCAATGGAGAGGAATAAACAGTCAACGCTTCGAGGGGAGACTCATCAGGACCAGAAAGTAAGGGAACAGAAGCCAGAATAATCTATCCCTCTCAAAATTTTGCATCCCTCTTTCAAATCTCATCCCCTCATTGTATGTTTTAGGAGCAACCTCTTCCCCTCTACCATCAGAATTCTGAACAGACTATGAACCCATGGATATCACCTCACAATTTTACGCTATTTTTCTTCATATTCTTATTGCCATTTATAGTATTTTTTTTTAACGAGCTCAGGGCATGGATCAACATATGGAATTATGATTTCGTAGCCATTAGTGAGACTTGTTTGCAGGAGGGGCAGGACTGGCAGTTCAATATTCCGGGATTCCGTTGTTTTAGTTGTGACAGAGTGGGGGGGGGATTAAAGGAAGAGGGGTGGTGTTACTAGTCAGGGAAAATGTCATGGCAGTGCTCCGTGAGGACAGACTGGAGAACACATTTAGTGAAACGTTATGGGTGGAACTGAGGAATTAGAAAGTTATGACCACGTTATTAGGGCTATATTACAGACCACCCACCGGTGATAGGGATTTAGAGGAACAAATTATAGAGAGATTGCAGACTTTTGGAAGAAACACAAGGTTGTTATAGGAGGTGATTTTAACTTTGCACACATTGACTGAGACTCCCATATTGTAAAAGAACTAGATGGGATAGAGTTTGTCAAATGTGTTCAGGGAAGTTTCCTCAATCAGTTCTCAGAAGTCCCAATAAGAGAATGTGAGATACTGGATCTGCCATTAGGGAATGAGACAAGGCAGGTGATAGAAGTTTGTGTAGGGGAGAACCTTGCAGCTAGTGATCATAATGCCATTAGTTTCAAAGTAAACTTGGAAAAAGATAGCTACACACATCAAAGTTGCTGGTGAATGCAGCAGGCCAGGCAGCTTCTCTAGGAAGAGGTACAGTCGACGTTTCGGGCTGAGACCCTTCGTCAGGACTAACTGAAGGAAGAGCTAGTAAGAGATTTGAAAGTGGCAGGGGGAGGGGGAGATCCGAAATGATAGGAGAAGACAGGAGGGAGAGGGATGGAGCCAAGAGCTGGACAGGTGATTGGCAAAGGGGATATGAGAGGATCATGGGACAGGAGGCCCAGGGAGAAGGAAAGGGGGGATGGGGAAAAAAAACCCAGAGGATGGGCAAGGGGTGTAGTCAGAGGGACAGAGGGAGAAAAAGGAGGGAGAGAGAGAGAATGTGTGTATATAAATAAATAACGGATGGGGTACGAGCGGGAGGTGGGGCATTAGCGGAAGTTAGAGAAGTCGATGTTCATGCCATCAGGTTGGAGGCTACCCAGACGGAATATAAGGTGTTGTTCCTCCAACCTGAGTGTGGCTTCACCTTTACAGTAGAGGAGGCCGTGGATGTTTGCATTGGTAAAAGATAGGTCAGTTCTGCAGACTGAGATTTTAAATTGGAGAAAGACTAATGTTGATGTATCATAAGAACATAAGAAATAGGAGCAGGAGTAGGCCATCCGTCCCATCGAGCCTGCCCTGCCATTCAATAAGATCATGGCTGATCTGTCCGTAAACTCAGCCCCATCGACCTACCTTTTCCCTATAACCCTTAATTCCCTTACAATGTAAAAACCTATCTAACTGCTTCTTAAATATATTTAGGTGAGGAAGCCTCAACTGCTTCCCTGGGCAGAGAATTCCACAGATTCACCACTCTCTGGGACAAACATTCTATCCTCATCTCCGTCCTAAATCTTCTCCCCTGAATCTCGAGACAATGTCCCCTAGTTCTAGTCTCACCCACCAATGGAAACAACTTTCCTACTTCTATCTTATCTATCCATTTCAAAATTGTGTATGTTCCTATAAGATCCCCTCTCATTCTTCTATATCCCGGAGAGTATAGTCCCAGCCGACTCAATCTCTCCTCATAGGATAACCCCTTCATTATATGTACTTGTTCTTGCAGAAAAGTGGCCCCAGGACAACAGCCCATAAGCTATCAATCTTCAGACCACGGCATCTAGGGACTTGATGCTAATATTATTTTGTGAATGTATGTGCTATTGTAACTATATGCGCTAGGTCTGACTGTATGTACTGTGTTCTACCCTTGGCCCTGGAGGAATGATGTTTTGTTCAGCAGTATCCCTGTGTATCACTGAACGACAATTAAACTTGAAACATGGAAACATAGAAAACCTACAGCACAATACAGGCCCTTCAGCCCACAAAGCTGTGCCAAACATGTCCTTACCTTAGAATTACCTAGGCTTACCCATAGCCCTCCATTTTTCTAACCTCCATGTAGCCACCCAGAAGTCTCTTAAAAGACCCTATTGTATCCGCCTCCACCACTGCCGTCGGCAGCTCATTCCACGCACTCACCACTCTCTGTGAAAAAACTTACCCTGACATATCCTCTGTAATTACTGCCAAGCACCTTAAAACTATGCCCTCTTGTGTTATCCATTTCAGCCCTGGGAAAAAGCCTCAGACTATCCACACGATCAATGCCTCTCATCATCTTATACACCTCTATCAGGTCACCTCTCATCCTCCATCGCTCCAAGGAGAAAAGGCCGAGTTCACTCAACCTTTTCTCATAAGGCATGCTCCCCAATCCAGGCAACATCCTTGTAAACTTCCTCTGCACCCTTTCTATAGTTTCCACATCCTTCCTGTAGTGAAGCAACCAGAACTGAGCACAGTACTCCAAGTGGGGTCTGACCAGGGTCCCATATAGCTGCAATATTACCTCTCGACTCTTAAATTCAATCCCACGATTGATGAAGGCCAATGCACCATATGCCTTCTTAACCACAGAGTCAACCTGCGCAGCTGCTTTGAGTGTCCTATGGACTCAGACCCCAAGATCTCTCTGATCCTCCACACTGCCAGGAGTCTTACCATTAATACTATATTCTGTCATCATATTTGACCTACCAAAATGAACCACTTCACACTTATCTGGGTTGAACTCAATCTGCCACTTCTCAGCCCAGTTTTGCATCCTATCAATGTCCCGCTGTAACCTCTGACAGCCCTCCACACTATCCACAACACCCCCAACCTTTGTGTCATCAGCAAACTTACTAACCCATCCCTCCACTTCCTCATCCAGGTCATTTATAAAAATCACAAAGCGTAGCGGTCCCAGAACAGATCTCTGAGGCACACCGCTGGTGTATTCAACGCAGAATATGACCCATCTACAACCACTCTTTGCCTTCTGTGGGCAAGTCAATTCTGGATCCACAAAGCAATGTCCCCTTGGATCCCATGCCTCCTTACTTTCTCAATAAGCCTTGCATGGGGTACCTTATCAAACGCCTTGCTGAAATCCATATACACTACAACTTGATCATTACAAAAACATTGTGATCTGATGTTTCCTTCTATGCTAATGCAGGCCCCTCAGTGAGGTCGTCAGGCTCAATATCATCCCAAATGGTTCATCTCCACTGTGACGGGTAGTGACACAAGGGTTTATAGAACAAACAACAGTACAGGTCCTTGGACCACAATGTTTGTGCCAAACTTTTAATCTGGGAGTGTGTGGTGGGATGGTATGGAGAGAGCTTCACTCTGTGCCTGACCCCAGGAGTGTGTGATAAGACCACAAGACATAGGAGCAGAATTAGGCCATTTGGCCCATCGAGTCCGCTCCACCATTCAGTCATGGCTGATCCTTTCTTTCTCCTCCTCAACCCCACTCCCTGTAACCTTTGATGCCATGTCCAATCAAGAATCTATCAAACTCTGCCTCCTAAGGGTTCTTATATTGTGATCACTGTCTCCTAAGGGTTCTTTTACCTTAAGCTCCCTAATCATGTCCAGTTCATTTCATAACACCCAATCTAGTATAGCTGATCCCACGACAAACTGCTCTAAAAAGCCATCTCTTAGGCATTCAACAAACACTCTCTTGACATCTATTACCAACCTGATTTTCCCAATTGACCTGCATGTTAAAATCTCCCATGAATACCATAACATTGTCATTTTGACTCACCCTTTTCTATTTCTTGTTGTAATCTATGGTCCACATCCCAGCTACTGTTGGGAGGCCTGTGTATAACTGCCATCAGGGTCCTTTTACCCTTGCGGTTTCTTAACTTAACCTGCAAGGATTCAACATCTTCCAATCCTATGTCACATCTTTGTACTGATTTGATGCCATTCTTTACCAGCAAAGCCACACCACCCCCTCTGCTGACCTTCCTATCCCTCCGATACAATGTGTAATCCTGGACATTCAGCTCCCAACTACAACCATCCTTCAGCCATGGTTCAGTGATGGCCACAACATCATACCTGACGATCTGTAATAGTGGAACAAGATCACCCACTTTGTTTCTTACACTCTGTGCAGTGAGATGTAACACTTGAGTGCTGTATTTACTACCCTTTTTGATTCTGCATCCCTAATGCACTGATACTCATCCTGCTGGCTTCAATTCTGTCCTATCATCTGCCTGCCCTTCCTGACAGTCTGACTGCACGCTATCTTTGCTTTTTTACCATTCGTCCAGACCTGTGTCCCTCCTCTCTGATCCCCCTCCCGCCAAATGAATTTAAACCCTCCCCAGCAGCTCTAACAAACCTGCCTGTGAGAATATCATTCCCCCTCAGGTTCAGGTCATACCTCGCTCAGAAGAGATCCCAATGATCCAAGAACCTGAAGCCCTGCCCCCTGCACCAGCTTGTCAGCCACACATTTATCTGCCAAATCATCCTGTTTCTACCCTCACTAACACATGGCACAGGCAACAATCCAGAAATTACTACCCTGGAGGTCCTGCTTCTCAGCTTTCTCCCTAGCTCTCACACAGACGGTAAGAAGGAGGAAGTACCTCTCGTGACTTGAACCTTCCACGTTGGGTCACCTTTGAGAGCGGCGAGTTTTTTCACGTTGGTTTGATGTTCTGCCTCGGGGTCCGTCTCTGTTTCCTCCTCTGCCTTCAGTGCTTTGCCACACTTGGCGTTGGCACGAGCCGTGTATGTGGTCTTCTCATAGACCTTGAGTTTCTTTTGTTCCTCTTGTTGCTGGGTTCCAAAAGCGAGGGCAGGAGGTGAAGAGGGGTGGCAGGGTGCCGGCAGGGGTGAGAGGGAGGTGGGGAGGGGTGGTGGGGCGCGGGGCAGAGGTGGAGGGGCGGTGGGGCTTAGGTCAAGTCCTGGACCTTGCAGGGGCGGGGGGTGGATGTGTGTCAAGTCCGGAGTGAGGAGGGGCCGGGGCATGTTCTGAATATGGCTAAAAGTGGACTGTAAATTAACTTGAAGTCAACCACTATATATGCAGAAAATTACAGAGCAACGAGGCGGCTGTTTGAATCACATTGTGCCTGATCTGGCTCTTTTGAGAACGCTTTTCTTGAGGTTTCACAGATCCATCAATGAGAACGACAGCAGTGGATGACAGGGCTTTGAAATGGCAGGTCATTCAGTGGGAAAATAGTCAATCCATTTTTCCCATCTACTTTCACATTGCACTATTACCCTGTCTCTGCACTGCACTGTTAACCCTTTAAACTGCTGATAATAATATGGTTTATATTGTAAATACATGCTGCTATTTATGTATTTATCCACATTTTATTTCATATTTTATCATCTGACTTCTTTATAATAGTTGAATGTTGTTTTTTGTTGCTTGTTGAGCCCTGACCAACACCACAGCAAATTCCTAATACAATGGATTCCGATTAATTGAGCCCTCAGTTATTTGGGACAACTCTCAAAAGAACAAAGACTAACCTAGAAAGTAGCTGGGATTCCATTCATTTATTTGGGACACTACGTCACTTAATTGGGGCAGGAGAATGTTGCTGAACAGTTTCCAGCTAAAGTCAATCATGTGCAGTTGTTTGGCGGTTAGACACTCCATCATACCTAGAGCGAACAGATTGTAAGTAGTGTCAGTGCCGTGCATTTGTGCTCAAAAAGCAGTGATTTCTGTCGTTGATGGTTGGTGAGATACAAGCAGTAAGAGGTGTTTTGTTCACCGTGGTAGCAAGCAGTCAAGCTTGGAGATGCCAGAAATGAAAATCAGATGATTTCAGTACTGCAACAAGTACAATGAATTTGAAAGTATTGTCAATCATCTTGAACATTATAAAGTAAATGAAGATTTGGAGGGTGCAATTGTCAAAAGCATTGTGAGATAGCAGTCCATTCTCAGCACTAGGTGTGTGTGCTGGTTTTGTTCATTTACAGTCAAAATAACACTGCAGTGTACACTGGAGGAATTCCTCTGTCAACACCTATGAGGAACTAATAGAGAGTTTTATAGTACCATACAGGTATTGGTAGTGTTTGAATTTGTCTGCGTTTCATTTAAATACATAGATTGCTCCTCAGTTAAACAGTAGTTTGTCTTTTTTATATCTTTTTAACCACTTCAATGAAACTTTGGCTAATTGGGCTAAATATACTGGTCCCGATGTGTCCCAATTAACTGGACTTCACTGTACGTGTAAATATGTATGGTGAATAAAATTGATCCTTGATGTTTGAACCATACAGTTTAAAAAAACAGAAACAGTCCTTTCAGAACATCACCTAGATCCCAATCCTTTTGCCCATCTCCATTTTGCCACATAACATTCTATGGTGAGTCTATCACTTGCATACACAAGCACTCCAGTCACTCTACAGGCGAAAGAAATCCGGCGTGCTCCCTTTGACCCTCAAATTTTCATCAATAAACCAAAGAAAGCATCCAATCCAGAAACATCACTGCTGAGTACAACTGCTCTGCCCATGGCGTCAGTATGGTGACTGACACAGGGCTGTGGGGAGAGAGTGGGACAGTGGGACTGACACGGCTGGGGGAGAGTGCAGGGCAGTGGGATCCGTGGCTGTGGGGAGAGCAGGGTTAATAGGATTAGTGTGGGGTCTGACACAAGGCTGAGGGGAGAGCAAGGCTAATGGGATTGATTTACAATCGATTCCAATTAAAATTTTACTGTAATGATAATAGGCCAAAGAAATTTCTTCTACACAGTTTCTAAACCTCCTGCAGTCTGTGTAAGATGTGTCTGACCACTGAGTAATTGTGGAGTTCACAGCCTGATGGCTGGGGCTCAATAACTACCTTCTTCTTCTCTTCTCTCTCGATGTCCCGAAGGGTAAAAATGTCACAATCACGAGGCATCTTGAAGGGATTGTGCTTCTCACTCAGCCGTTGTTTACATGCTGTGGATCAGAATAGGACTGTTATCATTTGTTCATTTATTGCCTCATGTATGGAGAGGTAGACGGGTACAGAGGGCCACGGTCCACATCACTAGGCAGCATGGACTGAGTGGCCTGTTTGCACGCTGTTGTGCTTTATGACTACTGAGCGATAGATCGTTACCGAGTCACTGAGCTCTCACCTCTCTCATGGTTATAAAGATACAACCCACTACAGTGGTGACATCTACAAACTTGTAGATGCAGCTGCACCTGTGACCAGAGAAGGAAGGTAATGAATTCCTGTCACAAACAAGAGGAAATCTGCAGATGCTGGAAATCCGAGCAACGCACACACAAAATGCTGGAGGAACTCAGCAGGCCAGGCAGCATCTGTGGAAAAAAAGTACAGTCGAGGTTTCGGGCCGAGACCCTTCAGCAGGACCGGAGAAAAGAAGATGAGCTGTCAGTGTAAGAAGGAGGGAGGAGGGGAAGAAGAAATACAAAGAGATGGGTGAAACCAGGAAGGGGTGAAGTGAGGAGATGGGAAGTTGATTAGTGAAAGAGATACAGGGCTGGAGAAGGGGGAATCTGACAGGAGAGGACAGAAGGCCATGGGAGAAAGGAAAGGGGGAGGGACATCAGAGGGAGGTGATGGGCAGGCAAGGAGATGAGGTGAGAGAGGGAAATGGGAATGGGAATGGTGAAGTGGGGGAGGCACTACCAGAAGTTTGGGAAATTGATGTTAATGCCATCAAGCTGGAGGCTACCCAGACAGAATATAAGGTATTGCCCCTTCAGCCTGAATGAGGGAGGAATGCACAGTACTGGAGGAACTCAGCAGGTCATGTCTCGACAACAGAGAGGAATAAAGAGTCAATATTTTTATGGAAACCAGCATCTCATCCATAAACTCTTTGTACACTTCTCAGTAAAGCAGCAGACATAATCAACCCCACTCACCCCAGACACTCGCGCTTCTCCCATCGGCATCAGACGCCAAAGCCTGAAAGCAGGGTCCACCAGGCTCATACCCCCGTTACAAGACCATTAAATAGTTCCCTATTATGATCAGATGAATTCTTGACCTCTCAATCTATCTCTTTATGCCCTTGCACTCTATTGTCATTCATTCTCATTCATTCTCTCTCTCTCTAACTGTGACATTCTAGTCTGCATTCTGTTATTGTTTTCCTTGGTTCTACCTCAGTGCACTGTGCAGTGACCTGATTTGTATGAACAGTAATGCAAGACTATATCTTGGAAAAAAATACCATGAGTTGGAATTGGAGTATTGTAAATAATAAACAAATTCCAAAACCAAATCCAATTCCAGCAACAGAACATTATTAGTTACCTGGGATTTTGGGCATTTCTGACTTTTCTGCTGGTTTCTCCACTTGTTGTAAGCTTGCATGGGATACTAGAAAGGAGAAAAATGAGACAGAGAACACTGCAGAGAGAGACCTGATCTATAACATTCAGTGGCCAATACATCAGAATAATCTCATTGGTCCGAATGGGACCTTGTTCAAAATATTGACAGAAAAGAAGTTGGACATCAATACATTGGTACTAATTACTGGACCCTCAGTGTACAGGTGCCCTGGGAGTTTGTGACAGGATGGTGGAGAGGGAGTTTCACTCTGAGTCTAAACTCGGGAGAGTATGATGGGACTGCATGGAGGGAGCTTCACTCCGTGTCTAAACCCAGGGAGTGTGTGATGAGACGGTGTGGAGGGAGCTTCACTCTGTGTCTGACCCCGGGAGTGCGTGATGGGTGGTGTGGAGGGAGCTTCACTCTCTGTCTGACCCCGGGAGTGTGTGATGGGACGGTGTGGAGGGAGCTTCACTCTGTGACTGACCCCGAGAGTGTGTGATGGGACGGTGTGGAGGGAGTTTCACTCTGTGTCTGACCCCGGGAGTGTGTGATGGGACGGTGTGGAGGCAGCTTCACTCTGTGTCTGACCCCGGGAGTGTGTGATGGGACGCTGTGGAGGGAGCTTCACTCTGTGTCTGACCCCGGGAGTGTGTGATGGGACGGTGTGGAGGGAGTTTCACTCTGTGACTGACCCCGGGAGTGTGTGATGGGACGGTGTGGAGGGAGTTTCACTCTCTGTCTGACCCCAGGAGTGTGTGATGGGACGGTGTGGAGGGAGTTTCACTCTGTGTCTGACCCCGGGAGTGTGTGATGAAACAGTGTGGAGGGAGATTCACTCTGTGTCTGACCCCGGGAGTGTGTGATGGGACGGTGTGGAGGGAGATTGACTCTGTCTGACCCCGGGAGTGTGTGATGGGACGGTGTGGAGGGAGTTTCACTCTGTGTCTGACCCCGGGAGTGTGTGATGGCACGGTGTGGAGGGAGCTTCACTCTGTGTCTGACCCCGGGAGTGTGTGATGGGACGGTGCGGAGGGAGTTTCACTCTGTGACTGACCCCGGGAGTGTGTGATGGGACGGTGCGGAGGGAGTTTCACTCTGTGACTGACCCCGGGAGTGTGTGATGGGACGGTGTGGAGGGAGTTTCACTCTGTCTGACCCCGGGAGTGTGTGATGGGACAGTGTGGAGGGAGTTTCACTCTGTCTGACCCCGGGAGTGTGTGATGGGACAGTGTGGAGGGAGTTTCACTCTGTCTGACCCCGGGAGTGTGTGATGGGACGGTGTGGAGGGAGATTGACTCTGTCTGACCCCGGGAGTGTGTGATGGGACGGTGTGGAGGGAGTTTCACTCTGTGTCTGACCCCGGGAGTGTGTGATGGCACGGTGTGGAGGGAGCTTCACTCTGTGTCTGACCCCGGGAGTGTGTGATGGGACGGTGCGGAGGGAGTTTCACTCTGTGACTGACCCCGGGAGTGTGTGATGGGACGGTGCGGAGGGAGTTTCACTCTGTGACTGACCCCGGGAGTGTGTGATGGGACAGTGTGGAGGGAGTTTCACTCTGTCTGACCCCGGGAGTGTGTGATGGGACAGTGTGGAGGGAGTTTCACTCTGTCTGACCCCGGGAGTGTGTGATGGGACAGTGTGGAGGGAGTTTCACTCTGTCTGACCCCGGGAGTGTGTGATGGGACGGTGTGGAGGGAGTTTCACTCTGTCTGACCCCGGGAGTGTGTGATGGGATGGTGTGGAGGGAGTTTCACTCTGTCTGACCCCGGGAGTGTGTGATGGGACGGTGCGGAGGGAGTGTGTGATGGGACTGTGCGGAGGGAGTGTGTGATGGGACAGTGTGGAGGGAGTTTCACTCTGTCTGACCCCGGGAGTGTGTGATGGGACAGTGAGGAGGGAGTTTCACTCTGTCTGACCCCGGGAGTGTGTGATGGGACGGTGCGGAGGGAGTGTGTGACGGGACGGTGTGGAGGGAGTGTGTGACGGGACGGTGTGGAGGGAGTGTGTGATGGGACGGTGTGGAGGGAGCTTCACTCTGTGTCTATTTGTTACCCGCTTATGGTATCCATACCCTGTGATGGTGAGATGGGAAAGGGTAATAGATACTCTCCTCTTTATCTTAGTCATTTGGTCCCTGACTGGATCACTGAGTGGAATTTGGATCATCCTGCTGCTTGGGAAGAACATCACAAGAATTGCAATTGAAGTCACAGAATTAAGAGGTATTGACGATATTACTCAGGCCTTTCTGCAAGTTTTCCATCTCCACTGACTGCGAAGTCTGAAGCTGAGATGCAGAAGCCATGTTTCAGGATATTTCTTCCAACAGGCTGGGGACCTAAACAGAATTACCAGTAGTGAGAAGCTTGTTTGTCAGACAATGTTAGACACACATCCTCAGTCAGTTTACCTAACACACTGTTTCCCCAAGCAGTAACAGCAGCAAGTCCAATGGGGAACTGACCTTCAGGTACAAAGCTGTTGTATCTGACCACAAAGGTTGAGCTGCACATGACCCTGTGTGAACCTGGATACAGGTACACTGGTGTTCCATCACTGCCTGATATGTAGCTTCCATTGCATAGGATCACAAGAGGGTACAGAGTGTTGTAGACGCAACCAGTTCCATCACAGACACAATCCTCCCACCACTGGTGACGCAAAGCAAAACCCAGCAGCATGAATGGCAGCGATGCTTCACTACCAGGTGAACTCAACACCTTCTATGCAGGCTTCAAAAGGGAGAACACAACTACAGCTGTGAAGATCCCTGCTGCACCTGGTGACCCTGTGATCTCTGTCTCAGAGGCTGATGTTAGACTGTCTTTAAAAAGAGTGAACCCTCACAAGGCAGAAGGTCCCGATGGAGTACCTGGTAAGGCTCTGAAAACCTGTGCCAACCAACTAGCGGGAGTATTCAAGGACACTTTTAACCTCTCACTGCTATGGGCGGAAGTTCCCACTTGCTTCAAAACGGCAACAATTATACCAGTGCCTGAGAAGAATAATGTGGGCTGCCTTAATGACTATCGCCCGGTGGCACTCACATGGACAGTGATGAAATGCTTTGAGAGGTTGGTCATGACTAGACTGAATTCCTGCCTCAGCAAGGACCTGGACCCACTGCAATTTGCCTATCGTCACAATAGGTTAACGGCAGATGCAATCTCAATGGCTCTCTACATGGCTTTAGACCACCTGGACAACACAATCGTCAGGATGCTGTTCATCGACTATAACTCAGCATTTGATACCATCACTTCCACAATCCTAATTGAGAAGTTGCAGAACCTGGGCCTCTGTACCTCCCTCTGCAATTGGATCCTCGACTTCCTAACCGGAAGACCACAGTCTGTGTGGATTGGTGATAACATCTCCTCCTCGCTGACGATCAACACTGGCGCACCTCAGGGGTGTGTGTTTAGCCCACTGCTCTACTCTCTGTATACATATGACTGTATGGCTAGGCATAGCTCAAATACCATCTACAAATTTGCTGATGATACAACCATTGTTGGTAGAATCTCAGGTGGTGAGGAGAGGGCGTACAGGAGTGAGATATACCAGCTGGTGCAGTGGTGTCACAGCAACAACCTGGCACTCAACGTCAGTAAGACAAAAGAGCTGATTGTGGACTTCAGGAAGGGTAAGACGAAGGAACACATACCAATCCACATAGAGGGATCAGAAGTGGAGAGAGTGAGCAGCTTCAAGTTCCTGGGAGTCAAGATCTCTGAGGATCTAACCTGGTCCCAACATATCAGTGTAGTTATAAAGATGGCAAGACAGCGGCTATGTTTTATTAGGAGTTTGAAGAGATTTGACATGTCAACAATACACTCAAAGACTTTTATAGTTGGACCGTGGAGAGCATTCTGACAGGCTGCATCACTGTCTGGTATGGAGGGGCTACTGCACAGGACCGAAAGAAGCTGCAGAAGGCTGAATCTAGTCAGCTCCATGTTGGGTACCAGCCTACAAAGTACCCAGGGCATCTTCAGGGAGCGGTGTCTCAGAAAGGCAGCATCCATTATTGAGGACCTCCAGCACCCAGGGCGCACCCTTTTCTCACTGTTACCATCAGGTAGGAGGTACAGAAGTCTGAAGGCACACACTCAGCAATTCAGGAACAGCTTCTTCCCCTCAGCCATCCAATTCCTAATCGGACATTGAAGCTTTGGACACTACCTCACTTTTTAAAATTTTCAGTATTTCTGTTTTTGCACCTTTTTAAAATCTATTCAATATGTGTAATTGATTTACTTGTTTATTTATTATTATCTCATTATTATTTTTTTCTCTGCTAGATTATGCACTGCATTGAACTGCTGCTGCTAAGTTAACAAATTTCACGACACATGCCGGTGATAATAAACCTGGTTCTGATTCATTGAACCATCTTCGAGAGGCAGTGACTTGAGAAGGTGGTATCCATCACCAAGGACTCTAACATTCCGGGCCATGCCCTCTTCTCATTACTACCATCGGGGAGGAGTTACAGGAGCCTGAAGATGCACGACCATTCAGAAACAGCTTCTTTCCCTTTGCCATCAGGTTTCTGGATGGTCCATGAGCACTAAATTTAGAGTCCTAGGGAAATAAAGCACAGAAACAGGCCCTTTGGTCTATCTAGTCTGTGCTGAACCATCTAAGCGGTCCACTCCCACCAACCTGCACCCAGATCATCCATGTACCTGTGCAAACTTCTCTTAAATGTTAAAATCTAGCTGGTGTGCACCACTTGCGCTGGCAGATCATTCCGCACTCTCACCACCCTCTGAGTGAAGAAGCTTCCTTTTGTTTCCTTCAAACTTTTCACCATTCACCCTTAACACATAACCTCCAGTTGTAGTCCCACCCAACCTCAGTGGAAAAAGCCTGCTTACATTTATCCTGTCTGTACCCCTCAATTTTGTATCAAATCTCCCCTCAGTCTTCCATGTTCCAAGGAATAAAGTCCTGACCTATTCAATCTTTCCTTATAACTCAGGTGCTCCAGTCCCTGGCAACATCCTTGTAAATTTTCTCTGTAGTCTTTCAACCTTGTTTACATCTTTCCTGTAGGCAGGTCACTACCCTATCTTTCGCTGTGTCAGACCTACCCTGGTTGGTGCTACCAAAGTTCAAAACCTCGCATTTTTCTGCATTGAACTCCATCTGCCATGTTTCCAGCTGGTCCAGATCCTGCTGCGACCTCCTCCTCACTGTCCACGACACCCCAACCTCGATGTCATCTGAAAATTTGCTGATTCAGTTAATCGCATTATCATCCAGATCATTGATGTAGATGACAAACAACAACAGCACTCCACTAGTCACAGGCAACCATCTGTGACCACTCTCTGGCCTCTTCCACAGAGCCCAATGTCCAATCCAATCTACTACCTCATTCTGAATGCCAAGTGCTTAAACCTTCCAGACCAGTCTCCCAAGTGGGACCTTTTCAAACAAGTCCATAAGACACAGGAGCAGAATTAGGCCATTTGGCCCATCGAGTCTGCTCTGCCATTCCATCATGGCTGATACTTTTCTGCCCTCCTCGGCCCCACTGCCGGGCCTTTGATGCCACGTCCAATCAAGAAACGATCAAGCTGTGCCTTAAATACACCCAATAACCTGATCTTCACAGCTGCCTGTGGTAATAAATTCCACAAATTCACCACCCTAATGAAATTTCTCTGCATCTCTGTTTTAAATGGACATCCCTCTATTCTGGGGCTGTGTCCTCTTATTCTAGACTCCCCCCCCCCCCATGAGAACATCCTTTCCACATCTACTCTGTCTAGGCCTTTCAACATTCACTGAGATCCCCCCTCATCATACTAAATTTCAGTGAGTACAGACCCAGAGCTATCAAATATTCCTCATATGCTAACCCTTTCATTCCTGGAATCATCTTTGTGAACCTCCTCTTACCCTGCCCAATGCCAGCACATCTTTTCTTAGATGTGGAGCCCAAAACTGTTCACAATACTCAAGGTGAATCCTCACCAGTGCCTTATAAAGCCTCAGCAGCACATCCCTGCTCTTGTATTCTGGACCTCTTGAAATGAGTGCTAACATTGCATTTGCCTTCCTCACCACTGACTCGACCTGCAAGTTAACCTTTGGGGTGTTCTACACAAGGACTCCCAAGTCCCTTTGAATCTCAGATTTTTGGATTTTCTCCCCATCTGAAAAGTAGCCTGCACATTTATTTCTACTGCTAAACTGTATGCTTATGCATTTTCCAACATTGTATTCGTTTGCCACTTTCTTGTCCATTCGCTTAATCTGTCTAAGTCCTTCTGCATTCTACCTGTTTCCTCAACACTACCTGCCCCTCCACCAATCTTCGTATCATCTGCAAACTTGGCAACAAAGCCATCTATTCCATCATCTAAATCATTGATACACAGCATAAAAAGAACACCGACCCCTGTGGAACACCACTAGTCACTGGCAACCAATCAGAAAAGGATCCTTTTATTCCCACTCACTGCCTCCTACCAATCAGCTGATGCTGTAACCAACCCAGTAATTTTCCTGTCATACCATTGGCTCTTAACTTGGTAAGCAGCCTCACGTGTGGCACCTTGTCAAAGGCCTTCTGAAAATCCAAATATACAAAATCCACTGCATCCCCTTTATCTATCCTACTTCCTACTTGTAATCTCCTCAAAGAATTCCAGCAGGTTTGTCAGACAAGATCTTCCCTTCAGGAAACACTGCTGACTTTGGTCTATCTTGTCCTGTGCCTTGCTGAGGCCGCGGTAGACTATATCAACTGCCTTGACTTCAACAATTTTACTGGTAACTTCCTCAAAAACCTCTATAAGATTGGTTAAATGTGACCTACCATGCACGAAGCCACGCTGACTGTTCTGAACAAGTTCATGTCAATCCAAATGCTCATATATGCAGTCCCTTAGAATATTGTTCAGTAACATTCCCACGAGTGATGTCAGGCTCACCGGCCTATACTTCCTGGCTTATTTTTAGAGCCTATGGTCAACAGTGAAACAACATTGGCTATTCTTCAATCCTCTGTTACCTCACCTGTGGCTACGGATGATTTAAATATCTCTGCTAGGCCCCCCCCCCCGTAAAAACCAGAGCACCCAGAGGAAACTCACATGGTCACGGTGAGAACACACACATTCCTTACAGCCAGCAGTGGAAATTGAACCCGGTTGGCTGGTTACCTTACACTAACTGCTAATGTTGCATTGGTATTTGCAAATAACTCTTAACTCTCCTAGCTGGTCCTGGGTTCCAGGCACCAACCTTTTCCCCACACCCTCTCCAGTCTACCCAACGTTTGCTCATACTATGGTCATCTTCTGCAATGACAAAGGCACGCTGGAGAAAATCCAAGTACTTGGAGAAAACTCAGGAGGAGGGTTTCTGATCATACACACCTCTCCAACTGTCTGAACGCTAACTACCGTGCCAGCGTTCTCCCCGCGTGTCCGGGGATCTCGGCTGCACTTCCTCCGTCTGTAACACGTACGGGTTTGCAGTGACCGTGCTGTGACAAAGCAGTCACGCTGTGCACATTGCCCCAACCCTGGCGAGTGCAGCCGCCAGCGCCGTTTGCACGTTCTCATCGACACAGCTGCCAGCGGGCAAGGGCAGAAACGGGAGCCTCGGGGCACGGCGGGGATGCCCAGGGCGAGGGAGCCCGCGGAGTTACCTGGAACAGGGTCGGTGACCTGGAGCCGCTCCTCGCCCACCGGCCTCCACCGCAGGACGCCGGAAGTGGCTTTGTTTGGTTACCACGGCAACCGCGGAAGGTTTGCTTAGCAACGCCCGCGCTGCTGCTGAGTGAAGTGACCGTGTAGTGTCAATGAAATTATTAATAACACGTGATCTCCACGGGCGAGGGGCGGGAACCAAACCCGTGGGGAAGGGTGCGTGCTGACGTCACCGGAGTGACCTGCTGATGAACGACATTACATCATTGAGCTGGTACTCATTACGTCACGCGATTCCGCCAGTTGGCCGTGATGATGACATCCAGTGTGTTTACGTCATAATCTGATGTCATCCGGCGGAAAGTGACGTCGTGACCAGCGGTTTAACGGCTGAAGGTCAGCGACCTAACTTCAGCTGCGGTCTCGGGACCTTCGGCCCGTCGCTTTCCATGCTGACCAAGGTGTCTACCTCGCCACCTCGACATCTCCAGCCGCGGCCAGGTTCCTCCATGGACATCTGCAAGTGTCTTCAAACATTGAATGTACCCACCTCACCTACTGTCTAAACTCTAATTGTACCCACCTCACCAACTGTCTGAACTCTAATTGTACCCACCTCACCAATTGTCTGAACTCTAATTGTACCCACCTCACCTACTGCCTAAACTCTAATTGTACCCACCTCACCTACTGCCTAAACTCTAATTGTACCCACCTCACCTACTGTCTGAACTCTTATTGTACCCACCTCACCAACTGTCTAAACTCTAATTGTACCCACCTCACCAACTGTACCCACCTCACCAATTGTCTAATTGTATCCACCTCACCAACTGTCTGAACTCTAATTGTACCCACCTCACCAACTGTCTGAACTCTAATTGTACCCACCTCACCAACTGTCTAAACTCTAATTGTACCCACCTCACCAACTGTACCCACCTCACCAACTGTCTAAACTCTTATTGTACCCACCTCACCAACTGTACCCACCTCACCAACTGTCTGAACTCTTATTGTACCCACCTCACCAACTGTCTGAACTCTAATTGTACCCACCTCACCAACTGTCTAATTGTACCCACCTCACCAACTGTCTAATTGTACCCACCTCACCAACTGTACCCACCTCACCTACTGTCTGAACTCTAATTGTACCCACCTCACCAACTGTACCCACCTCACCTACTGTCTGAACTCTAATTGTACCCACCTCACCAACTGTCTAAACTCTAATTGTACCCACCTCACCAACTGTACCCACCTCACCAACTGTCTAAACTCTTATTGTACCCACCTCACCAACTGTACCCACCTCACCAACTGTCTGAACTCTTATTGTACCCACCTCACCAACTGTCTGAACTCTAATTGTACCCACCTCACCAACTGTCTGAACTCTAATTGTACCCACCTCACCAATTGTCTGAACTCTAATTGTACCCACCTCACCAACTGTCTGAACTCTAATTGTACCCACCTCACCAACTGTCTGAACTCTTATTGTACCCACCTCACCAACTGTCTGAACTCTAATTGTACCCACCTCACCAACTGTATCCACCTCACCAACTGTCTAAACTCTAATTGTATCCACCTCACCAACTGTCTAAACTCTAATTGTACCCACCTCACCAACTGTCTGAACTCTAATTGTACCCACCTCACCAACTGTCTGAACTCTTATTGTACCCACCTCACCAACTGTCTGAACTCTAATTGTACCCACCTCACCAACTGTCTAAACTCTAATTGTACCCACCTCACCAACTGTACCCACCTCACCAACTGTCTAAACTCTTATTGTACCCACCTCACCAACTGTCTGAACTCTTATTGTACCCACCTCACCAACTGTCTAAACTCTAATTGTACCCACCTCACCAACTGTACCCACCTCACCAACTGTCTAAACTCTAATTGTACCCACCTCACCAACTGTCTAAACTCTAATTGTACCCACCTCACCAACTGTCTGAACTCTAATTGTACCCACCTCACCTACTGTCTGAACTCTAATTGTACCCACCTCACCAACTGTCTGAACTCTAATTGTACCCACCTCACCAACTGTCTAAACTCTAATTGTACCCACCTCACCAACTGTCTGAACTCTAATTGTACCCACCTCACCAACTGTACCCACCTCACCAACTGTCTAAACTCTTATTGTACCCACCTCACCAACTGTCTGAACTCTAATTGTACCCACCTCACCAACTGTACCCACCTCACCAACTGTCTAAACTCTAATTGTACCCACCTCACCTACTGTCTAAACTCTAATTGTACCCACCTCACCAACTGTCTAAACTCTAATTGTACCCACCTCACCAACTGTCTAATTGTACCCACCTCACCAATTGTCTAATTGTACCCACCTCACCAACTGTCTGAACTCTAATTGTACCCACCTCACCAATTGTCTGAACTCTAATTGTACCCACCTCACCAACTGTACCCACCTCACCAACTGTACCCACCTCACCAACTGTCTAATTGTACCCACCTCACCAACTGTCTGAACTCTAATTGTACCCACCTCACCAACTGTCTAAACTCTAATTGTACCCACCTCACCAACTGTACCCACCTCACCAATTGTCTAATTGTACCCACCTCACCAACTGTCTGAACTCTAATTGTACCCACCTCACCAATTGTCTGAACTCTAATTGTACCCACCTCACCAACTGTACCCACCTCACCAACTGTCTAAACTCTAATTGTACCCACCTCACCAACTGTCTAAACTCTAATTGTACCCACCTCACCAACTGTCTGAACTCTAATTGTACCCACCTCACCAACTGTCTGAACTCTTATTGTACCCACCTCACCAACTGTCTGAACTCTAATTGTACCCACCTCACCAACTGTCTAAACTCTAATTGTACCCACCTCACCAACTGTCTAAACTCTAATTGTACCCACCTCACCAACTGTACCCACCTCACCAACTGTCTAAACTCTTATTGTACCCACCTCACCAACTGTCTGAACTCTTATTGTACCCACCTCACCAACTGTCTGAACTCTAATTGTACCCACCTCACCAACTGTACCCACCTCACCAACTGTCTAAACTCTAATTGTACCCACCTCACCTACTGTCTAAACTCTAATTGTACCCACCTCACCAACTGTACCCACCTCACCAACTGTCTAAACTCTAATTGTACCCACCTCACCTACTGTCTAAACTCTAATTGTACCCACCTCACCAACTGTCTAAACTCTAATTGTACCCACCTCACCAACTGTCTAAACTCTAATTGTACCCACCTCACCTACTGTCTAAACTCTAATTGTACCCACCTCACCAACTGTCTAAACTCTAATTGTACCCACCTCACCAATTGTCTGAACTCTAATTGTACCCACCTCACCAACTGTCTGAACTCTAATTGTATCCACCTCACCAACTGTCTGAACTCTAATTGTACCCACCTCACCAACTGTCTAAACTCTAATTGTACCCACCTCACCAACTGTACCCACCTCACCAATTGTCTGAACTCTAATTGTACCCACCTCACCAACTGTACCCACCTCACCAATTGTCTGAACTCTAATTGTACCCACCTCACCAACTGTACCCACCTCACCAATTGTCTGAACTCTAATTGTACCCACCTCACCAACTGTACCCACCTCACCAACTGTCTAATTGTACCCACCTCACCAACTGTCTGAACTCTAATTGTACCCACCTCACCAACTGTCTAAACTCTAATTGTACCCACCTCACCAACTGTACCCACCTCACCAATTGTCTGAACTCTAATTGTACCCACCTCACCAATTGTACCCACCTCACCAACTGTCTAAACTCTAATTGTACCCACCTCACCAACTGTCTGAACTCTTATTGTACCCACCTCACCAACTGTCTAAACTCTTATTGTACCCACCTCACCAACTGTCTAAACTCTAATTGTACCCACCTCACCAACTGTCTGAACTCTAATTGTACCCACCTCACCAACTGTACCCACCTCACCAACTGTCTGAACTCTTATTGTACCCACCTCACCAACTGTCTAAACTCTTATTGTACCCACCTCACCAACTGTCTGAACTCTAATTGTACCCACCTCACCAACTGTACCCACCTCACCAACTGTCTGAACTCTAATTGTACCCACCTCACCAATTGTCTAAACTCTTATTGTATCCACCTCACCAACTGTCTGAACTCTTATTGTACCCACCTCACCAACTGTCTGAACTCTAATTGTACCCACCTCACCAACTGTCTGAACTCTAATTGTACCCACCTCACCAACTGTCTAATTGTACCCACCTCACCAACTGTCTGAACTCTTAATGTACCCACCTCACCAACTGTCTAAACTCTTATTGTACCCACCTCACCAACTGTCTGAACTCTCATTGTACCCACCTCACCAACTGTCTAATTGTACCCACCTCACCAACTGTCTAAACTCTTATTGTACCCACCTCACCAATTGTCTAAACTCTTATTGTACCCACCTCACCAACTGCCTAAACTCTTATTGTACCCACCTCACCAACTGTCTAATTGTACCCACCTCACCAATTGTCTAATTGTACCCACCTCACCAATTGTCTAATTGTACCCACCTCACCAACTGTCTAAACTCTTATTGTACCCACCTCACCAACTGTCTGAACTCTAATTGTACCCACCTCACCAACTGTCTGAACTCTAATTGTACCCACCTCACCAACTGTCTAATTGTACCCACCTCACCAACCGTCTAATTGTACCCACCTCACCAACTGTCTAATTGTACCCACCTCACCAACTGTCTGAACTCTTAATGTACCCACCTCACCAACTGTCTGAACTCTTAATGTACCCACCTCACCAACTGTCTGAACTCTTAATGTACCCACCTCACCAACTGTCTGAACTCTAATTGTACCCACCTCACCAACTGTCTGAACTCTTAATGTACCCACCTCACCAACTGTCTGAACTCTTAATGTATCCACCTCACCAACTGTCTAAACTCTAATTGTATCCACCTCACCAACTGTCTGAACTCTTATTGTACCCACCTCACCAACTGTCTGAACTCTTATTGTACCCACCTCACCAACTGTCTGAACTCTTATTGTACCCACCTCACCAATTGTCTGAACTCTTATTGTACCCACCTCACCAATTGTCTAATTGTACCCACCTCACCAACTGTCTGAACTCTAATTGTACCCACCTCACCAACTGTACCCACCACACCAACTGTCTAATTGTACCCACCTCACCAACTGTCTAAACTCTTAATGTACCCACCTCACCAACTGTACCCACCTCACCAACTGTCTAATTGTACCCACCTCACCAACTGTCTAAACTCTAATTGTACCCACCTCACCAATTGTCTAAACTCTTATTGTACCCACCTCACCAACTGTCTGAACTCTAATTGTACCCACCTCACCAACTGTACCCACCTCACCAACTGTCTAATTGTACCCACCTCACCAACTGTCTAAACTCTTAATGTACCCACCTCACCAACTGTACCCACCTCACCAATTGTCTAATTGTACCCACCTCACCAACTGTCTAATTGTACCCACCTCACCAACTGTCTAAACTCTTATTGTACCCACCTCACCAACTGTCTAATTGTACCCACCTCACCAATTGTCTAATTGTACCCACCTCACCAACTGTCTGAACTCTAATTGTACCCACCTCACCAACTGTCTGAACTCTAATTGTACCCACCTCACCAACTGTACCCACCTCACCAACTGTCTAAACTCTTACTGTACCCACCTCACCAACTGTCTGAACTCTTATTGTACCCACCTCACCAACTGTCTGAACTCTAATTGTACCCACCTCACCAACTGTACCCACCTCACCAACTGTCTAAACTCTAATTGTACCCACCTCACCAACTGTCTAAACTCTAATTGTACCCACCTCACCTACTGTCTGAACTCTAATTGTACCCACCTCACCAACTGTACCCACCTCACCAACTGTCTGAACTCTAATTGTACCCACCTCACCTACTGTCTACATACTGATTGTACCCACCTCACCAACTGTACCCACCTCACCAACTGTCTGAACTCTAATTGTACCCACCTCACCAATTGTCTAATTGTACCCACCTCACCAACTGTCTGAACTCTAATTGTACCCACCTCACCAACTGTCTAATTGTACCCACCTCACCAACTGTCTAATTGTACCCACCTCACCAACTGTCTGAACTCTAATTGTACCCACCTCACCAACTGTCTGAACTCTAATTGTACCCACCTCACCAACTGTCTAAACTCTAATTGTACCCACCTCACCAACTGTCTAAACTCTAATTGTACCCACCTCACCAACTGTCTAAACTCTAATTGTACCCACCTCACCAACTGTACCCACCTCACCAACTGTCTAAACTCTAATTGTACCCACCTCACCAACTGTCTAATTGTACCCACCTCACCAACTGTCTGAACTCTAATTGTACCCACCTCACCAATTGTCTAATTGTACCCACCTCACCTACTGTACCCACCTCACCAACTGTCTGAACTCTAATTGTACCCACCTCACCAACTGTACCCACCTCACCAACTGTCTAAACTCTAATTGTACCCACCTCACCAACTGTACCCACCTCACCAACTGTCTAAACTCTTATTGTACCCACCTCACCAACTGTCTGAACTCTTATTGTACCCACCTCACCAACTGTCTGAACTCTAATTGTACCCACCTCACCTACTGTCTAAACTCTAATTGTACCCACCTCACCAACTGTACCCACCTCACCAACTGTCTAATTGTACCCACCTCACCAACCGTCTAAACTCTAATTGTACCCACCTCACCAACTGTACCCACCTCACCAACTGTCTAATTGTACCCACCTCACCAACTGTCTGAACTCTAATTGTACCCACCTCACCAACTGTCTGAACTCTAATTGTACCCACCTCACCAACTGTCTAAACTCTAATTGTACCCGCCTCACCAACTGTCTGAACTCTAATTGTACCCACCTCACCAACTGTCTGAACTGTAATTGTACCCACCTCACCAACTGTACCCACCTCACCAATTGTCTAATTGTACCCACCTCACCTACTGTCTAAACTCTAATTGTACCCACCTCACCAACTGTACCCACCTCACCAAATGTCTAATTGTACCCACCTCACCAACTGTCTAAACTCTTATTGTACCCGCCTCACCAATTGTCTGAACTCTAATTGTACCCACCTCACCTACTGTACCCACCTCACCAACTGTCTAAACTCTTATTGTACCCACCTCACCAACTGTCTGAACTCTTATTGTACCCACCTCACCAACTGTCTGAACTCTAATTGTACCCACCTCACCAACTGTACCCACCTCACCAACTGTCTAAACTCTAATTGTACCCACCTCACCAACTCTCTAAACTCTAATTGTACCCACCTCACCAACTGTCTGAACTCTAATTGTATCCACCTCACCAACTGTCTGAACTCTTATTGTACCCACCTCACCAACTGTCTAATTGTACCCACCTCACCAACTGTCTAAACTCTTATTGTACCCACCTCACCAACTGTCTAATTGTACCCACCTCACCAACTGTCTAAACTCTTAATGTACCCACCTTACCAACTGTCTGAACTCTAATTGTACCCACCTCACCAACTGTCTGAACTCTAATTGTACCCACCTCACCAATTGTCTAATTGTACCCACCTCACCTACTGTCTGAACTCTAATTGTACCCACCTCACCAACTGTACCCACCTCACCAACTGTCTAATTGTACCCACCTCACCAATTGTCTAATTGTACCCACCTCACCAACTGTCTGAACTCTAATTGTACCCACCTCACCAACTGTCTAATTGTACCCACCGCACCAATTGTCTAATTGTATCCACCTCACCTACTGTCTGAACTCTAATTGTACCCACCTCACCAACTGTCTGAACTCTAATTGTACCCACCTCACCAACTGTACCCACCTCACCAACTGTCTAAACTCTTATTGTACCCACCTCACCAACTGTCTGAACTCTTATTGTACCCACCTCACCAACTGTCTGAACTCTAATTGTACCCACCTCACCAACTGTACCCACCTCACCAACTGTCTAAACTCTAATTGTACCCACCTCACCAACTGTCTAAACTCTAATTGTACCCACCTCACCAACTGTCTAAACTCTAATTGTACCCACCTCACCAACTGTCTAAACTCTAATTGTACCCACCTCACCAACTGTCTGAACTCTAATTGTACCCACCTCACCAACTGTACCCACCTCACCAACTGTCTGAACTCTAATTGTACCCACCTCACCTACTGTCTACATACTGATTGTACCCACCTCACCAACTGTCTAATTGTACCCACCTCACCTACTGTCTGAACTCTAATTGTACCCACCTCACCAACTGTCTAAACTCTAATTGTACCCACCTCACCAATTGTCTAAACTCTTATTGTACCCACCTCACCAACTGTCTGAACTCTAATTGTATCCACCTCACCTACTGTCTGAACTCTAATTGTACCCACCTCACCAACTGTCTAAACTCTTATTGTACCCACCTCACCAACTGTCTGAACTCTAATTGTACCCACCTCACCAACTGTCTAAACTCTAATTGTACCCACCTCACCAATTGTCTAATTGTACCCACCTCACCAACTGTCTGAACTCTTATTGTACCCACCTCACCAACTGTCTAAACTCTAATTGTACCCACCTCACCAATTGTCTAATTGTACCCACCTCACCAACTGTCTGAACTCTTATTGTACCCACCTCACCAATTGTCTAAACTCTTATTGTACCCACCTCACCAACTGTACCCACCTCACCAACTGTCTGAACTCTAATTGTATCCACCTCACCAACTGTCTAAACTCTTATTGTACCCACCTCACCAACTGTCTGAACTCTAATTGTACCCACCTCACCAATTGTCTAATTGTACCCACCTCACCAACTGTCTGAACTCTTATTGTACCCACCTCACCAATTGTCTAATTGTACCCACCTCACCAACTGTCTGAACTCTTATCGTACCCACCTCACCAACTGTCTAAACTCTTATTGTACCCACCTCACCAACTGTCTAAACTCTTATTGTACCCACCTCACCAACTGTCTAATTGTACCCACCTCACCAACTGTCTAATTGTACCCACCTCACCAACTGTCTGAACTCTAATTGTATCCACCTCACCAACTGTCTGAACTCTAATTGTACCCACCTCACCAACTGTCTGAACTCTAATTGTACCCACCTCACCAACTGTCTGAACTCTAATTGTACCCACCTCACCAACTGTCTGAACTCTAATTGTACCCACCTCACCAACTGTCTAAACTCTAATTGTACCCACCTCACCAACTGTCTAAACTCTAATTGTACCCACCTCACCAACTGTCTAATTGTATCCACCTCACCAACTGTCTGAACTCTAATTGTACCCACCTCACCAACTGTCTAAACTCTAATTGTACCCACCTCACCAACTGTCTAAACTCTAATTGTACCCACCTCACCAACTGTCTGAACTCTTATTGTACCCACCTCACCAACTGTCTGAACTCTAATTGTACCCACCTCACCTACTGTCTGAACTCTAATTGTACCCACCTCACCAATTGTCTAAACTCTAATTGTACCCACCTCACCTACTGTCTAAACTCTAATTGTACCCACCTCACCTACTGTCTAAACTCTAATTGTATCCACCTCACCAACTGTCTGAACTCTAATTGTATCCACCTCACCAACTGTCTGAACTCTAATTGTACCCACCTCACCAATTGTCTAATTGTACCCACCTCACCAACTGTCTGAACTCTTATTGTACCCACCTCACCAATTGTCTAAACTCTTATTGTACCCACCTCACCAACTGTCTGAACTCTAATTGTATCCACCTCACCAACTGTCTAAACTCTAATTGTACCCACCTCACCAACTGTCTGAACTCTAATTGTATCCACCTCACCAACTGTCTAAACTCTAATTGTACCCACCTCACCAACTGTCTGAACTCTTATTGTACCCACCTCACCAACTGTCTGAACTCTAATTGTACCCACCTCACCAACTGTCTGAACTCTAATTGTACCCACCTCACCAATTGTCTGAACTCTAATTGTACCCACCTCACCAACTGTACCCACCTCACCAACTGTCTGAACTGTAATTGTACCCACCTCACCAACTGTCTGAACTCTAATTGTACCCACCTCACCAACTGTCTGAACTCTAATTGTACCCACCTCACCAACTGTCTGAACTCTAATTGTACCCACCTCACCAACTGTCTGAACTCTAATTGTACCCACCTCACCAATTGTCTAATTGTACCCACCTCACCAACTGTCTGAACTCTAATTGTACCCACCTCACCAACTGTCTAAACTCTTATTGTACCCACCTCACCAACTGTCTAATTGTACCCACCTCACCAACTGTCTAAACTCTTATTGTACCCACCTCACCAACTGTACCCACCTCACCTACTGTCTAAACTCTAATTGTACCCACCTCACCAACTGTACCCACCTCACCAACTGTCTGAACTCTTATTGTACCCACCTCACCAACTGTCTGAACTCTTATTGTACCCACCTCACCAACTGTCTAAACTCTTATTGTACCCACCTCACCAATTGTCTAATTGTACCCACCTCACCAACTGCCTAAACCCTTATTGTACCCACCTCACCAACTGTCTGAACTCTAATTGTACCCACCTCACCAACTGTCTGAACTCTAATTGTACCCACCTCACCAATTGTCTAAACTCTAATTGTACCCACCTCACCAACTGTCTGAACTCTAATTGTACCCACCTCACCAACTGTCTAATTGTACCCACCTCACCAATTGTCTTATTGTACCCACCTCACCAACTGTCTAAACTCTTATTGTACCCACCTCACCAACTGTCTGAACTCTAATTGTACCCACCTCACCAACTGTCTGAACTCTTATTGTACCCACCTCACCAACTGTCTGAACTCTAATTGTACCCACCTCACCAACTGTCTGAACTCTAATTGTACCCACCTCACCAATTGTCTGAACTCTAATTGTACCCACCTCACCAATTGTCTAATTGTACCCACCTCACCAACTGTCTGAACTCTAATTGTACCCACCTCACCAACTGTCTGAACTCTAATTGTACCCACCTCACCAATTGTCTAATTGTACCCACCTCACCAACTGTCTGAACTCTAATTGTACCCACCTCACCAACTGTCTGAACTGTAATTGTACCCACCTCACCAATTGTCTAATTGTACCCACCTCACCAATTGTCTAATTGTACCCACCTCACCAACTGTCTACATACTGATTGTTCCCACCTCACCAACTGTCTGAACTCTAATTGTACCCACCTCACCAACTGTCTGAACTCTAATTGTACCCACCTCACCAATTGTCTAATTGTACCCACCTCACCAACTGTACCCACCTCACCTACTGTCTAAACTCTAATTGTACCCACCTCACCTACTGTCTAAACTCTAATTGTACCCACCTCACCAACTGTACCCACCTCACCAACTGTCTGAACTCTTATTGTACCCACCTCACCAACTGTCTGAACTCTAATTGTACCCACCTCACCAACTGTCTAATTGTACCCACCTCACCAACTGTACCCACCTCACCAACTGTCTACATACTGATTGTACCCACCTCACCAACTGTACCCACCTCACCAACTGTCTACATGCTGATTGTACCCACCTCACCAACTGTACCCACCTCACCAACTGTCTACATGCTGATTGTACCCGCCTCACCAGCTAAGTTGGCTTCATTTCCCCCTGTTTGACCCTGAACCCTCTTTAACAAAAACTTTCATGTATATGTTTATTTATTAAGTTTCGGTGTGGAATAGGCCCTTCTGGCTGTATCTCAAGGGGGGATCGCTCGGCAAGCTGTCCTGCCCAGCAATCCTTTGATTTGAGCCTAGCCTAGATACGGGACAACTTACAATGACCAATTAACCTACTAACCGGTGTGTCTTTGGACTGTTGGAGGAAACTGGAGCATACGGAGGAAGCCCATGCTCTCACAGGAAGAACAGACAGACTTGCTCACAGAGGATGCCCGAATTAAACTCTGAACTCTGATGCCCTGAGCTGTGTTAACGTTGTAGTAACCATTATGCTACCGTGGCGCCCAGGTTGTACACACAGCCAGAGTATTGTGAGCAGTGTCATGCCCCTTATCTAAAAAAAGGATGTGCTGACATTGGAGGCGGTTCAAAGGAGGTTCATGAGTATGATTCCAGGAATCACTCTTGTCGAGGCCTTTCAACATTCAACAGGTTTCAATGGGATTTCCCATCCCCCCCTTCACTCTTCTGAATTACAGTGGTACAAGCCCAGATCCATCACACGCTCCTCATATAACTGCTCACAAAACTCCAAGTGAGACCTTGCCAGTGCCACATAAGGTGGCAACATTACATCCTTGCTTTCATATTCTGGTCCTCTTGAAGTGAATGCTAACATCACATTTACCTTCCTCACCACTGACTTAACCTACAAATTAACCTTTAAGAAATCCTGCACAAGGACTCCCATGTCCCTTTGCACCTCAGATATTTGAATTTTCTCTCTATTAAGAAAATAGTCTATGAATTAATTTCTACTACCAAAATGCTTTCTGTTGGTTTTTAAAAGCTTCTCAATTCTCTAACTTCCGACTAATTTTTGCTCCATAATATATGCCCTCTTTTCTTTTGTAAACCATGACTGTGTCATCCTTACCTTTTAGATACATCTTTGGGATGTATCTACCCTCTGTCTTCTGAGTTGCTCCCAGAAACTCCAGCCATTGCTGCTCTGCTGTCATCCCTGCCAGTGTCCCCTTCCAATCAATTTTGTATAGCTCCTCTCTCATGCCTCTGTAATTCTCTTGACTCCACAATAATACTGATATATCTGACTTTAGCTCCTCCTTCTCAAATTGCAGGGTGAATCCTCTTCATATTATGATCACTGGCCTCTAACGGTTCCTTTGTCTTCAGCTCCTAATCAATTCCGTTCATCTCACAACACCCAATCCAGATTAGCTGATGCCCTAGTGGGTTTATCCATGAGGTGCTCTTAAAAAGCCATTTGTAGAACTTCAGAAACTCCCCCTCCTGGGATCCAGCACCAACCTGAATTTTCCAGTCTTCTGTATATTGAAATCCCCAATGACACTCATAACATTGCCCTTTCGATTTGCATTTTATATCTACTGCTGTAATTTGTGGATCACATCCTGGCTACCTTTCTGAGGCTTGTATATAAACCCCATCAAGGTCTTCTTACCTCTACCCACAACGATTCTACATCTACCAATCTTATGTCACCTGTTTTAAATGATTTGCTTTCATTTTTTACCAAGAGTCACCCCCACCCCTTTGCCGACCTGCCTGTCATTTTGATATAATGTCCCCAGCTATAATCTTCTTTCAGCCACAAATCAGTGATGCCCACAACATCATACCTGTCAATCTGTAACTGTGCTACAATTTCTATACAAAATTTATAGCCAATTCTCAGGTCAGCAGGAAAGGCTATTGACTGCAGTCTGCCGTCACCGATGGACTTGTATGTGAACAACACAAAGAAGCGGACAGGAAAAATCAATGCAGATATGACCCTCCCAGCAAGCTGCCTTTTCAAATTGCTTTCTTCTGGAAAGCACTATAGGATTATTAAAATAAAAACTTCACACCATCTTAAAAGTTTCTTCGCCCAGGCAATTAATATGATCAACCATTCTAGTTAGCCTTCACCCCCTCTATCTAATATCCCCACTACTGCACTTTAAACCACTTTTTACAATGTTGTTTGGATTGTAAATACATGCTGGTATTTATGTATTTTTGCACATTTTATTCCTTTCTTTTTCAATCTTTTTATTAATTTCAAAATATAGAAACAAAACATAGCAATAATACAAATAATATGAGATGTATTGTTACATTTAAAAAAAGAGTAATTGCAAAACCAAATAGTGGAAATTACCAAAACTCCCATACATGTAGAACTGATCACGAATAATATAAAGCAAAAAAAAAGGAAAAAGACAAAAAAAGAAAAAAAAACCCATCCCAAAAGAAAAAAAAACAACTAAACTAAACTAAAAGACTTGGGCAAAACTAACAACTGAAGAATGGAAAAGAAGAAAACCTCAGCGTCGACGCCTCCACTCCCCTCCAACAACAGTACAGAGAAATAAAACCAGTTTGGAAATGATCAAATTACATCAGGTGAAAATGCTGAATAAATGGCCTCCAAATTTTTTCAAACTTAATAGAAGGGTCATAAACTGCACTTCTAATTTTCTCCAAATTCAGACACACCATAGTTTGTGAAAACCAATGAAATACTGTAGGAGGGTAGATCTCTTTCCAATTCAACAAGATGGACCTTCTAGCTATTAAAGTAAGAAATGCAATCGTCCTTCGTGATGAAGAGGTTAAATTATTTGAGTCTATCATTGGTAATCCAAAGATAGCAGTAATTGGATGAGGTTGTAAGTCTAGATTTAGGACCGTTGAAATAATATCAAAAATATCTTTCCAATATTTCTCCAACAAGGGACATGACCAAAACATGTGAGTTAAAGAAGCAATCTCAGACTGGCATCTATCACATATTGGATTAATATAAGAGTAATAACGAGATAGTTTATCTTTGGACATATGAGCCCTGTGAACTACTTTAAACTGTATCAACCTATGCTTAGCACATACAGAGGATGGATTCACCAACTGAAGGATTTTTTCCCATTTTTCAGTCGGTATATTAATCTCAAGTTCTCTTTCCCAGTCAGCTTTAATTTTATTAGAGGCATCAGGACATAAATTCATAATTATATTATATACAATTGCTATTACACCTTTCTGAGAAAGATTTAAGTCTAAGATTTTTTCCAAAGTGTCCATTGGATATGGGTGTGGAAAATTAGGAGAGACAGTAATTAAAAAGTTTCTAATCTGTAAATATCTAAAAAAGTGAGATCTGGGTAAGTTATATTTATTAGAAAGTTGATCAAAAGACATAAAACAGTTATCCAAAAATAAATCGCGAAAAGATATTATACCTTTGATTTTCCAATCAAAGTAAGCTTGATCCGTCATGGAAGGTTGAAAAAGAAAATTTGATATAATGGGACTTGCTAGAATGAATTGATTAAACCCAAAAAATCTTCGGAATTGAAACCATATACGTAAAGTATGTTTAACTATTGGGTTATTCATTTGTTTATATGATTTAAAAGAAGTAAAAGGAAGTAAAGTTCCTAAAACCGAACCCAAGGAAAACCCTTGTAATGAATTAGATTCAAGATTTACCCAATGAGGGTTTAAAGATGCATCCAAATCTTGTAGCCAAAATTTTAAATATCGAATATTAATTGCCCAATAATAGAATCTAAAATTGGGGAGGGCAAGTCCCCCCTCCTTCTTGGATTTCTGTAAATATCTTTTACCAAACCTAGGATTTTTATTCTGCCAATTATATGAGGAAATTTTTGAATCCACGTTATCAAAAAAAGATTTTGGGATAAAAATTGGAACCGATTGAAATATATACAAAAATTTAGGCAAAATGATCATCTTAATAGCGTTAATCCGACCAATCAAAGACAAAGAGATTGGGGACAATTTGGTAAATAAAAGTTTAATCTGATCAATTAAAGGTAAAAAATTAGCTTTAAACAAATCTTTATATTTTTTGGTAATTGTTATCCCTAAGTATATAAATGAATCAGTAACCAATTTAAATGGTAAACGTCCATAAATAGGTACATGCTTATTTAAAGGGAATAATTCACTCTTACTAAGATTCAATTTGTAACCAGAAAAGTTACTAAATTGAGCTAACAGATCTAAGATAGCAGGAATTGACTTCTCCGGGTTAGAGATATATAACAACAAATCATCTGCATATAATGATAGTTTATGTATTTCATTTCCACGGGTAATACCAACAATATTTGGTGAGTCGCGGATAGCAATTACTAAAGGTTCAAGAGCAATATTAAATAGTAAAGGACTAAGAGGGCAACCTTGCCTAGTACCACAAAAAAGACGAAAAAAAGGAGATCTATAATTATTTGTACAGACTGAGGCTACCGGGGAGTAATATAACAATTTAATCCAAGATATAAATGTCAAATTAAAATTAAATTTCTCAAGAAGATTAAATAAATAAGGCCATTCAACTCTGTCAAAGGCTTTCTCAACATCTAATGAGATAATACATTCCGGGGTAGTAAATGAGGGGGTATAAACAATATTCATTAACCTCCTAATATTAAAAGATGAATAGCGATTTTTGATGAATCCGGTTTGATCCATGGAAATAATTTGAGGTAACACCTTCTCCAGTCTAGTAGCTAGAATTTTTGAAAAAATTTTTGAATCTACATTCATGCACATTTTATTCCATATCCATACTTCTAACTTTATTCTATATAGTTCTTTATTTTTTCTAATGTTTGAATATTGTCTTTTTTTGTTGCAGGACTTGGCAACATTACCACAGCAAATTTCGAATACATATAAATGTGTATGACAAATAAAGTTAATTCTTGACCCTCGATAAGGTCACACTTCAACCTCTTACATTCCAACGAGCGTCATGCCAAATCTCCATCTAACTCCAACCCTTCATTGCAGGCAACATGGGAGTAGTGTAGATGGACAAACAGGTCAGTGTGGCCAGGCTGGGCCTTTTTTTAGCATGTCACAGCCCCACACTCAGCCACTCTTGTCTGGCGTGTGGTGTCAGGATTGGTCTCCTTTCGGATTAACCGGGTCACGATATAAATGTTCCAGATTCGACCCTTTTTTTTTACGAGGCCGAGTGGCTAGCTCGACGCCCAACCCAGCACGGATGGAAAGCGTGCTCAGGGGGTGGCCGGACCTGGATTCAAACTCGGGACCCTTCGCTCGGGAGTCCGGCGTTGATCTCACTGCGCCACCAGCTGGCCATGCTGGGCTGAATGCTCTTCTGTTTCTGTACTGCTTGATTGTATGACTTCCTGGTGAATCTCTTCTGCTTTCTCTCTACTACTACCACACCCTTCTTGTCATGTAGTGATCAGAATACGTCAAATGTTGGTCCAACCAATGTTTGAGACCGTAAGATACAGGAGCAGAGTGAGGCCATTTGGCCCATCGAGACTGCTCTGTCATTTCATCATGGCTGATCCAACTTTCCCCTCAGCCCCAATCTCCTGCCTTCACCCCATATCCCTTTTGCCCTGACCAATCATGAATCTATCAAACTCCATTTTGAGTATACCCAATTACTTTATCTCCACCGCCACCTGCAGCAACAAATTCCATAGATTCTTCACTCCCTGGCTAAAGAAATTTATCCTTATCTCCATTCTAAAAGGACACTCTTCTATTCTGAGGCTGTGTCCTCTGGTGTTAGAATCCCCTCCACATACACTCTATCAAGGCCTTTCACCATTTGATAGGTTTCAATGAGGTCAATCCTCATTATTCTGAATTCCAGTGAGTAGAGACCCAGCGCCATCAAACGCTCCCCATATGACAAGCCTTTCAAACCTGGAATCATTTGTGTGAACCTCCTTTGAACCCTCTCCAGTGTCAGCTCATCCTTTCAAACCGATGCCACAATTCTAACTTCCAGGCTGATGAGGTACAGCGTACGTAGACTTTATATTTGGCATGTGGGAGAAATGCAAGGCTGGATGACATCTCCTAGAAAGAAGAGTCCACTTAAAAGAAGTGATAACCTGGGTCGAGCAGTGACAGATGGAACTCGCTCCGTAAACGTTTTTGGAGCAATAGTCAGCCCAAAGTATGAACAACGAATGTCAGGAAGTTCTGAGAAACGTAGGGGTCTTGGATCTAATGTCCATAGATCCCTGAAGGTATCATCATCATCATCGCGTGTCATGTCGTATAACTTGGACAATCATGGGCTTCCCATGACCTTGATTGCGCTTGGCAAATTTTTCTATAGAAGTGGTTTGTCTTTGCCTTCTTCTGGGCAGTGTTGTTACAAGACGGGTGACCCCAACTGTTATTAATACTTGTGGGGGACTAAGCAGGTGCTACAGCTTGCCCAGGTGTGACCTGCAGGTGAGCGGAGGGAAGGAGCACCTTACACCTTCTTTGGCAGACCTGCTACCCAAGCAGGTAGCAGCACAGGTTGATGGAGTTGTTTAAAAAGACGCGAGGAACACCTGCTTTTATTAGCTGGGGCATGGTATGTGAGTGCGAGGTGTAAGTGATGCAACTATTTGAATATTAGTGAGGTCCATACAACAGGGAGGATGTGACCACACTAGAGAGGGTGCAGAGGGGATTCAGCAGGAGGCATGTGGCCAAATACATGCTGCTGGAAAAACGTAGTATGTCAAACAGCATCTGTGGAGTCAGAGGGATAGTCAATATTTCGGCAACTGCTTCTTTTCTGTGTGAGGAAGAGAAATTTTTCCAGTAAACTGACCAATCTTTATCTCTCACTTGATATTATTAATTTGTATCATAGATACTCAGCACAGTACAGGCCCTTCGGCCCACAGTATTGTGCTGACCTTCTAACCTACTCTTAGATCAATCTAACACTTCCCTTCTACGTAGCCCTACATTTTTCTGTCATCTAAGAGACTCTGGGGTGTCCCTAATGCACCTGCATCTGGCAGGGTATTCCACGTACCCATCACTCTCTGTGTAAAAAAATCCGACCTCTGCCATCCCTCCCCTCCCCCACCCAGCACCTTAAAATTATGGTCCCTCATGATAGCTATTTCCGCCCTGAGAAGGAGTCTCTGTCTGTCCACTCTGTCTCTGCCTCTTATCATTTTATACACCTCCATCAAGTCACCTCTCATCCTCCTTCGTTCCAAAGAGAAAAGCCCGAGTTCACTCAACCTGTCCTCATAAGACCTTCTCTCTGAGGCAGGCGGTATCCTGGTATCATCAGATCAATATGCCATTATGCCATTGCTGTTTGTGGGTGTTTGCAATGTTCAAAATCCATGACCACTGCAAGAACCATTAAAAAATCCCTCATTAGTTGTTTAGAATACTTTGAAATTATGAAATTCACAACCTGTTTATTTTATTTCTCAAAAGGTAGCATTTTCAAAATTTTAAATTATTTAAATTTGAAAAGTGGAAGTTGTAAGCAGCATTGGGTTATAGAAGTGCATTCCTCTTTTCAATGTCTGTTTGCCTGCATTAACACTGGATTCTGGCTGTTTATTCTGTGTGGCTTAATTGTATAAAGTGCAGTATTAACTATTACTCTGATTCAGTTCCTTATCTTTCAGTTTTTGTGTGCAGAAGCCCTGAATGGAGAATTCAGTAATACCAAAATCCTCGTGCAGACCTGGTCGGCAGAATCGCTTGCCACCACAGGAGGCAAAGAGGCGCCGTCTGGAGCGTTACCGACTGCGGAGGAAAAGGATGATACACATCGGGCTGGAAGTTGATAGATGGCATCAGCTGAAATCAGAACTTGCCCTTGAGAATGATATCGCCCTCGCTAAATTTCTCCTGGATTATTACAGGTTTCAGAATTTTATCAATATCCCTGTGAGATCCATGCAATCGGTTTCCCTTTCATTCATAACGAATACGTACATGAAATCAAGTCTGGATTAAAGATGAGTCCAAAGCAGTAATAAGTTTAATAAGAACTTTCTTTCATTCGCTGTAGATCCCATCACAGTCACATGAAGTTGGATTCAATTCCAAACACAAAAGGTATTGCAGTTGGCTTTAGAAGTTAGTATTTCACTAAAATTTTGACTTGTGTTATATGTTGTACCTTTCTCCACGTAGCCTGACTGGATTGTAGTGAAGACTCATTTCCTGCCTTCTCTTTAAAGTCACTCTTTCCCAGCAATGAGTGTCACCAGTGACTTTGGCACTTCCCTCTTTCTTACAAATTCAGCAGCATCTCTTCGAGATTCCTCAAAGCCAAATTCAAAATTCAAAGTACATTTATTATCAAAATATACATGCAGCATTCAGCCCTAAGATTCGTCTTCCTACAGAGCCTCAACAGTAAATTGAAATAAAAAGAATCATTTCAGCTGTTGTAAATCTGGAATAAAAGAACATTCTGGGAACTCTACTGTACTGGTAAAGGGCTTTGGATTTGAAATGTTAGCAGTTTTCCTTCCCACAGTGCTCACTGACTTGCCCTGAGTTGTAGCACTTTCTGTTTAATGACAATAGACAATAGGTGCAAGAGTAGGCCATTCGGCCCTTCGAGCCAGCACTGCCGTTCACTGTGATCATGGCTGATCATCCACAATCAGTACCCCGTTCCTGCCTTATCCCCATAACCTTTGATTCCGCTATCTTTAAGAGCTCTATCCATCTCTTTTTTGAAAGCATCCAGAGACTTGGTTTCCACAGCCTTCTGGGGCAGAGCACTCCACATATCCACCACTCTCTGGGTGAAAAAGTTTTTCCTCAACTCCATTCTAAATGGCCTACCCCTTATTCTTAAACTGTGGCCTCTGGTTCTGGACTCACCCAACATCGGGAACATGCTTCCTGCCTGCAGCATGTCCAATCCCTTAATAATCTTATATGTTTCAATAAGATCCCCTCTCATCCTTCTAAATTCCAGAGTATACAAGCCCAATCGCTCCAATCTTTCGACATATGACAGTTCCGCCATCCCGGGAATTAATTGAGATCCTTCATCTTGGCTCTCAGATACAATCATGTTTTGACACACTGTGGCTTTGAAATTACAAAATCATCTCAATGTCAGAACTGTTACAAGTGTACCAGGTTCTCTAGTGGAATGGGGTCATTCCAATGCTAGACAATCAGTCACATTCAGATTTATTTATGATGTTTACATCAAAACGTACAGTGAAATGTGTTGTTTGCATTAACAACCGGCCCACCCAAAGTTGCACTGGGAGCAGCTCGCGAGTGTCACCACTCATCCGCTCTCAACATAACACTTCCACGATGTTCAGTAGAACAACATAGAACAAACCCCTATCCCATCCGGACAGGCTGCTTCCTGGCCCCCAAACCTTTTTTATTTATTTATAGAGATTTACAGTGTGGTAATTACAGGATCATTTACAATGACCGATTAACCTACTAACTGGGATGTCTTTGGGCTGTGGGAAGTAACCTGAGCACCTGGACAAAACCCATGTGGTTATGGGTAGAACATACAAGCTTCTTACAGATAGCGGTGGCGATTGAACCTGGGTCGCTGGTACAGTAAAGCATTGTGCTAACCACTGGGCTACTGCGCTGTTCCAAATCCCCCAGGTTCGTATGTCCAACCTCTCGCTATAGGACATGCATCTATTCCAGGTAGTATCCTGATAAACCTCTGCACCCCTTCCAAACCCTTGACATCCATAAGTAAAATTGCAGGGCAATAATTGCTTCACAAGCCAGATAGTTACTTCCCTTTGGCAACTTGTTCCATTTGCCCATCACTCTGTGTGAAAACGTGGCAGTGGAGTTGTTGTACAGCAGTGCCTCCACTTCCTAAGAAGACTGAGGCAAGCAAGGGTCCTCAGCCCCTCCCTCCCCATATTAGCTGCGTTTTCCAGGAGCACCATTGAGAGTGTCCTGACAAGATGCATCTCCATCTGGTCTGGGAGCAGACGAGCATCAGACCTGAAGTCCCTACAAAGGACTGTGAGAAGAGCTGAGAGGATCATAGGGGTTCCCCTACCATCCATTGGAGACATTTATTAGGAAGACCCATCCAGCATCCTCTTTGACTTCCTACCATCAAGCAGGAGACTACGATACATGAAAACAAGAACAGTCAGGATGAGAAACAACTTCTTCTCCCCAGGGCATCAGCATTCTGAACTCCCTGCTGCATCATATTCAAAGTGTCACTGGTTAATCTGTTCCAGTATAATATTTAATATTTATACACTTCAATTTGTTATTTATGTGTGATTCATCTGTAGATTTTATCCTTGCCTTCATACGTTATTGTGTGTTATGTGCACTACTATATTTTATTCCTGGTTCATTGAAACGTTGCCTCATTTCTATACACATTATATGGTTATATAATGTGGAGGCCAAGTCTTTATGTATATTTAAGGTAGAGCTTGATAGGCTAGGCTAGGACATAAAGGGATACGGGGAACTCACATCAAAGTTGCTGGTGAACGCAGCAGGCCTCTAGGAAGAGGTACAGTTGACATTTCGGGCCAAGACCCTTTGTCAGGACTAAAGGGATATGGGGGAAAGCAGGAGATCGGGGCTGAGAGGAAAATGGATCAGCCATGATGAAATAGTGGAGCGGACTCGATGGGTCTGCTCCTGTATCTTATGGTCTTATATACATTATATACATGTATATAGTTAAATGACAATAAACTTGATTTGACTTGTGGTTCCTTAAGGTTGTTCTAGCCGGGGGTGGTAGTTGGGGATAAGTTCCAACCACCTACTAAATGCTCCCAATGACATGTGTCTCATATAGCCCCTGACAACCAGGTCCAGCTCCTGGCCTTCACATGTAACTTAGCTACTAAGCCCAGCGGAACTATTTCTACTGACAGGCAAAGGGGCAAAGGTGGGATACTGACATCTTAAAACCAGTGGCTTTGGGCAGATGGAAGTTGTTAGCTCATCTAGGAGAAGGAAAACTCTGATCTCAAACTTCTGATCTCAAACTTCCCCATCAGCTATACCCAACTGATGGGGAAGACTTTGGGAGTAAACCCCAAGGAAAAATCTGGATTGGAGTCCTCAAGGCAGAATCTAAGATTCAACATTGAGTTCAACGCCGAACGGTGACTAGCAACGCCTGTGATGCTACTGGTGCCAAACTATCGGTCTCTGCCGTTGCTTTGGCTTCATCAGCTGTCTGGAGAGTGGGAGCCTGGTGCTCTCCATATTGTACTGCTCTGGCTTGTGTGCTGGCATGCGGATCACATAGACACCTGGGAGGTGACATCCATGGTCAAGCCCAACCCTCGCAGGGGGTTGTTGATTAATTGCTTCCAACAATCACTTTTATTGAGTGTACAACAGACTCAGAAGTGGTGAACTCAAAGGAGCCTTTCACAGCACGGCCACAGTTACTCAGAACCTAGAATCCAGGAAGGTCTTATTACCTCATTTGTCTTTGACTGAGTCAGTACTAACTGTACCTATCGCCTACTCAAGGGAATCTATTTGATAGGCTGTACTAATGTTTCTGCACTTGGGTTTCAAATTTCTTCTCCCTTCAAGCACAGGCACTTTGCAGAGACTGCGTGGTTGTTTTGAATGGCGTCTTTATTAACTGCAAACTCACTTTGGTTAGAGGAATAAGGTGGGAAATTGTGTGGAGGGATGTAGAATCAAAGATTCGAAGTACATTATTATCAAGTGTACCCTGAGATTCTGAGCTTCACCCTTCCACAGGCAGCCACGAAACAAAAAGACACCACGGGACCTGTTCAGGAAAGCATCAAACACCCAACATGTGGGAAAAGAACAAATCGCACAATGGGATAAAGTAATTAGAAATAGAATCAGAATCAGGTTTATTATCACTGACTTACTGTATTTGATGTGAAATTGATTGTTTTGTAGCAGTATTACAGTGCAAAGACATAAAATACCATAAAGACTATACTAAATAAACACTGTAAACAATAGCAAATAAATATTGCAAGCTAAAAGGAATGGTGAGCTACTGTTCATGTAGATAAGTTCATGGCTAAAAGCAACTGTGGAAGTTGATAGAGCAAGAGTACAAAAGATCCTTCAGTTTAAGGGTGGGGGCTTGCAGGAATGATTTGATTTGGCCACAAGTTCTTTCTGTCTGGATCAAACACTCTAGAAGGAAGGTAAGGAGATCTACGGTGCGTGAGAGTGGTGGGTATGTGGAACAAGCTGCAAGAGGAAGTACTGTAGGCAGGTATAATTGCTTTGAGAAGGTGTGTGGACAGCTGCTGAGATAGGAATAGTGGAAAAGAAGCATAATGTAGGGAATTAGGGAATTGGGATTAGAGTTGAGAGGCTTCATGGCAAATTTGGCCAAGTTAGACTAGAATAGACTTGTGTGTTGTTAATTGCCACAACTCTATGTAATGCTGAATTAATACTGATCTGTGATTTGATGCTGATTAAGTACTGTGCCCTGATGTTGTGGAAAAAAATCCTTTAATCACTGGAGAGTTATAGAGTCTTAGAACACTACAGCACAGAAACAGGCCCTTCATCCCATCTAGTCCATGCCAATCATGTACCCCTCCCATCCATCTACCTATGCAAATTTCTCTTAAATGTTGAAAATGAACCTGCATCCACCACTTCTGCTGGTGGCTCATTCCACACTCTCACCACACTCACTTTCTTCTTGGAACATTCACCTTTCATCCTTAACCCATGACCTCTAGTTCCAGTCTCACCCAATATCAATGCAAAAAACTTCCTTGCATTTGCCCTATCTAAAGCCCTCATAATTTTGTATATCTCCATCAAATTTCCCCTCATTCTCCTATGCTCTCAGAAATGAAGTGCTAACCTACTCAACCTTTCATTGTAACTCCGTCCTCAAGTCCTGACAACATCCTTGTAAATCTTCTCTGCACTCTTTCGGTATTATTGATATCTCTTTTGCAGGTAGGTGACCAGGACTGCTCACAATACTCCAAATTAGGCCTCACCGATGCTTTATGCAATTTCAACAGAGCATTGCAATTCCTGTATTCAGTACTTTGATTTACGAAGGCCAATGGGCCAAAAGCTCTCCTTGCAAGCTTATCTACTTATGATGCCAGATTTAAGGAATTATGGATGTTTATTCCCAGATCAGAGCTCTACTGCTCTCGATGCCCAACCGCGAAGCACACGCCAACATCATAAGGTTGTATAAGGCATTGGTGAGGCCGAATCTGGAGTATAGTGTTCAGTTTTGGTCACCAAATTACAGGAAGGATATAAATAAGGTTGAAGAGTGCAGAGAAGGTTTACAAGGATGTTGCCGGGACTTGAGAAACTCAGTTACAGAGAAAGGTTGAATAGGTTAGGACTTTATTCCCTGGAGCGTAGAAGAATGAGGGGAGATTTGATAGAGGTATATAAAATTATGATGGGTATAGATAGAGTGAATACAAGCAGGCTTTTTCCACTGAGGCAAGGGGAGAAAAAAACCAGAGGACATGGGTTAAGGGTGAGGGGGGAAAATTTTAAAGGGAACATTAGGGGGGGGTTTCTTCACACAGAGGTGGTGGGAGTATGGAATGAGCTGCCAGACGAGGTGGTAAATGCGGGTTCTTTTTTAACATATAAGAATAAATTGGACAGATACATGGATGGGAGGTGTATGGAGGGATATGGTCCGTGTGCAGGTCAGTGGGACTAGGCAGAAAATGGTTTGGCACAGCCAAGAAGGGCCAAAAGGCCTGTTTCTGTGCTGTAGTTTCTATGGTTCTATCTCCTAGAGATGTGTGGTGCGCAAATGGCCCAACTACCCGTGCTCTCTTCTTCTGAAATCTCTTTGAAAAAGAGGTAGCAAAGATTCAGAATTGAGAGGGTGCACATTTCAGTCTGTGACTTTGGTCTCTGGAAAGGGGAAAGGTGAGAGAAGGCGTGATCATGCACAGGATAGCAGACCGTGCATATTGTGACGTGATTCTGCACAACTTCATCACACAGCAGTAGGTGCTCTTTGATTCATATCTGAAACTGTTGAGTATATTTAAGGCTGCCCAGAAAAGAGCTTTTAACAGCAAGAACGTCAGAAGATATGAGTTTGTGCAGGAAAGTGGATAAGGCTTTCGCCCAGATTCTCTCTCTAATTTTATACACATTACAAGTATATGTAAACTAATAAAGGGTATGATGTTTTATCTTGTTTATAATAAGATAAAATCAGCAGCGAGTCGTCCACATCCTCTGCAGGAAGCCAGAGTGAACAGGCTTTCCAATCTTCAGCCCTAGGGAAAATTCTTCAAAGAAGCACTCCTCATCTACTGTCAGCTGTTGGGTATGTTTCTCTCCAAATCGCAACAAGAATTAGTCATGTAAAGTTCATGGATGCTGATTTCTCTGTGAATGTGTTAGAAGAGGAGATGGAGGCAAAGATGTGGGGTAGTCTGAGAAGCGACTTTGTGAGCTTGGAGAACAAGCAACTATAGTCCTGTCTGCTTGTGGTGAAGTCATAGAATAGAGCACGACAGCACAGAAACAAGCTCTTTGGCCTACCTGGCCTGTGCTGAACAGTTATTCTACCTAGTCTCATCAACCCACACCAGGTCCATAGCCCTCCATACCATTCCCATCCATGTACTTACCCAAACTTCTCTTAACTGTTGCAATCGATCCCACATCCATCACTTCAGCTGGCAGATTGTTTCACACTCACCACCCTCCGAGTGAAGAAGCTCTCTCTCATGTTCCCCTTAAATAGTTCACCTTTCACCCTTGTGCCCTGTAGTTCTAGTCTCATCCAACTTCAGTGGGTAGATACCACTGGGCAGGGCAGGGGAAAAAATCTCGGAGCGTTATAGAGGTGGTGGTGGAGGGAACTACTGAGACAGGAAAACTGTGTGACCATGGAGGAATTTGTAAGGATGGGAAATTTAAAACTGAGCAGCAGAATCCAAGAGTTAATAAGGAAATTATAGCTGATGGCAATCTAGATGTGATGTATCTGACCTGACAGAATATCTTCCCACATACAAGGTCTATCTGTTTTTTCCCCATTTTATGCACCAGTGACACAGGGGAGGACAGTGATAATGATGAAGGCAGTTTAAAGTTCATGGAAGATTCTGCAGATGAGACTGGATACATTTTCTCAGACAAGTAGGTAGATTCAATCTTACTGTTCCAGGTTTACAGAGGTATACTGTTTATATATGGTAATTTTCAGTTTCATTTTCTAACGACATTGATGCTTCTCAGGTGCTTAGATTTAGCAACTCAGGTTGGCCTCCGGTGCCTCCCCGCACTGGCCAGTTCCATGCTGTGTACAAACTGCAGTGCATTCATGGCCTGGCGGTATAGATTTGAATTCCAACATGGTAACTTGGGAATTTCATTCTATTATTTAAATACTTTGCATTAAAAACCAGACTCCAAAGCACCTTTTTACAAATTTCTTCATCCATGCGATAAAAAAATCCTGGTGCAACCCCAGCAACTTGGAGCTGAATGTGCTCAAAACCGTGGAGGTGCAAATCAACTTCAGGAGAAATGTGTCTCTCTACCCAGTCATCATCAACAGCTCTACAGTACAGCACTGGTTCAACATTCAGCTTCCTGGTCAGCATTACTTCACAGGACCTCATGTGGGAGAACCATATCTCCTTCAACAACAAAAAGGTTTGGCAGAGGATGAATTTGCAGCAGTTGGTAAAATTCCCTTGTCCCCAGAACATCCTGGTGTGATTCTACACTGCCATCATAGAGAGCATCCTCACGTCAGCCATTACTGTCTGGTTGGTGCAACACCCTCTCACAGTGCACAAACACTACAGTGAACTGTCAGGTCAGCAGAAAAGGTCGTTGTCTGCAGGGCTTGTATCTGCCCAGGATAAAGAAATGGGCAAGAAAAATTAATGTGGGCACCACCCACCCTGCCAATCACCATTTCCAAAAGCTCCTGTCTGGAAAGTACTATCAGACTATTAAAACAAAAACTTCACACCATCTTGCCCCAGGCAGTTAATCTGATCAATCATTCTATTTACCCCCCCCCCCATCTATTGCCCCTGTCACTGTAAACACTTCAAACCATCTTTTATAATGCTGTTTACATTGTAAATACACGCTGGGATTTATGTATTTTTGCACATTTTATTCCAGATCTGTAATTCTAATGTTATTTTTATATACATTTTAGTATTGTATTTGTTGAATGTTGTTTTTTTTGTTGCATGGATCGCCCAGAGCAACACATCACAGCAAATTCCTATTACATTAAATGAGTGTGGCATCCTTGATTCTTGACCTATATTCCTATCCAATTCCTATTCTATTTGTTTCTTCTTCAGTTCTTTACTTTTACCACCTATCCCCACTTCGTCCCCTCCCCAACCACCCAATCTCATCCATCACCTGTCAGATTGTTCTACTTCCCCTCCCACCAGTTTATTCTGGCTTCTGTTCCCTTCCCTTCCGGCCCTGATAAAGGGTCACGGCCCAAAATGTCAACTGTTTGTTCCTCTCCACAAATGCTGCCTGACCTGCTGAGTTTTTCCAGCATTAGTGGTCCTCAGTTTTGGACGTGGAAGTATCTTGCTTGAATTTTCCCATCAAGCCTTTTTGCATTTACTGCAGTGTAGTCCAGAGTAACAGACGATATACTCACCATGTCAGCCTTTGTAGTCCAGAGTTACAATAGGGTCACTGTGCCAGCCTTTTCTCTGTTGCACTTTGAAACTTGCCAAACATGACAGAAAGTTTTCATAAATTATCATGATAAGTTGATACATAGTAGGGAACATTTTTGATGGTTTATTATTGGCATGGAAATTAGAGATGTAACTCTGCCTTTTGATTTATAAACAGCTTTGAGCACAGCAGTCTAAATGACTACATAATCGAAGAGCAAGTACTAAACTTTGTTGATGATGACATAATATCTGGACAGCAAGAAGCCGTCCCGATCCTCGTCGCTTCTACCAAACATAAACCTATACATAAGATGAGGACTGGCATTGTCTTTGATTCGTGCCTCATGTCCCTGGCCAGAAAAGCCTTCTCGACTTGTGAGTGTCCTGACTGCGAAGGTGAAGTAGATTTACAGCTGCATATTGTAGCGACAGCAATGAAAGTTATAAGCCACTGCGGCTACGGACATGAATCAACGTGGTGGTCTCAGCCATTGGTGCAGAACGTCCCAGCTGGCAACATCCAATTGGCATCAAGTATTGTTTTGTCTGGGAACAATTATGAGAAAGTTGCTCTGATGATGAAATTTCTGAATATGCTTCCCATTGGTCATCAACCATTCCTCAAAATCCAAACGACGCATATCCAGCCATCAGTGGTGAACTACTGGAAAAAGATGCAAGCAGAAAAATTTCAGGAGCTTGGGGGTCCTGTTGTAGTGTTGGTGGATCAGTACAGGAGCAGTCGTGATGCTTCAATGAAATATCTCACCTGTGCAATGATGGACAATTGCACTCACAAGATTCTTGATGTTCAGGTTGTTAATGTCCAAAGTAATGCCAGGAAGCTACGAACTATGGAAAGCTCAGGATTCCAGCATGCACTTCGGTGCCTGATGCAGAATGACCTCGCTGTTTCCGAGATTGTGACTGATGCAGATCCCCAGATCTTGTCATTGATGAGTAAGTGTTAATGATTTAGAGCGATATTAAAAATAAACTGTCCCTGTAAGAGCAGTTTGGATAGGTATATGGAGGGAAGGGGTATGGCCCAGGTGCAAGTTAATGGGACTAGGCAAAGTAACAGATCGGCATGAACTAGATGGGCCAAAGGGCCTGTTTATGCACTATAGTGCTCTGTGATTCCATAACCGCTCAGTCCCTCAGATTTTTAAATTCTCATTTTTATTTAAGTCCTCTAGGTCTTTGTGCTTTCCTTTCTCTAACTTGCTTCAGCTTTACAGCATTTCCCTCCCTCGCCCACTCTTGGAACTCTGTTCCTCCTCTCTGACTGCTGTGGAATCAGTCTTCGCTCTGGGCATCAAAATCCCACATTCTAAAACTCCTTCCAGAAACCCTCTGCTTTCCTCCCTGTTTCTCTTTTCAGAGTTTAGGGTTTTGTTTATACCTCCTTGTACTGTATCTTCTTGACTGTGTTTGTGTCCAGTTTTAAAGACTAAAGATTAGATTGGCTTCTTTTGTCACGCACATTGAAACATACAGTGAAATGCGTCGTTTGCATCAGTGACCATTACAGTCCGAGGATGTGCTGGTGACAGCCCACAAGTGTTGCTGTGCTACTGACACCAACATAGCATGCTCACAATTTCCTACCCCAACCCGTACATCGTAGGAACCTGGGACGAAACCGGAGCACCCGGAGGGAACCATGCATACAAACTCCTTGCAGAGGATGTTGGGATTGAACTCCCAAATCGGACACTCTAACTGCTGCGGCACTGTGGTGCTCGATGGCAGGTAAGCCAGTGTGGTGATGCATGGGGAGGTTTTAACTCCTCACTGTAGAGCCCTCACTGTGCTTACCCTTGCATTAGCAAGCGCAAAAGCCATCATGAGTAGGTGCAATCCAGCAACACCTCACACACCTCATTCTAGGCTGGAGGAACTCAGCAGGCCAGGCAGCCTCTGTGGAAAAGAGCACAGCTGACATTTCGGGCTGAGACCCTTCAGCAGGACTGGAGAAAAAAAGCTGAGGAGTAGATTAAAAGGTGGGAGTGGAGGGGAGAGAGAAACAGAAAGTGATAGGTGAAACTAGGAGGGGGGAGGGTGCTGAGAAGTTGATTGGTGAAAGAGATGCAGGGCTGGAGAAGGGGAAGTCTGAAAAGGACAGAAGACCATGGAGGAAAGAAAAGGGGTGAGGAGCACCAGAGGGATGTAAACACGAGGAATTCTGCAGATGCTGGAAATTCAAGCAACACACATCAAAGTTGCTGGTGAACGCAGCAGGCCAGGCAGCATCTCTAGGAAGAGGTACAGTCGAGGTTTCGGGCCGAGACCCTTCGTCAGGAATCCTGATGAAGGGTCTCGACCCGAAACGTCGACTGTACCTCTTCCTAGATGCTGCCTGGCCTGCTGCGTTCACCAGCAACTTTGATGTGTGTTACCAGAGGGAGGTGATGGGTGGGTAAGGAGATAGTGTGAGGGAGGGAATAGGGGATGGGGAATGACGAAGGAGGGACATTACCAGAAGTTTGAGAAGTTGATGTTCATGCCATCAGGTTGGAGGCTACACAGACAAAATTTAAGGTGTTGTTCCTCCAACCTGAGTTCAGCTTCATTGCGACAATAGAGGAGGCCATGGATTGACATATTGGAATGGGAATGGGATGTGGAATTAAAATGGGTGGCCGCTGGGAGATCCTGCCTCTTCTGGTGGGCGGAGCGTAGTGCTCAGTGAAGTGGTCTCCCAATCTGTGTTGGGTCTCACCGATATACAGGAGGCCACACTGGGAGCACCAGACACAATATATGACCCTAACAGACTCAGAGGTGAAGTGTCACCTCAGCTGGAAGGACTGTTTGGTGCCCTGAATGGTAGTGAGGGAGGAAGTGTGGGGGCAAATGTAGGATTAGGCTGGTGTACTTTGCCCTTGGTTCCAGCGTAATGAGTATTGCCGGGAGATGACCAATTCTTAGCAATTGTCTTGGGTTAAGAGAGGGTATGGAAATAAAGAGGTGGCAAAGTTCTCATCTCCTGCTGATTAAGGCTTGTGATAAAGAGCTTTTTACAATTCACCTCGCTCATTTTCACCAATAGAAGCATCTGCACTTATAAAATGCCAACACACTTAGTTAGAGTGAAGGTTCTGGTCAGCTACTTGCAGGAAAAATATCAATAAGATTGAAAAAGTGTAGAGAAAATTTACAAAGATGTTTGCTGGGACTGGAGGAACTGAGTGATAGGGAAGGGTTAAATAAGTTAGGACTTTATTCCCTGGAGCGTAGGAGAATGAGGGGAGATCTGACAGAGGTATACAAAATTATAAAGGTTATAAATATGCTAAATGCAAGCAGTTGTTTTCCATTGCGTTTGAGTGAGACTAGAACAAGAAGTCTTAGGTTAAGGGTGAAAGGTACAATATTTAAGGGGAACCTGAGTGGGAACTTCTTTACTCAGAGAGCAGTGTGAGTGTGGAACAAGCAGCCAGTGGGAGTTGTGCATCTGGATTCGGTTGCAATATTTAAGAGGATCTTGGATAATTTCATGGATAGGAGGGGGATGGAGGGCTGTAGTCCAGGATGAGTCAATGGACTAGATAGAATAAGTTTAGCATAGACTAGATGGGCTGAAGGGCCTGTTTCTGTGCTGTAGTGCTCCACGACTCTATGCCAATTCATAGAAAGAAAAGAATCGAGAACAAATTAAAATGGGATCTCAGTACAGTGATCAATCACAATGGTCAACGATGCAGGATGTTCTGCAGTGCTGCCTTGTATTTACAGCTGATTCTCTTCCTCTTTTTATTTAGAGTTCAGATATCCAAATGTTCTTCACCAGATAAATCTCTGGCATGGGGTCCGAGCTGTTCAGGAGAGGTTAAGGAAGGTAATTTGAAATCAACTCAATTTACATAACTTCACAAAATTGGGAAAATACAATAATGAGGCTGATGTGTATCTCAAGTTCCAGTTTATTGTCACCTGACTGGACGTATATAAAACCAAGCAGAACAGTGTTCATCCGGACCATGGTGCACCCACAAAACACCACACACAGCACGTACAGCAAAATATTACCATCAGTAAGTTAAGAAATTATAATTCAAATTGCATGTAGTGCACAGCACCCGTAAACAGTAAAAACTCACAGTCCTAGTTATGAGTCCTCAGTGGTGGCAGGATATGCATTTGTTTCACAGCCTAAGGGAAGAAGCTGTTACCCAGTCTGCCAGCCCTACTCGTGATGATCCCATACTTCCTTCCTGGTGGTAGTGGGTCAAAGAGATTGTGGGATAGGGTCCTCAACAATGCTTGAGGCCCTTCTGCAACACACCCAGTAAATGTCCAAGATAGAAGGGAGGGAGGCCTCAGTGAACCTCCAGGCTGTTTCACTATCCTCTGCAGGGTCGCGTGATCTGATGCCTTGGAGCTACCAGTGATATAGCATCCTACACCCATTGGCTCTGTAACCACTGATATAGATCTCAGACTTTGAGGTGTAAAGTTAAAGGGCAGGACCTCCAGGGTTGTGATCTCAGGATTGCTACCCATGCCACATGCTAGTGAGGCTAGAACTGGGAAGATTATACAGTTTAGTATGCGGCTAAGGAGTTGGTGTAGGAAGGAGGACATAATATTGTTGGATCATTGGTCTCCCTTTTAGAGAAGCATTTAAAAACTCGCAGAAGGCAACTAAAAAGTCATGAAAGTTTCTTCAGATAGATAACGTGTAAAAGAGTGGTGAAAGTGGATATCAAACCACTGGAAAACGATGCTGGAGAGGTAGTAATGAGGGACAAGAAAATGGTAGATGAACTGAATAAATATTTTGCATCAGTCTTCACTGTGGAAGACACGAGCAGTATGGTGGAAGTTGCAGGTGTCAGGGGGCATGAAGTGTGTGAAGTTATCATAACTAAAGAGAAGGTTCTTGGGAACCCGCAAGGTCTGAAGGTAGATAAGTCACCTAGACCAGGTGGTCTAGACCCCAGGGTTCTGAAAGAGGTGGCTGAAGAGATTGTGGAGACGTTACTAACGATCTTTAAAGAATCACTAGATTTGGGAATGGTTCTGGAAGATTGGAAAATTGCAAATGTCACTCCGTTCTTCAAGAAGTGAGAGACTATAGGCCAGTTAGTCTGACCTCATTGGTTGAGAAGGTATTGGAGTCAATTATTAAGGATGAGGTCTCGGGGTACTTGGAGGCACATGATAAAATAGGCCGTAGTCAACATGGTTTCCTCAAGGGAAAATCTTCCCTGACAGATCTGTTGGAATTCTTTGAAGAAATAACAAGCAGGATGGACAAAGGAGAATTGGTGGATGTTGTGCACTGGGATTTTCAGAAGGCCTTTGACAAGATGCCACACACGAGGCTGTTTCACAAGCTAGGGGGCCATGGTATTACAGGAAAGATTCTAGCATGGATAAAGCAGTGACTGATTGGCAGGAGGCAAAGAGTGGGAATAAAGGGAGCCTTTTCTGGTTGGCTGCCGGTGACTAGTGGTGCTCCACAGGGGTCTGTGTTGGGACCGAATCTTTTTACATTATATGTCAATGATTTGGATAATGGAATTGGTAGCTTCGATGGAAAGTTTGCAGACAATATGAAGATAGGTGGAGGGGCAGGTAATTTTGAGGAAGTAGAGATGCTGCAGAAGGACTTAGCAGATTAGCAGAATGGGCAAAGAAATGGCAGATGGAATGCAGTGTCAGGAAGTGTATGGTCATACACTTTGGTAAAAGAAATGAAATGATTGACTATTTTCTAAATGGAGAGAAAATACAAAAAATTGAGATGCAAAGGCATTTGGGAGTCCTTGTGCAGGATTCCCTGAAGGTTAATTTGCAGGTCGAGTCTGTGGTAGGAAAGGCAAATGTAATGTTAGTATTCATTTCAAGAGGACTAGAATATAAAAGCAAGGATGTAATGTTGGGACTTTATAAAGCACTGGTGAGGCCTCACTTAGAGTATTGTGAGCAGGTTTGGGCCCCTTATCTTAGAAAGGATGTGCTGAAGCGGGAGAGGTTTCAAAGGAGGTTCACAAAAATGATTCCAGGATTGAAAGGCTTGTCATCTGAAGAGTGTTTGATGGGTCCGGCCCTCTATTCACTGGAATGCAGAAGGATGAGTGGTGACCTCATTGAATGGTGAAAGGCCTTGATAGAGTGGATATGGAGAGGATGTATGCTATGGTGGGAGAGTCTAAGACCAGAGGACACAACCTCAGAATAGAGGGGCATCCTTTTAGAACAGAGGTGAGGAGGTATTTCTTTAGCCAGAGAGTAGTGAATCTGTGGAATTCTTTGCCAAATGTGATGTCCTTAGGTATCATCATCATCATTATGTGTCACGTGGTATGACGTGAGCGATTGTGGTCTTTGACCATGATTGTTCTTGGCAATTTTTTCTACAGAAGTGGTTTGCCATTGCCTTCTTCTGGGCAGTGTCTTTACAAGATTGGTGACCCCAGCCATTGTCAATACTGTTCAGGGATAGGGGTGGCTAAGCAGGTGCTACACCTTGCCCAAGAGTGACCTGCAGGCTAGCGGAGGGAAGGAGCACCTTACACCTCCTTCGGTAGAGACATATCTCCACCCCGCCACCCAACTTGGGTAGCACATTTTACAAAGACAGATGAAGATTAGCTTTATTTATCACATGTACATTGAAACATCAAAACGCACAGTGAACTGTGACTTATAGTCTGAGGATGTGCTGGGGTCTGCCTGCAAGTGTCACCATGCTTCTAGAACCGATACAGCATGCCCACAACTTACTAACCCGAACTCGTCTATCTCTGGACTATGGGAGGAAACCAGAGCACTCGGGAGAAACCTACATGGCCCTGGCAAGCAGCAGCGGAATTGACCCAAATTGCTTAGCGCTCTGCTAATGTGCCATCTGTGATTGCTCCCTAAAGGGAGCCATTACGGATCGGTGTCTCAGTGCCAGCTTGTCATTTTGTTTAGAGAAGATGGGACATCTACTGTGAGATTTTCTAACATTGTCCAATACCGGCTCTGGTGGTCATCCTCGGGCATGTTTGTAAATACTGCTTGGTTCCTTGTTGGGGAAGCTGGATGAAGATGAAGGGAGAATGAATATTTTGAAACGGTGTGTAGAGCAACAGGGGATCTGCACATTACTGCTTCACCTTTGGTATAGAGATCCCTTTCCAGCCTCTGGGTGAATGAAAATCTCCTCTTATCGCTGTACCACACTGTCTTTAACTGAACTGTTTCTGAATCAGAATCAGGTTTAATATCACCAGCATATGTTGTGCAATGTGTTATTTTCAAGCAGCAGTACATTGCAGTACATAATATAACACTATAAGTTACAATAAGAAATACTATACAGATATATTCAATAAGTCATGCAAAAAGAGAGCAGAGAAGAAGTGAGGTGGATTTCATTGTTCAATCAGAAATCTGATGGCAAAGGGGAAGAAGCTGTTCCTGAATCATTGAGTGTGTGTCTTCAGGCTCCTGTACCTCCTCCTTGATTTCTATGTAATGAGAAGAGGACATGTCCTGGGTGATGGGGTCCTTGTGGCCTTTTTGAGGCATCACCTTTTGAAGGTGCCCTTGATGCTAGTTCCCCTAATGGAGCTGGCTGTTTACCCAGTGCTCAGCTTGTGCAAGACCAAAGCCATAGGTTCATTCATTAATTTATCCCATGTACATGGAAATATAGAGTGAAATGCTTTGTTTTTGTTAACAACTAGCACAGCAACACTTTCAGTACGCTGGATGAACTCAGCAGGTCGGGCAGCATCAGTTAGAAACGATGAGTCGATGTTTCGGCCGGAACCCTTCGTCAGGACTGAAGAATGAAAGATGGGGAAGGATTTGAAGAATACTTGTAGCTTCAGTTGAAAGACCAGTAATTTGGACTAGTAATAATGACTAATAACTAAGACTAATAACGACTAGCACAGCCAAGGATGTGCTGGGGGCTGCCCACAAGTGTCAGCACACATTCAGATGTGGGCATATTAATGGGTGGCACGGTGGGTCACTGTTGTTATGAGGCACAGGTAATACAACTTCTTCCTCATAGTTCCAGTGACCCAGACTCAATCTTGACCACACCTCCAGTGCCCTTACACCTAATGTGGTGGGTTGGTAGGTAGGTACTGACCATTGTTAAAAAATGAAATGGTGTGAATACAGAAGTGAAGGTGCAATATTTGAATGTACGCATTATACAAAATCAGGTAGATGATCTTGAAGCCTGGGTGGCAGGGTGGAGATACGTCTCTACCAAAGGAGGTGTAAGGTGCTGCTTCCCTCTGCTAGCCTGCAGGTCACCCTTGGGCAAGGTGTAGCACCTGACTAGTCCCCAACCCCCGATCAAGGTCATGTGAAGTCATGGGAGCAGATGGTAGATGGTCGTATGAGCAGCCGGTGCAGATCACAAGTCCTGGTTATGCAACCACTGACACCAGGCAGACAATCTCCGAGGAGTATTGATATTGGCTGGGGTCACCCGTCTTGTAAAGACACTGCCCAGAAAAAGGCGATGGCAAACCATTTCTACAGAAAAATTTGCCAAGAACAATCGGGGTCATCGAGACCACGGACCATGATTGCCCAGGTCATATGACACAGCACATAATGAACAAAGGATCATACAGCGCAGTTAGAAATGGTCAGGTATGATGATACTGAGTTTTGTTCCTGTTTCTGGACATTTCCCATCGAAGCCTATGCAAGATGAGGAAGCCTGGTTCATTCTGTTTACCATAGAAACTACAGCACAGAAACAGGCCCTTTGGCCCTTCTTGGCTGTGCCAAACCATTTTCTGCCTAGTCCCACTGACCTGCACACGGACCATATCCCTCCATACACCTCCCATCCATGTATCTGTCCAATTTATTCTTAAATGTTACAAAAGAACCCACATTTACCACCTCGTCTGGCAGCTCATTCCATACTCCCACCACTCTCTGTGTGAAGAAACCCCCCCAATGTTCCCTTTAAACTTTTCCCCCCTCACCCTTAACCCATGTCCTCTGGTTTTTTTTTTCTCCCCTTGCCTCAGTGGAAAAAGCCTGCTTGCATTCACTCTATCTATACCCATCATAATTTTATATACCTCTATCAAATCTCCCCTCATTCTTCTACGCTCCAGGGAATAAAGTCCTAACCTATTCAACCTTTCTCTGTAACTGAGTTTCTCAAGTCCCGGCAACATCCTTGTAAACCTTCTCTGCACCCTTTCAACCTTATTTATATCCTTCCTGTAATTTGATGACCAAAACTGAACACAATACTCCAGATTCGGCCTCACCAATGCCTTATACAACCTCATCATAACATTCCAGCTCTTATACTCAATACTTCGATTAATAAAGGCCAATGTACCAAAAGCTCCCTTTACGACCCTATCTACCTGTGACGACACTTTTAGAGAATTTTGTATCTGTATTCCCAGATCCCTCTGTTCCACTGCACTCCTCAGTGCCTTACCATTAGCCCTGTATGTTCTACCTTGGTTTGTTCTTCCCTTCCCTTTTTCCAGCTGGTCCAAGTCCCTCTGCAGGCTCTGAAAACCTTCCTCACTGTCTACTACACCTCCAATCTTTGTATCATCAGCAAACTTGCTGATCCAATTTACCACATTATCATCCAGATCATTGATATAGATGACAAATAACAATGGACCCAGCACTGATCCCTGTGGCACACCACTAGTCACAGGCCTCCATTCAGAGAAGCAATTTTCTACCACCACTCTCTGGCTTCTTCCATCGAGCCAATGTCCAATCCAATTTACCACCTCTCCATGTATACCTAGCGACTGAATTTTCCTGACTAACCTCCCATGCGGGACCTTGTCAAAGGCCTTACTGAAGTCCATGTAGACAATATCCACTGCCTTCCCTTCATCCACTTTCCTGGTAACCTCCTCGAAAAACTCCAACAGATTGGTCAAACATGACCAACCACGCACAAAGCCATGTTGACTCTCCCTAATAAGCCCCTGTCTATCCAAATGCTTGTAGATTCTGTCTCTTAGTACTCCCTCCAATAACTTACCTACTACTGACGTTAAACTCACCGGCCTATAATTTCCTGGATTACTTTTCGATCCTTTTTTAAACAACGGAACAACATGAGCCACTCTCCAATCCTCCAGTACTTCACCCGTAGACAGTGACATTTTAAATATTTCTGCCAGGGCCCCTGCAATTTCAACACTAGTCTCCTTCAAGGTCCGAGGGAACACTCTGTCAGGTCCCGGGGATTTATCCACTTTAATTTTCCTCAAGACAGCAAGCACCTCCTCCTTTTCAATCTGTACAGTTTCCATGGTCTCACTACCTGATTCCCTCAATTCTATAGATTTCATGCCAGCTTCCTTAGTAAATACAGACGCAAAAAACCTATTTAAGATCTCCCCCATTTCCTTTGGTTCCGCACAAAGCCGACCACTCTGATCTTCAAGAGGACCAAATTTATCCCTTACAATCCTTTTGCTCTTACTATACTTGTAAAAGTTCTTTGGATTATCCTTCACTTTGACTGCCAAGGCAACCTCATGTCTTCTTTTAGCCCTCCTGATTTCTTTCTTAAGTATTTTCTTGCACTTCTTATACTCCTCAAGCACCTGATTACCCCTTGTTTCCTATACATTTCATACAACTCCCTCTTCTTCTTTATCAGAGTTGCAATATCCCTTGAGAACCAAGGTTCCTTATTCCTATTCAATTTGCCTTTAATCCTGACAGGAACATACAAACTCTGCACTCTCAAAATTTCCCCTTTGAAGGCTTCCCACCTACCAATCACATCTTTGCCAGAGAACAACCTGTCCCAATCCACGCTTTTTAGATGCTTTCTCATTTCTTCAAATTTGGCCTTCTTCCAGTTCAGAACCTCAACCCTAGGACCAGATCTATCCTTGTCCATGATCAAATTGAAACTAATGGTGTTATGATCACTGGGACCAAAGTGCTCCCCTGCACAGACTTCTGTCACTTGCCCTAATTCGTTTCCTAACAGGAGATCCAATATTGCATCCCCTCTAGTTGGTCCCTCTATATATTGATTTAGAAAACTTTCCTGAACACATTTTACAAACTCTAAACCATCTAGACCTCTAACAGTATGGGAGTCCCAATCAATGTATGGAAAATTAAAATCCCCTACCACCACAACTTTATGTTTCCTGCAGTTGCCTGCTATCTCTCTGCAGATTTGCTTTTCCAAGTCTCGTTGACTATTGGGTGGTCTGTAATACAATCCCACTAATGTGGCCATACCTTTCCTGTTTCTCAGCTCCACCCATAAGGATTCAGTAGACAAGCCCTCTAATCTGTCCTGCCTGAGCACTGCTGTAATATTTTCCCTAACAAGCAATGCTACTCCCCCACCTTTCATTCCTCTGCCTCGATCACATCTGAAACATCGGAACCCTGGAATATTAAGCTGCCAGTCCTGCCCCTCCTGTAGCCAGGTTTCACTAATTGCTACAACATCATAATTCCACGTGTCAATCCACGCCCTCAACTCATCCGCGTTCCCCGCAATACTCCTAGCATTGAAATATGTACACCTCAGAGGATTTTTACCACCACTCACAACCTTTCTATCAGCGGATTTGCTTAAACTTTCAACATCATTTATTTTCACCCCAGCCACACTGTCAGCTCTGGCACTCTGATTCCCATCCCCCTGCAAATCTAGTTTAAAGCCTCCCCAATAGCACTAACAAACCTCCCTGAAAGGATATTGGTCCCCCTGTAGTTCAAGTGTAACCCGTCTCTCTTGTACAGGTCCCACCTGCCCCAGAAGAGGTCCCAATTATCCTGAAATCTGAAACCCTGCCCCCTACACCAGTTCCTCAGCCACTTGTTCCTCCTCCAGAGCATCCTATTCCTACCCTCACTGGCACCTAGCACAGGTAGCAATCCTGAGATTACCACCCTCGAGGTCTTGCTTTTCAACTTCCTACCAAGCTGTCTATACTCACTGTCCAGGACCTCTTCACTCTTCCTTGCTAATCATTACAAAGCTTCTTATGTTGTGCTGTAGGCAGCAGCTTCCACTGACAGCAGAGATCTACAACCATGGATTAAAGACATAGTAAGACACTTCATCTCCTGCTGCCTGCGCTGTGGAGGTGACGCAAACACCTTGATGGTGAGTTTTAGCTCTATGTGAGCACAAAGGTACAATAGAGCCCTGGACTAACACTTAAACAAACATTATTTCCATTCCCTGCCAGGTGGATCCAGTGATTACAGCTAATAGAGCAATGTAAATTGAAATCTCTCTGTCCTTACAAGTGGAAAGTCCAGTAACCTGGTATTAGCAGTGAATGTGTTTTGTATCCAATATATTGAAGAACGTAGAACCCAGCACAGCACAGGCCCTTCACTGAACCATGTTGTGTCGACCTAGTAATCTTTATTAAGACCAATCTAGCCCTACCCTCTTACATAAATCCATGTACCTATCTAAGAGCCTCTTACTAATGTATGGTATCTGCCTCTAACACCACTCCTGGGAGGTGTTCCACACACCCACCACTCTCTGTTAAAAAAACCTACCTCTGACATCCCCCGATACTTTCCTCCAATCACCTTAAAATTGTGCCCTGTTGTATTAGCCATTTCTACCCTGGGAAAAGGTCTCTGACTGTCAGCTCTATCAAAGCCTCATCATTTTAAACACCCCTCATCGTTCTTCGCTCCAAAGGGGAAGGCGTGGCATGCTCAACCTATCTTTGTGAGACATGCTGTCTAATCCCAGGCAGCAGACCGGTAAACCTTCTCTGCACTCTCTCTGAAGCTTCTACACCCTTTCTATAGCAAGGCGACCAGAACGGAGCACGATACTCCAAGTGTGGTCTAACCAGAGTCTTATAGAGCTGCAACATTACCTCACGGCTCTTGAACTCAGTCCCCTGACTAATGGATGCCAATGCAACATACACCTTCTTAACCAGCCTATCACCTTGTCGGACAGCTTTGAGGAATCCATGGATGTGGACCCCAAGATCCCTCTGTCACTCCACACTGCTGAGAATCCTGCCGTTAACCTTGGACTCTGCCTCCAAGTTTGACCTTCCACAGTGAATCATTCCATCTGCCACATCTCAGCCCAGCGCAGTGGCATCTCTCTGAATGAAATGAGCTTTGCTTATATTTTTTTCTTTGCGTGTGGCCAATCAAACTCCAAAGGTTTTTCCCAAGGCCCTTTGCTTGAGATGCCAGAGAAAGGAGCATCGGATAAATGGTTCCTTCAGGCATAGGAGAGGTTTTGTGACAATGCAGTACTGTGCAAACTCTTAGGCACATGTACTGTGCCTATAGAAAGTATTCACCCACCTTGCAAGTTTTCATGTTTTATTGTTTTACACCCTTGAATCACAGTGGATTTAATTTGCCTTTCTTTGACACTGATCAACAGAAAGGATTCTTTCATGTCAAAGTGAAAACAAATTTCTACAAATTGTTCTATATTTATTACAATTATTAAACACAAAATAATTGATTGCATAATTACTCACCCCCTTCAAGTCAGTATTTAGTAGATGCACCTTTGGCAACAATTACAGCTCTGAATCTGTGTGGATTGGTTTTTTTAAGGAGGCTCCTGGATGGGATCATGGAGTTTAGAAAAATAGAGGGCTATGGGTAACCCTAGGTAATTTCTAAAATGAGTACATGTTCGACACAGCATTGTGGGCCAAAGGGCCTGTATTGTGCTGTAGGTTTTCTATGTTTCTATGGTCTCTATCAGCTTTGTACATTTGGACACTGCAATTTTTCCTCATTCTTCTTTACAATACTGCTCAAGCTCTGTCAGATTGCATGGGGATTGTGAGTGAACAGCCCTTTTCAAGTCCAGCTACAAATTCTCAATTGGATTGAGGTCTGGACTCCGACTCGGCCACTCCAGGACATTAACTTTGTTGTTTTTAAACCATTTAAACCATTACTGTATAGCTTTAGCTTTATGCTTGGGATCAGTTGCAACTCTCTTGCAGACTGCATCAGGATTTCCCTGTATTTTGCTGCATTCATTTTACCCTCTACCTTCACAAGCCTTCCAGGGCCTGCTGCAGTGAAGCATCCCCACAGCATGATGCAGCCACCACCATGCTTCATGGTAGGGACAGTGTGTTTTTGACGATATGTGTTGTTTGGCTTATGTCAAACATAGTGTTTAGTCTGCTAGCCAGAAAGCTCAATTTTGGTTTCATCAGACCATAGGACCTTCTTCCAGCTGACTTCAGAGTCTCCCACATGCCTCTGGCAAACTCTAGCTGAGATTTCATGAGAGTTTTTTTCAACTATGGCTTACTCTTTGCCACTCTAACATTAATCTGTGACTTGTGAAGCACCCGGGCAACAGTTGTATGTGCAATCTCTCCCATCTCAGCCACTGAAGCTTGTAACTCCTCCAGAGTTGTCATAGGTCTCTTGGTGGCCTCCCTCACTAGTCCCCTTCTTGCATAATCACTCAGTTTTTGAGGACGGCCTGCTCTAGTCAGATTTACAGCTGAGCCATATTCTTTCCATTTCTTGATGATTGATTGTACTCCAAGGGATATCCAGTGACTTGGAAATTTTCTTGTATCCATCTCCTGACTTGTGCTTTTCAATAACCTTTCCGCAGAGTTGCTTGGAGTGTTCTTTTGTCTTCATGGTGTAGTTTTTTCCAGGATACTGACTCACCAGCAGTTGGACCTTCCAGATAGAGGTGTATTTTTACTACAGTCAATTGAAACGCCTTGACTGCACACAGGTGATCCCCAGTTCACTAATTATGTGACTTCTAAAACCAGTTGGCTGCTCCAGTGATGATTTGTTGTGTCATATTAAAGGGGGTGAATATTTCTGCAATTTGTGTTTTATATTTGTAATTAGATCACTTTGTAGAGATCTGTTTTCACTTTGTCACAAAAGAGTCTTTTTCTGTTGATCAGTGTCAAAAAAAGCCAAATTAAATCCATTGTGGATCAATGTTGTAAAACAATAAAACATGAAAACTTCCAAGGGGGCTGAATACTTTTTATAGGTACTGTATATAGCTAGGGTGCCTTCTGACTTTTGCTCAGTACTGTAGTAATTTTATGTATCTAACTGTTCTGCTGCCATAAAAAAATAAATTTCATGACATATGTGAATGATGATAAACCCAATTCTGGTATGGGTCTCTACTGTGGACTGAGAGTGGGAAGGGGACAGGGAGAGGGGAATCATGGCTGGGGAGAGGGGAGGGAGCAGGAAGCACCAGAGAGACACTCTGTAATGATCAATAAGCCAGTGGTTTAGAATCAAATGACCTTGCCTGGTGTCTCAGGACTGGGTGTGTCTGCACCTGTGCCACCTCCTGCCCCCAGCACTCCTTCTCTGCCACCTGTCCCGCACCCCTCCCACGGCGCTCCACCCTCGCCATTCCCAAATTCTGTTGCTCCCACCAGATTTAAAAACTCGTTCTCCACTCCATGTTGACAAATACAGTACTGTGCAAAAGTCTTAGGCACCCTAGCTATATATATATATATATATATATATATATATATATATATATATATATATATATATATGTGCCTGAGACTTTTACACTGTACTATAAAACAATCCTGGTTTCTCCAGAGATCCAGAGATCTAAAATGAGTGTTTATTATTTAAGTCTCGCTGGCGCAGTATCCTGCATCACACAGTGAACGTGCACGAGTGGCTGCTTAGTGACGGCTGCACTTCAGCTGCGTGTGAGCACGGTCCTCTCACAGAAAAGGAAATCGCCGACTGCAAGTGGGTGAGGGTGGGCTCCCCTGCCCACTGTGCCCTGCGGGAAGTGGTCTACGACAAATGGCTCACCTCTCACCTCGACTACTTCGTCCACGCCAGGTTAGTAAACTTCACTCTTTTGGCCGAACGGCTGAATCCTCAATGCTTTGGCCTGCCAGTCTGTTACTTTCCAACAATGTTTTAATAAGCTAACAGCACAGCAGAGTAGTGTAGCAGTTAGCACAACACTTTACAAGCCAGGAACTAGATATTGGGGGGTCTATTCCTGCCGTGGTCTGTAAGAATCTTGTATTGCCTCCCCGCCACCACGTGTGTTTCCTTTGGGTGCTCTGGTTTCTTCCCATGTTCCAAAGGTATAGGGGTTAGGAATGTTTAGTAAGTTGTGGTCATGCTATGCTGGTATGGCGACACATGCAGGCTGCCCCCAGCACATCCTCGAATTGTGCTGGTCGTTGATGAATTTCACTCTATGTTTTGATGCCTCATTGTACTTGTGAGAAATAAAGCTCATCTTCTTATTTCATCCAATCCTCTTGTAGGGTAACCGATGAACTGGAGATATTTAACAAACATATTAAAATATATGCTACAAAAAACTTCACTTACGAGTAAGTAAAGACCAGTTTAAAGCTCGTAGCTTTATATTCACTAGAGATTGTGCAGATGCTGAAAATCTCGAGCACAAGATGCTGGAGGAACTCAGCAGGCCAGGCAGCATCTATGGAGGGCAATAGACAGTCGATGTTTTGGGCCCAGACCCTTCATCAGGACTGGAGAGGAAGGGGTCAGCCAGAATAAGAAAGTGGAGGGGAGGGAGAGGAGTACAAGTTGGCAGGCGATAGGTGAGACCAAGCAAGGGAGAAGGTGGGCGGGTGGGGGAGGAGGGATGAAGTAAGAAGCTGAGAGGGGATTGGTGGAAAAGTTAAAGGACTGAAGCAGAAGAAATGCTGCTTCTCCTGGGGTTGGGATAAGTGAGAGAAGGTGAGATAGTTCTCAGAGTGAAGGTCTAATAGAGGGTTCAAAATCCTGAAGATTTTAACAGGGGAAAGTTTGCAGAGATCCAGGGAAAGAGCTTGATGGGTAGCTTGTCAAAGTAGCACACAGACACAGACTGGCCTGTCTGGTCCTCTGAGCCGGCAGCGTGTAAGAGCAACGCAGTAGATGCTTTTCACACATCTTTGCTCGTGGGTCTGTGTGTACCACCCATTCATGGAAGTTAATACTTGTACTGTGCACTTTCAGCAACGCAGCACGATCCACCAGAGAGGGTAAACTCTGCCCCACCCCCCATCACTGTCTCAGTTTTAATCCCTCATCCATTGCCTCTCTTTTACACTGACTTTGGAAGAATCAGTGTCAAAGAGGATGTGTGGCAGGTGGAGATACATCTCTACCAGAGGAGGTGTAAGGTGTCCTACCCCCAGCTAGCCTGCAGGTCACCCTTGGGCGAGGTGTAGCACCTGCTTAGCCCCTGATCAGGGTCACGTGAAGCCACTGGAGCAGGTGGTGGATGGTCGTATGAGCAGCCGGTGCAGATCACCTGGTTATGTGATCACTGACACCAGGCAGACAATCTCTGAAGAGTATTGATTATGGCTGAGGTCACCTGTCTTGTAAAGACACTTCCCAGAAGAAGGCAATGGCAAACCACTTCTGTAGAAAGATTTCCCAAGAACAATCATGGTCATGGAAAGACCATGATTGCTTACATCAAACGATACAGCATATGACGATGATGATTGGGAGAATAACGTATTTCTACAGTAGTCTTCAAGTCCTCCAGCATTGTACTTACTCTAAATATAACAGTATATTCTGCATTTTGTTATAGCTTTTCCCTTGTAGTACCTGTAACCCTCTCACTGTCTCGTATACAAACTTGGCTCGTTAGCTGACAGCGGTGAGAAGGCCACCTTTCATAAACAATATACGTCTAGGACAGTTGGGATATTCTGATTAACGAACATCGATTGTAGCAAGTGCTGTGTAAATACACAGTTAATGACCATACACCAGCATAAAATTATGAAGAAAGTATATTTACCAATCAAACAGTTAACAGGAAAAGAAAAGAAAGAGAAAAGGGCCCATTACAGTTAAACCAGTCCAAATGTGCACATAAACGTTGGAGCTCGTTTCTGAAGCAGTTGGGATGCTTTGATTACTCAAACGCTGAAACCACATTCTGCAGGAAGGACACCAGCCACAGATGGAACTTCCTTTGAAGACCATTTCGAATGAACTGGCTAACTGAGGAGTATTGGCACTCCCTCCTTTGAACATTCGTCTGCACAAAGCACTTCTTACAACGGGGTCTCCTCTTTGAATGGCACTTAGAGGCACCTTCTCTCGTGCCCTGCTCTGCTGCACCCGCTAACAGCCTCAAACCAGGCTACCAGCCTTCAGAAATCTCTTCTTGCCCAATTCTCCAGTATGTTCCATGCCATCCCACTGGGCAAAAAGTTACAACACTTACCAAGACAATCCTGATTGGCTGACACAACATTCCTAAGTTGTACAACATCTTTACCTGAAGCCAAAAGCACTCTTACTAAGAGGACAACACACACAAAATACTGAAGGAACTCAGCAGGCCAGGCAGCATCTATGGAAAAGAGTATAGTTGAATTTTGGGCTGAGAACCTTCATCAGGACTGGAGAAAAAATTGAGGAGTTAGAGTAAGAAAGGGGAGGAAGACCCACAAGGTGACAGGTGAAACCAACAGGACACTCTGCTTTTGCAGAAACCTGCTGAAGTAAAAATAGCTCACAGCATAGCAGTAGAAATTGTGACCAGGTCGTTACATACTTGGGTGTACTGATGTGATAAAATGATCTGTATGGATGTGATGTAAAAGAAAGTTTTTCACCGTACTGCTACACATGTGACAATGATAAACCAGGTTACCACTGATGGCTGAACACTCCCTTTCTGTAGCACGTCTGCAGTATAGAGAAGATGCGGAGGCAATGTACAGGGTGCATACAATGCTTACCTGGATTAAATGGCTCGAGCTGTAAAAAGGGGTCTGGGTTCATCACTCCCTGAAAGTGGCTACTACACAGGTTGGTAGGGGGGTTAAGAAGGCATATGGCACACTTGCCTTTATTAGTTGAGGCATTGAGTTCAAAGGTCAGGAAGTTGTGTTGTAGCTTTATCAAACTAGTTAGGTTGCATTTGGAGTGTTGCATAGAGTTCTGGCTGCCTCGTTACAGGAAGGGTGTCAAGGATTTGGAGAGGGTGCAGAAGAGGTTGACCAGGATGCTGCCTGGATTGCAGGACATGTGCTATAACATGAGGTTGGACAAATTTGGGTTGTTTTCTCTGGAGTGGTGGAGGCTGAGGGGAGACCTGATAGAGGTTTATAAGAGTATGAGAGAGATGGGTAGGGTATCTGTTTCCCAGGGTTGAAATATCTAATACCAGAGGGCATGCATTTAAGGTGAGGGGGAGAGGTAATCTCAAGGGAGATGTGAGGAGTGAGTTTTTTCATCAGAAAGTGGTGGGTGCCTAGAATGAGCTGACTGGGGTGGTGGTAGAGGCAGACATTAGGGACTTCTAACAGATATTTGGATAGGCACATGAATGTGAGGAAAATGGAGGGATATGGACAGTGTGTAGGGAGACAAGATTAGTTTAGTTGGCTGTTTAATTGCTAATTTAATTGGTTTGGCACAACATTTTGGGCTGAAGGGCCTGTTGGCAAGAAGGCAGGTGTATGGGGTTGAGTGGGATCTGGGATCAGCCACGATGAAATGGTGGAGCAGACTCGATGGGCTGAATGGCCTAATTCTGCTCCTATGTCTAATGGCCTTATGGTCTTCCTGTGCTGTACTGTTCCATGTTCTAGGTTCCAAAAGGTTACAGCAACCTTGTCTCTGGAGCATTGGAGACTGAAGGAAAATCTGACAGAAGTTTATAAAATAATGAGGCATGGATAGATAGACAATCAGAATTTCTTCACAGTGTGGAAACGTCAAATACGAGGGGGAACAGATTCAAGAGGAGAGGCGGATCGTTTAAAGGGGTTTTGAGGAGTGAGCGTTTTTATGCAGAGAGTGGTGGGAACCTGATGTGAGCTGTCATGAGAGGGAGTCGAAGCTGATGGAATAGATTAAACAGGCATCATGGCCTGCACAGACACATTGGGCCAAGTGACCTGGACTGTTCTATTGTAAATCTGTATACAGGATAGATTGAAAGAGATAGAGAAAATTTGCAAGGATGTTGCCAGGACTTGAGGACCTGAGTTATAGGGAAAGATTGAATAGGCTGGGACTTTAATCCTGAGAGTGTAGAAGAATGAGTGGAGATTTGATAGATGTATACAAAATTATTCGGGATAAATGCTTGCAGGCTCTTTCCACTGAGGCTTAGTGAGACTAGAACCAGAGGACACAGATTAAGGGTGAAAGATGAAATATTTAAGGGGAACCTGTGAGGGGGAACTTTTTCACTGAGAGGAGAGTCAGTGGATGTTATTAAGTTGGATTTTCAGGACTTTGACAAGGTGCTACAAGTGAGGCTGCTTGGCAAGATAACATGGTATTACAGGGAAGGTACCAGCGTTGGTGGAAGATTGGCTGACTAACAAGAGGCAAAGAGTGGGAATAAAGGGGGCCTCGACTGGTTGGCTGCCGGTGACTGGTGGTCCGCAGGGGTCGGTGTTGGGACCTAGTCTTTTCACATTACGTGTCAGCAATTTGGATGATGGAATTGATGGGTTTGTGGCCGGGTTTGACAAGATGTGAAAATGGATGGAGGGGCAGTTCATATCGAAGAAGCAGGGAGTTTGCAGAAGGACGTGGACAGATTAGAACAATGGGCAATGAAATGGCAGATGGAATATAGTGTAGGGAAATGTGTGGTCATGCACTTTGCTAGAAGGAATAAAGGTGTAGACTATTTTCTAAACAGGGAGACAATTCAAAAATCAGAGGTACAAAGGGATTTTGGAGTCCTTGTGCAGGATTCCCTAAAGGATAACTTGCAGGTTGAGTCAGTAGTGAGGAGGTAGCATTTATTTTGAGAGGACTAGAATATAAAAGCAAGGACGTGATGCTGATGTTTTATAAGGCAATGGTCAGACTGCACTTGGAGTATTGTTAGCAGGTTCACAACAACGACTCTGGAAAAGAAAGGGTTAATGCATAGGGACCATTTGATGGCTCTGGGCCTGTACTTGCTGGAGTTTAGAAGAATGAGGGGGGATGTTAGTGAAGCCCATTGAATATTAAAAGGCCTTGATAAAGTGGATGTTGAGAAAATGTTTCCTATAGTGGAGGAGTCTGGGACCAGAGGTCACAACCTCAGAATAGAGGAACATCCATTTAGAACAGAGATGAGGAGAATTTCTTTAGCCAAAGGGTGGTGAATCTCTGGAATTCATTGCCACAGACGGCTGTGACAATCACACATTCACCCCATCACTGATCTGTTCCCTCAACCAATGGACTCACTTTCAAGGATTCTTCATCTTATATTCTCGATACTTATTGCTTATTTATTTATTTATTTATTTATTTATTTTCTTTTTGTATTTGCACATTCTGTTGTCTTTTGCACACTAGTTGTTTGTGTGTGGTTTTTCATTGAATCTATGCTGTTTCTTTGTATTTACTGTGAATGCCTGCAAGAAAATGAATCTTATGAATCTTGTGGTTGTATATGGTGACATATATATACTTTGATAATAAATTTCCTTTGAACTTTGAAGTTATTGGATATAGTTAAAGTGGAGGTTCTTGATTAGCCAGGGCATCAAATGGGGTTGAGAGGGAATGGCGGAGCAGACTCGATGGGCTGAATGGCCTAATTCTACTCCTACGTTTTATGGACTTTTGGCGGTGAGACAGGGGAACAAGCTGTCAGCAAAAGGGGTTCATTTTGAGCATTTAAGAGAAGTTTGGTAGGTACGTGGATGGGACGGGTTTAGAGGACTATGGGACTAGCCAGAATAGCAGTTTGGCACAGACTAGATAGGCCGAAGGCCCTTTTTCTATTCTGTAGTGCTTTATGATTATGAATATAGGCTGTATACATTTCTATAAATAAGATATATCTTCTGAAATATATTTTATTTTACTTTTTGTTAATTGTGATAATATTACTTTATGTGTTGTGTGTGAGTTATGTGTACTGTGTTGTGCACCTTGGTTTGGAGGAACGTTGTTTGACAATGTACATGTGTATGGTGTAATTGACAATAAACTTGAATTTGAACTTTCTGCTTTTGATATTTGTTAACTGTGATTTTTGTATGCAAGTTGTGTTCAGTGACACCAAGCTGATTCCCTTCTGGCTCAGCTGGTTAATTCCCTCGATGATCTCGTTCTGCAGGTACAAGGATTACTACGTACGCACCTTACTTGCTGCAATTGATCACAACTCGCACATAGATCGCGCATTTCAGCGAAGTGCCACTGGCGAAATCATGTAAGTGGGTAACAGTCTGGGAGGGAGCTGGGTGGGTTGAGATCCTGTTATAAGCAGTTATATGAGCATATCATTCCTCCGGACCAGTAACCAGACATACAGATAAGGACCAGGATTGAAATTAAATATGATGACTGGAACCTCACCTCTACATTCCACCAATGCCCAGTAATCCTCCATTCCCAGCTACACCTTAAACTCTGCTTCCACTTTGAGAATTCCAAAACAAAAAAAATCACCTCACCTCACCTCTGTCTTAAATGTGCAAGCTCAATTAAAACTCTTAATTCTCTCATCTTCTCAAAAAAGAAGAACATCCTCTTAGAACAGAGATCGGGAGGAAATTCTTTAGCCAGAGGGTGGTGAATCTGTCGAATTCAATGCCAAAGATGGCTGCAGAGGCCAAGTCATTGGGTGCATTTAAAATGGAGCTTGAACTTTGAACTTCGATAGTTTCTTGATTAGGTAAGGGAAAGGGAGTAGTCAGTCAGTGCAGAATACCCCTGTGGCTGTTCCCCGCAATAATACCTACGCTGCTTTGTATATTGTTGGGGGATTGACCTACTGAGTGAAGCCATAACAATCTGTGGCTCAGAATGGAAGGCGGGTGGGGGGGGGGTGAAGAAGAGAAGTTAAAAGGAATACTAGTTCAAGGAGCAGACAGGAGATTCTGTGGATGTGAAAAAGACACCCGGATGGTATTTTGCCTCCTAGGTGCCAGGGTCAGAGTTGTCTCGTATTGTGTTCATGGCATTCTAAATGAGGAGGGTGAGTAGCCAGAAGTTTTGTACATATTGGCACCAACAACATAGGTATGAAAAGTGAGGAAGTCATGCTTTCCAGGACCTCCGGGGTAGTAATATCTGCATTGCTGCCTGTGCCACGTGCTAGTGAGGTTAAGGATAGGATGATCTGACAGATGAATGTGTGTCTAAGGAATTGGTGCAGTGGGCAGGGGTTGAGATTTCTGGATCATTGGGATCTCTTCTGGGGGAGGTATGACCAGCACAAAAAGGACGGGTTACACCTGAACCCGAGGGGAACCAATATCCTTGTCGACAGGTTTTCTAGCACTGTTGGGGAGGGTTTAAACTAATTTGGCAGCAGGATGGGAATCAGAGTGATAGGGCTGAGGATGGGGCAGTTGGTTTACAACTAGATGCAGCTCGCAGTGAGACTGTGAGGAGGACAGGCAGATGACGGGGCAACATCGCAGTGAGACTGTGAGGAGGACAGGCAGATAATGGGGCAACATCGCAGTGAGACTGTGAGGAAGGACAGGCAGATGATGGGGCAACAACACAGTGAGACTGTGAGGAAGGACAGGCAGATGATGGGGCAACATCGCGGTGAGACTGTGAGGAAGGACAGGCAGATGATGGGGCAACATCGCAGTGAGACTGTGAGGAAGGACAGGCAGATGATGGGGCAACATCGCGGTGAGACTGTGAGGAAGGACAGGCAGATGATGGGGCAACATCGCAGTGAGACTGTGAGGAAGGACAGGCAGATGATGGGGCAACAACACAGTGAGACTGTGAGGAGGACAGGCAGATAATGGGGCAACATCGCAGTGAGACTGTGAGGAAGGACAGGCAGATGATGGGGCAACAACACAGTGAGACTGTGAGGAAGGACAGGCAGATGATGGGGCAACATCGCGGTGAGACTGTGAGGAAGGACAGGCAGATGATGGGGCAACATCGCAGTGAGACTGTGAGGAAGGACAAGCGGATGATGGGGCAACATCGCAGTGAGACTGTGAGGAAGGACAGGCGGATGATGGGGCAACATCGCAGTGAGACTGTGAGGAAGGACAGGCGGATGATGGGGCAACATCGCAGTGAGACTGTGAGGAAGGACAGGCGGATGATGGGGCAACATCGCAGTGAGACTGTGAGGAAGGACAGGCAGATGATGGGGCAACATCGCAGTGATACTGTGAGGAAGGACAGGCAGATGATGGGGCAACATCGCAGTGAGACTGTGAGGAAGGACAGGCGGATGATGGGGCAACATCGCAGTGAGACTGTGAGGAAGGACAGGCGGATGATGGGGCAACATCGCAGTGAGACTGTGAGGAAGGACAGGCGGATGATGGGGCAACATCGCAGTGAGACTGTGAGGAAGGACAGGCAGATGATGGGGCAACATCGCAGTGAGACTGTGAGGAAGGACAGGCGGATGATGGGGCAACATTGACAAGGGTGATGGATACAGGACTGAAGGTGTTGTATTTGAATGTGTGCAGTATATGGAATACGGCAGATGATCTTGTAGCGCAGTTAGAGATTGGCAGGTACTGTGACGTTGTGGAAAACACTGAGTCACGACTGAAAGAAGAACACAGTTTGGAGCTTAACATCCAAAGATATGCATTGTATCAGAAAGTACAGGATAGATTCATCCAAAAGATGAAGAAGTATTCTAAAGGGAGGATGATACAACTGTGGCAGACAAGGGAAGGCAAATACGACATAAAAGGGAAAGAGAGGCCATATAATAGAGCAAAAACTAGTGGGAAGTTAGAGGATTGGGAAGGTCTTAAATATCTTAAATACCAACTAAGGAAACTAAAAAAAAAGCCATAAGGAGAGATAAGATGAAATATAAAGTTAATCTAGCCAATATTATAAAAGGGGTTCCCAGAAGTTTTTTCAGATGTACAGTATAAAGAGAAAAAGAGAGGTAAGAGTAGATATCAGACCACTGGAAGATGACACTTAAGAGGTAGTAATGAGGGACAAAGAAATAGTGGATGAACTTAATAAGTATTTAGCATCAGTCTTCGCTGTGGAAGACTCTAGCAGTTTGCCAGAAATTTGTGAGTGTCAGGAGAGAGGTGAGTGTAGTTGCTATTACGAGGAAGAGGGTGCTCGGGAAGCTGAAAGGTCTGAATTACCTGGACTGCACCCCAGCATTCTGAAAGAGGTGGCTGAAGAGATTGTGGAAACATTAGTAATGATCTTCCAAGATTTCTTAACTTCTGGAATGGTTCTGGAGGACTGGAAAATTGTAAATGTCACTGCACTCTTTAAGAAGGGAGGGTGGCGGAAGAAAGGAAATTATAGGCCAGTTAGACTGACCTCAATGGTTGGTAAGATGTTGGAGTCCATTATTTACAAGGAGAGTTCAGGGTACTTGGAACACATCATAAAATAAGCTAAGGTTGGAGTGGTTTCCATAAGGAGAAATCTTATCTGAGTAATCTATTGGAATTCTTTAAGGAAATAACAAGCTGGATAGACAAAGGAGAGTCGGTGGATGTTTTGTAATTGGATTTTCGGAAGGCCTTTGATAAGCTGACACATATGAAGCTCCTAAACAAGATAAGAAGCCGTGGTATTACAGGAAAAATACTGGCATGGATAGAAAATTGGCTGATTTGGCAGGAGGCAAAGAATTGGAATAAAGGGGTCATATTCTGGCTGGCTGCCCCTGTTTCATAGGTGTCGGTGTTGGAAGTGCTTCTTTTCAGGTTATATGTCAATGATTTGGATGACGGGATTGATAGAGTTGTTGTCAAGTTTGGGGACGGTACGTAGATAGGTGAGGGGCTGGTGGTGTTGAGGAAGCAGGGAATCTGTAGAAGGCCGTAGACAGATTGGGAGAATGGGCAAAGAATTGACAGATGGAATGTAGTGTTGGGAGTATATGATCATGCACTTTGTTAGAAGGAATAAAGGTGTACAGTATTTTATAAGTGGAGAGAAAATTCAAAAATCAGACATGTAAAGTGACTTAGAAGTTCTTGACCAGATTTTTCCAAAGATAACTTGCAGGTTAAGTCAGTTGTAAAGCAGGCAAATCCACTGTTAGCATTCATTATGAGAGGACTAGAACATAAAAGCAAAGATGAAATGCTGAGGCTTCATGAGGCATTAGTCAGACTGCAATTGGAGTATTGTGAGCAGTTTTGGGCCCCTTATCTGAGAAAATATATCCTGACATTGGGGAAGGTCCAGAGGAGATATGCGAGAATGATTTTGGGAATGAAAGGGTTAATGTATGACGAGTGTTTGATTACTCTGGGCCTGTTCTTGATGGAGTTCATTGAAACCTATCAAATATTAAAAAGCCTAGATAGAATAGATGTTGAGAGGATATTTCTGATAGTGGATGAGTCTAGGACCAGAGGGCACAGTCTCAGGATAGAGTGATGTCCATTTAGAACAGAGATGAGAAGAATTTCTTTGGTCAGTTTGTAGGGAATCTGTGGAATTCATTGCCACAGATGGTTTTGGAGGCCAAATCATCAAGTACATTTAAAGCAGGGCTTGATAGGTTCTTGAATAGTCTGGTTGTCAAAGTTTGCGAAGAGAAGCGAGGAGCATGGGGTCGAGAGGGATAATAAGTCAGCCTCTAACCTAGGTGTGACTACCTCGCTGTATTTCCTATCTATTATCGCCTCAGTCTTCCATATGAGCTGACGGTCATTAAGCTGCAGCTCCAGTTCCCTAACACGGTCTCTAAGGAGCTGTAGATGTAGTTATCAGGGAAACTGGAGGTCTCCCAGAGTTCTGACATCTCACACAGAGAATGTACCACTAACTCTGGGCCCATTCTCAGTGTACTAGCTATGTCCTCATGGACAAAGAAAGAGAAGAAAAACTTACTTGAAACTTCCTTAGAATGGCCACATCTGCTTCCCCAAGTGGCTTGAGCCAACGCCTCCCACTCTAACATTGACCCACTCCAGCAATGGCTGCTCCACTTACACCTCCTTTCATTTTATTGTCTCAAAGAAAACTTACTCTTGATGAGATTTGTTCTTTTCAAATGGCTCCTGCCCTGCAATGATCTCTCTCTCTCTCTCTCGCTGCTTTGAGTTTTATAGAACTGCAACATTAACTCACAGCTCTTGAACTCAGTCGGCCGATTAATGAAGGCCAACACTCCATACTCCTCCTTACCCACACTGTCAGCTTGAGCAGCACTGAGAGATCTGTGGCCATAGAGTAGTAGTCAGTAGTGCATTGGATGGACTGTCAGGGGTTCCTCAGCATTGACATTGCAGGGTTTCAGAACTGGAGTCATAGAAAAATACAGCACAGAAACGGGCCGATCCGCCAATCTACTCCATTTAAACTGCCTATTCCCATCAACCTAGACCTGGACCACAGCCCTCCATACCCCTTCCATCCACGTACCTATCCAAACTTCTCTCAAACCTTGAAATCAAGCTTGTATCCACTGCCTGCTCTGGCAGCTCGTTCCACACTCTCAGCATCCTCTGAGTGACGGTTTCCCCTTAAACCTTTCACTTTTCACCTTTAACTCATGACCTCTAGTTGTAGTCCAACCTGACGTCAGTGGAAAAGTTTGCTTGCTGCCTAATTGACAATGCTAGTGCAGGGTTTCACATTGGAGGCTTTTACCCTTCCTGTCTAACACATAATTGCATCTCACTCTTTGTCAGCTACTGCAAAATGTATTCTAAGCAGAACAGGAATTGGAGAGTGCTTCCCGCACTTGACAAGAAACAATACCAATACTTTGAGGAGTTGCGTTTGGACATTCTGAAAGAAAAACCATCAAAGGAAGCCAGTCATCTTCAGTCCAAAACTACACACGGAAGAAGCAAGAAGGCTCTGCCTGGTAATAGAATGTAAGGTTGCATGGTACACGAGGATGCGTTTCATTCAGGGACATTGTGGTGGAGAGGAAAGACACCGTTCTCAAGGTCTCTCAGGATTCCTGGCTGCTAGAAACATTCAGCAGGTGAAGGAAGGCCCAAATTGGACTTTCTGAGCATCAGTCTTTCATCAGGACTTGGAGAAGTTACAGCTTTATCATGTAATGAGACACTGAAGAAAAGGGTGAGTGGGGAAGGAAAACACAGGGATGTCCTCTAGTTGTGTGGTGGGCAGCAGGGATAACAAGAAACAAATGCAGTGACAAGAAACCAAACAATGCCAGTAAAATATTACCAGTGGCTGAAAGATCGAGGCAGTGCCCATGTTCTGATTGAATCTGAGTTTTGAGGAGGTCTGTATATTCTTGTGGGGCACAGGTTTACCAGAGTGTATGCTCAAGCTGGGTCAGGGCAGCAAGTTATTTCGCCAACCTGCCTATAGTCAAGGAAAAGCAGTGATCAGCAACTGCTTATCACGGTTAAATGCAGTGTTATCCGTGGTTTCTGCTCACTGGTTTAGCTGTGCTTACATTTCACTTGAGCCACAAAGCCGAGGACTCCAGTTACTTCCATGTGGAAGAGCAACCATCTGATTAACTGTGCTTTTGGATGAGATCAGGCCCACTGGCTGCGACAGAGCCCTGCAGTGGGAAGGAAATTGAAATCACAAGAGAGATGTGTGAACAGTTACTGGAACACCATCACCTGTACTCGCTGTGTAGGTAGCCGTCTACAGCCACTTCTCAGATAACTTGCCAGCAGAAGGAAGACATTGCAGAGGCTGCGTTAGCCTGCAGAGAAAGCCCCCGGCCTCCCTGTCTCCTCGATAGGGTTGCCGTGATCTAACCTGCCACCCTGCCCCATCTGAAAAACAGCTACCTGCTAAACACAATGATACGGTGTGCAACTAAGCCAAAATGCTACTGCAGTTCGTTACTCCACAGGTCCTGCTCGATCTGCTGACTTACTCACAGTACTTTGTATCAAACCTGACCAACCTGAGCAGAGCACAAAGCCCGTTTCATGGGGAAGGCTTGTGGTTTGCAGGCGATGGGAGTTGCCCCCAGAGATGGCAGGTCACATTCCACACCCCTTCCTCCCCAAGTCTTGGCGTTCTTCATAATATTTACAAAGACGCATTGCACTGCAATCAACATGAAATACACCTCCGTTTGGCAGAAAAAAACAGTACACAGCCCTCGAGCAAGTCCCATAGCACTCTCAGTGCAAAAGGCAGTTACTCTCTCATTACAATAACCGATTCAACAGCCTCACAGTGCCCCTATATAGGTTACAGATCCATAGCATAGCGCAGCAGGGCAGCAATAAAATCTGCCCCCCCCACTGTCCCATTACTTTCAGTGCCTCCCCTTGAAGAGGGGCTTGGACTTTGGGCCAGGCCAGTCTGGGACGTTTGAGAGCCGTTCCGTGTGTGTAAGAACCGGAGTGACCACTCACCCATTCGTTGTCTAACAGCAACAGTTGTTCCAGCACAAAACTCAGGGAACATCCAGAGTTTTGGGCAAAAATATCGACGTCTCGTTCCAGGCCTCTCCTCCCATGTCTCCATCAGCAGGGCAGGGCTGGGATCAAACACTGGGTCTCTGTGTCCCCCAGCTGCAGCGCCCACTGCCTGTTGTCTCCTCAAAAACCTCACAAATCCTCATGACCAATCCACCAAAGATCTGCTTTAGATGTAACAACCGTAAATACGTTCTGCAGTGCTTTGTAATTATATATTCCCAATAATAACATTTCAGAATTAAATCATTAATGCTTGCATAGCCATTTAAAGATGCAAACGTTGTCGAGAATTATGGAGAGTGTTTGCTGTAGTGAACAGTTTGCAGGGGGGAGAGTGGCTGATATGGGATTTTGAGGAGTTGTATGGCAAACTGGGGCACAGGGTGTAAGATCAAGCATCTTGCTCATATTCTCCACTCTCGCTTGTTGTACCTCTGGAACTATTAGTAGCACATACTTAACAGAAATTGCAACATCACAATAACTTTTTAACAAAGATAATTAAAATTATTTAAAGCTCTGTTACTTGGTTGTGATATTCTCTGATTCATTAACAAGATACTTCCATTGTCAATGAATTTTTAAACCTCGAGTGCACTGTGTTTCCATTCCAAGTTAGAACTGCTCAAGGTCTATTTGCTTGTCCTTTCCCCTGTGCATTATGAGCAATCCAACGATCAGCAGAATGAATGCCCCCGCTCCCTGGCCGTTCTCTTTTCTCTGAAACTTAAGCAACTCTGCAGCCGCTGGAAATCCAGCACAACACACACAAAATGCTGGACCATTCCACACCAAGACCCAAGTCCTGATGAAAGGTCTGGGCCCAAAACGCCAGCTGATGCTGCCTGTGCTGCTGAGTTCCTCCAGCATTTTGTGTATGTTGCTCCTACTGTCTCCTTTACCTTGTAGGACAGGAGTTCCCATCCTGGGTTCCAGTGGTCTCTCGGTTAATGGTAGGAGTCCATGACATAAAAAGGTTGGAAACCCCTGATAAAGGAGCTGAAAGCCCAGACAAACCACTTCGTTTCTCACTGCCACCAACTCCCTCTTTCACATACACTTCCCAGAGGTTGTTGACCCCTAAATTCTATTGTGTCCGGTGTTGGCACTGAAGTATTTTTTTACACTTCCTGAGTTTGTACCACAGACATTGTGCTGTTCCATTGTGTTATGAAGTAGGGAATATGCAGGCAACTCCCACAAACAGCAATATGGTAAATGGCCCGAGGTTTTTGTTGAGGGGTGAACTGTCCGCAGGAGAACTGGACACCTCCACAAAATTCTCTGACTCCTGTTTCTACTGAGCCAGTAGGTGTCACCCTTAGCCAGTGTAAACTCATCAGTTTCAAACTAAACATCCAAATTCAACGTGTCCCCCACCCCAGCCTCCTTGCTGCTGAATGCAGTGAAAGTACATCAGGGTGACGTGCACATTCCACTTGGATGAGTAGAATTCATCCAACCTCTAACTCTTGTAGTCTACAGAGCAAGGGAATACTGTGCAACACAACCTCCCAGCTTCAAGGCTTTCAGCCAGACTGTCGCTAAACCAGGGACTTGTGTGTGTGGCATGGGCTGACCCAGCACCTGCCCCACCGCATATTCCTGTGACAGTCACAGGATAATGAGCCGCTCTCATTTAGAACATTTCCAGGCAGCTGTCCCACTCACTGGCCAAAAATGTCCTGATACCAACTACAAGGAGAGCCCATCTCAGACATCTTAGCCAAATGAAGGAAAGGCCTGGGTACTGTGCCTTTCACAGCCTCCAAATCTCAGTGCCAAGCTAAGCTTTCCAAGTATCGTCACTGTTGAAATGTAAGCAACAATTTGTTCATGGAAAGTCTCCACATATTATTGGAGTACAGATCCATAATTTCTTGACAGGTAGATATGGGCATAAAGAGAACCTTTGGCACATTGGCCTTCTTAAGTCAAAGTATTGAGTGCAGGAGATGGGACGTTATGTTGAAGTAGTACAAGATGTTGGAGAGGCCTAACTTGGAGGATTGTGTTTAGTTCGGGTCATCTACCTACAGGAAGGGTATCAATAAGATTGAAAGAGTTCAGTGAAAGTTCACGAGAATGTTGCCAGGACTTGAGGACCTGAGTTACAGGGAAAGGTTGAATAGGTTCAGACTTCATTTCCTGGAGCACAGGAGAATGAGGGGAGATGTGATAGAAGTATACAAAATTACAGAGGGTATAGATAGGGTAAATGCAAGCAGGCTTTTTCCACTGAGGTTGGGTGACACTAGAGATCATAGGTTAAAGGTGAGAGGAGAGAGGTTATGGGCAATCTCTTCACTCAGAGGGTGGTGAGAGTGTGGAACAGGGCTGTCAATGGAACTGATGGGGGAGGGTTTAATTTCAACATTGGAGAGAAGTTTGGATAGGTACATGGATGGGAGGGATGGAGCATTATGGTTCAGGTATGGGTCAATGGGACTAGGAAGATGAATAGTTTAGCACAGATTAGATAGGCTGAATGGCCAATTTCTGTGCTGTAGTGCTCTATGACTCTATAAGCCTATGAGGTGACCAGGTATTTTGATTTCATGGTGTTGGTCGGGCTCTCTAATTCATCAAGCCCCCGGTGAACTCAGCTGCCCTTCCTTTGACAGTTATTCATCTGAAAGAGGGAGTAGTTAACGTCTGATCTAACAGGCAAGAGCAGTAACACTGCAGCACTCTCACAGTGCCTCCGACACAGTAGCTCAGCGGTTGCTGTAACACTACTAGAGTGGCAGTGACCTTTGTTGGGTTCACACTGCTGTCTTGTGGGTTCTCCCTGTGGCTACGTGGGATCCCTCCGGGTGCTCCAGTTTCCTTCACATTCCAAACACATTCAGCTGGGGTTAGTAAATTGTCTGCACACGACTTTAGCACAGGAAGCATGCGATACTCGTGGGCTGCCCCCAGCAGTGCCTTGCTTTGTGTTGGTCGCAAACAATGCATTTCACTGTATGTCTCAGTTTTTTTAGAGATACAACCCGTTAACAGCCTTTCAGGCCCAATGAGCCCACAGAACCCCGTTACACCCACGAGCCCACAGCATCCCATTACGCCCAATGTGCGCACAGCACCCCATTACACCCACGGGCCCACAGCACCCCGTTACGTCCAATGTGCGCACAGCACCCCATTACACCCACGGGCCCACAGCACCCCGTTACACCCAACATGCGCACAGCACCCCATTACACCCAACGAGCCCACAGTACCCCATTACACCCAACGAGCCCACAGCACCCCGTTACGCCCAACGTGCGCACAGCACCCCATTACACCCACGAGCCCACAGCATCCGGTTACGCCCAATGAGCCCACAGCACCCCGTTACGTCCATGGGCCCACAGCACTCCATTACGTCAATGAGCCCACAGCACCCCATTATGCCCATGTGACCACAACACCCCATTACGCCCATGTGACCACAGCGCCCCATTACGCCCACATGGCCAACTAACCGGAACGTCTTTGGAACGTGGGAGGAAACCCACGCAGTTGCAGGGTCAGCATGCAAGCTCCTTACAGACTGTGGTGGGAATTGAACGCAGGTCACTGGCGCTGTAATAGTGCTGCACCTTGCCCAAGGGTTACTGCAGGCTAACGGAGGGAAGGAGCGCCTTACACCACCTTCAGTAGTATCTCCACCTCATCACCCAGATAGTCTTTAGCTATCATATTCTGTTGGGATCATATTGGGTTTTAAGCAGAGGTTGATAGGTTCTTGATTAATAATGGTGTCAAACATTATGGGAAGAAGACAGGAGAATGGAATTGAGAGTGAAAATAAGTCAGGCATGATCGAATACTGCAGCAGACTTGATGGACTGTATGGTCTAAATTAAGCACATAGAACATCCAACTCTACAGCAAAATACAAACCATTCAACCCACAACTGGTGCCGAGCTTTTAACTTACTCAATGATCAGTCAAACCTTCTTTCCTACGCAGGCCAAAACCCTCCATTTTCCTATGATCCATGAGCCTATCTGAGAGTCTCTTGAATGTCCCTAAAGTATCTGTCTCTACCACCGCCTGTGGCAGTGCGTTCTACACACTAATTCTGCTCCCATGTCTCGTGATCATAATACTTGGGCCAGGTGACTCCTAAATCTGTTGAAATCCTGCAATCCTGCTTTATTCATCCACAATATTGTTGTGCTGATCCTTCTCCATATCCGACCTAAACCATACATCAGAATGATCACCTCTCCTGATGACTCTTCACTGAGACATTCTCCATTTGGTCATCAAGGTCCAATACTGGGCAGCACTGGGTCCAACATACTCAACCGGCAGAAAGCATTGAGCTGGCGATCAAGAACGTTCTCCCGAAAGCAGCTCAGAAATTCTCTACTTTGTCCCCAAACAGGCACTGCTACATTCAGTACTGGTGTATAAGAGAGAGATTAAAAGAGTGACCAGCCTATTTGTCACATGCACATCGAAACTCAGGGTGAAATGTGTCATTTGCATCAATGACCAACACAGTCCAAGGATGTACTAAGGGCAGCCCGCAAATGTTGGCAGTGCCAACATACATGCCCACAACTCATACGTCTTTGGACTGTGAGAGGAAACAGGCACACCCAGAGGAAACCCTCATGGTCATGTGGAGAAAGTACAAGCTCTTTACAGACAGCAGAGAGAATTGAACCCCAAAATTAGTGATCGCTGGTGCTAACCGATATGCTACGGCACCGCCCCCTACTTAGAGCATTGAACGGAACTAAAACCCTTTAGCAGCAATTCTACAGGAACTGTAGGCATTAACGGCCTCAGAGGTTTTGACTGCAGGCACTGAATCCGAAGACCAGGCAGTTCTCTCTGTGAGCTTTTTGATCAGGTAGTGGTGAAGTGGACTAAGGGCCAATATTGACGCTGTGTGTAGGAACCCCAGCAAGAAACAGATGCTCAGTAAAGCTTTTAGAAACTAAGTATTAAGAATTTTCTTTTGATTAACAATAAGTTTATCCCAGATTATTCCACCAGGATTTGGCCAAAAACAGGCATTTCCATCTTTATTGCACACAAGTCTAGGACTTGTGAATTGAGTCTGTCCCCACAAGAAAATAAATCTCAGGGTTGTTTACGGTGACATATACGTAGTTTGATAATAAGTTTATTTTCAACTTTGAATTCTTCACAAACTCTGATGGATTGTAACTACACTGGACTCCCAAGTGTTGAGAAAACTTTTCAAACAGCTCTTTCTTTTCCTAAACTTGAAAGTTTGACAGGTTTTGTTATTATAGAGCTTCCATCGAGGATCAGTGAGGATCAACTTTATTCACTATAAACATTTCCATGTATTGGGAATTTGCTGTGCTGTGTTGGTCAGGGTAAGACATCCAAGAAAAAAACATAAACAATTACTTAAAATTGATTAATGTCATTTCCAGTACAGAAGTGTAAAGGAGAACAAAATAATTGTTACTTTGGATCCCGTACAGCAAGAAAAAACAATGAGATAAAGAACACAATAGTAAAAAAAACTCAGGAAATGTAAATATATAAAGAATAAAGGATTACACAAAAAATTAAGTTGGAGGTTAAAGTACAGATATAGAATAAAACATGTATAATTATAATGCCTATAAAAAGTATTCCCCTCCCCCCCAGAAGTTTTCATGTTTTATTGTTTTACAACATTGAACCACAGTGGATTTCATTTGGCTTTTTTCATGTCAAAGTGAGAACAGATCTCTACAAAGTGATCTAACTTAAGTACAAATATAAAACACAAAATAATTGATTATGTAAGTACTCACCTCCTTTAATATGACACACCAAATCTTCACTGGAGCAGCCAGTTGGTTTGAGAAGTCACATAATTAGTCAACTGGGGATCGCCTGTGTGCTGTCAAGGTGATTCAATTCATTGTAGTAAAAATACACCCGTATCTGGAAGGGCCAACTGCTGGTGAGTCAGTATCCTGGCAAAAACTACACCATGAAGACAAAAGAACACACCAAGCAACTCTGAAAAGGTTGTTGAAAAGCACAAGTTAAGAGATGGATATAAAAACATTTCCAAGTCACTGAATATCCCCTGGAGAACAGTTAAGTCAATCATCAAGAAGAGGAAAGAATATGGCTCAGCTGTAAATCTGCCTAGAGCAGGCTGTCGTCAAAAACTGAGTGACCGTGCAAGAAGGGGACTAGTGAGGGAGGCCACCGAGAGACCTATGACAACTCTGGTGGAGTTACAAGCTTCAGTGGCTGAGACAGGAGAGATGGCGCATACAACGACTGTTGCCTGGGTGCTTCACCAGTCACAGCTTTATGGGAGAGTGGCAAAGAGAAAGCTACTGTTGGAAAAAAAAAACTCTCATGAAATTTCAGCTAGGGTTTGCCAGAAGGCATGTGGAAAATTCTGAAGTCAGCTGGAAGAAGGTTCGATGATTTGATGAAACCAAAATTGAGCTTTTTGGCCATCAGACTAAATGCTATGTTTGGCATAAGCCAAGCACTGTATACCATCAAAAATACTCCATCCCTACTGTGAAGCATGGTGGTGACTGCATCATGCTGTGGGGATGCTTCACTGCAGCAGGCCCTGGAAGGCTTGTGAAGGTAGAGGGTAAAAGGAATGCAGCAAAATACAGGGAAATCCTGATGCAGTCTGCAAGAGAACTGCCACCTGGGAGAAGATTCGTTTTCCAGCAAGACAATGACCCCAAGCATAAAGCCAAAGCTACACAGGAAAGGCTTGAAATCAACAAAGTTAATGTCCTAGAGTGGCCAAGTCAGAGTCCAGACCTCAATCCAATTGAGAATTTGTGGCTGGACTTGAAAAGGGCTGTTCACTCACGATCCCCATGCAATCTGACAGAGCTTGAGCAGTTTTGTAAAGAATGAGGAAAGTTTGCAGTGTCCAGATGTGCAAAGCTGATAGAGACCCATCCACACAGACTCAAGGCTGTAATTACTGCCGAAAGTGGATCTACTAAATACTGACTCAAAGGGGTGAATAATTATGCAATCAAATATTTTATGTTTTATATTTGTAATTAATTGAGATCACTTTGTAGAAACTCGTTTTCACTTTGGCACGACAAAGTCTTTTTCTGTTGATCAGTGTCAAAAAAGCCAAATGAAATCCACTGTGATTCAATGTTGTAAAACAATAAAACGTGGAAACTTCTCCGGGGGGGCGGGGAATACTTTTTATAGGCACTGTCCATAAGTACCAGCACCCTGTTCACATTTAACAGTGAGAATGTTGATGCCTCACAATCGGGATGATGGATGAATCTGTCTTTCTGATCACTACAGGTACCTGCTACAGATCAGAAGGATGAGATTCTGTAGAAGCTAATTTTATTTTATCTTATTTAGAGATACAGTACGGAATAGGCCCTTCTGGCTCACCAGCCGCACCATCCAACAACCCACCGATTTAATCCTAACCTAATCACAATCATCAATTAACCTACCAACTGGTACATCTCTGGACTGTGGGAGGAAACCAGAGCACCCGGAGGAAATCCACACGTTCACAGGGAAATGTACAGACGGCACCAGAATTGAATCCTGGACTCCAGACTGCCCCGATCTGTAATACTGTTGTGCTAACCAATTAATAGCATCATTTTCTAAATTAAATCAGTTAATTGGTTTATTATTGCCAGGTGTACTGAGATAGAGTGAAAAACTTCTCTGGCACAGGGTTCAAGGCAGATCAAATCAATACACAGAGCATTGAGGTGGAACAAGGTAAACCAATAACGGAATGCAGAGTAAAGTGTAAAAGCTACAGAGAGAGTGCAGTGCAGAAAAGCAAGAAGGTGCGAGGTCATAATGAGCTACATTGATGGTCATCAGCCTCCACTCAATCTCTTGGCCTCTGCAGCAGTCTGGAACAATTAATTCCTCAGATTCCCCAGCCTTTGGTTAAAGAAATTCCTCCTCATCTCTGTTCTAAAGGAGGTGTCCTTCTATTCTGAGACTGTGCCCTCTGGTTCTGAATTCCTCCGCAATAGGAAACATCCTCTCCACATCCACTCTATCTAGGCCTTTCAATATTTGATAAATTTCAATGAGATTTCCCCCACCCACCTCATTCTTCTACATTCCAGAGAGTACAGGCCCAAAGTCATCAAATGCTTCTCATATGTTAAACCTTTCATTCCCTGAATCATTTTTTGTGAACCTCCTCTGAACCCTCTCCAATTCCAGCTTATACATTCTTAGATAAGGGGCCCAAAACTGCGCAGAAATTGCCAAATGTGGTCCGAACAATACCTTATAAAGCCTCAACATTAATCTCCCATCCACTACATAAATGTACTGGTTGGGCACAGGAGTGCATTCAGCCAGAGACTCATTCTACCGAGATGCAACAGAGAGCGTCATAGGAAGTCATTCCTGCCTGTGGCCATCAAACTTTACAACTCCTCCCTTGGAGGGTCAGACACCCTGAGCCGATAGGCTGGTCCTGGACTTATTTCCTGGCATAATTTACATATTACTATTTATGGTTTTATTACTATTTATTTATGGTGCAACTGTAACGAAAACCAATTTCCCCCGGGATCAATAAAGTATGACTATCACTATAACATTAAGTCCTTTGCATTGATTTCCTGTCATTGTCTCACTGAAGGACAGGGACAGTGCTGGGGAAATGTCAGAGAACACTTGATCCAGTCCTGGCCCATTCACAGATCCAGGCCATGCACTGTGAGAGTCCACTGAGCCTGAGTAACTACCTGCTCCATTTCTGAGGATGCATCAATGTCCAGCTGTCCCTGGAGAGAAAGCACTCGGTGTCCACTGGTCTCTTGGATACATTCTGGACCTGGTGGGTTCTGCAGTGAATAATAACAAGCTTCTAAACCCTGGCCTCTGTACTTCCCTCTACAAATAGATCCCTGCCTTCCTGGTCAGGAGACCACAATCAGTGCTTTCATTAACAGCATCTCCAGCTCGCTGACTATCAACGCAGATGCACCTCAAGGATGCGTGCTTAGCCTGTGGCAAAGAACTGGTTTATCGTTGTCACGCGTACAGTGAAAAACTTGTCTTGCATACAAATCAGATCGTGATTGAGGTAGAACAAGGCAGACAATAGTAGGATGCAGAACATAGCTCCTTAAGAAGATGGCAATAGGTTGTAGACTCAGCTGGCTACATCACAGGCACAGCTCTCATCACCATCGAGGACACCCTCAAAAAGTGATGCCCCAGGGAGGTGCATCCATCATTCAGCAGCCTCCCCCTGCAGGGTGTGTCCTCGCCTCATCACTGCCATCAGAGAGGAGGCCCGGGTACAGGAACCTGAAGACCCACACTCAACTCTTTAGAAACACCCTCCAATGCCCCCTTCACTACCAGGTTTCTGAATGATCCATGAATACTACCTCACTGTGACGCTCTCATTTTTAACCACTTGTTTATTTTTTATATTTCCTATTGTCCGTTAGGGTGATTTTTATGTTTTCTAATGAGATGCCGCTGCAAAAACAACAAACTTCACAACGATGTCAGTGGGCGGCAGGGAAGATGCAGTGGAGGTAGGTGATAAGGTGCAAGATCATAACAAAGTAGATTATGAGGTCAAGAGTCAAGTTGAAGTTTAACTGTCATTCAACCATATGCATGTATACAGCTAAACGAAACAGTTTAAGGTGCAAAGCTCAGTACGTACCGCCATGCTAATGAGTCTGTTATTTAGTGATACAGCATGGAATAGACCATTCCAACCCTCCAAACCATACCGCCCAACAACCCCTGACAAACTCGATTAACCCTAACTAACCTCGGGACAATCTACAATGACCAATTAACCCCCGTACATCTTTAGACCGGGGGAGGAAACTGGATGACCCAGTGAAAACCCACACGTTCCACAGAGATTCCAGCCCCAGAATCGAACTCCAAACTCCAACGCCCAACGCCCAGCTGTAACTACAATGCCACTGGGACACACACAGCACATACAGTCACAACACAACGTCAGCACCAGACCCTGGGTGGCATGGCTTGAAGACTGGTGGTGCACGGGATCTTGTCCTGGAGCCGTGCTTCTGCGAGGATAAGCACACTGTTTATCTCGGCCTGGTCCAGCCACAGCTTGCCTTCCAGGGAGCGAGCACCGGGAGCAGCAGCAATGCCAGAGCCGGCCTGCAGGGGCAGCTTCCAACCCAGCACAGATTGCAGCACGCCTGCCGTACCTCCATTCTCCCCCACACCGCCTCTGGCACCTCTTGCCCTACATGGTGGTAACAGGTGACATTACGGTACGAGGGCCTTGTCTACGCAATAGCTGAGGCCACGCAGCTCCCCTGCCATCAGTCTCTCCAACGAAACAACGAACCTGTCTTGCACTATTTTGAATCACCTAGGTCCATCGGCGTCTAGTGATCTCAAGAAAGATGTCTAAGGTGACCAGTTGCAGCGTTTGTTGGACCGAAAGAGGCCGCAGCAACCATCTTACTGCACAGAGTCTATTGCTCTGCATTTCCACACTCATTACCATGCGTCTAGACACAGGTCAAATGTCATCTCTAAATCTGACAATGGCAGAGTCGCAGATGACAAGGAGGCGCATTTAAACTAAATAGGGGGGGGTGGGTTCAACAGGTTGGAGCAGTATGGATAAAGTAAAAGAGAAAAGTCTGGACAAAGGTAAAGTAAAAGCAAAAGTTAAAACAGAGAAAAGTAAGGGTGGAGTGCAGAAAAGTCAAGTACAAAAGAGACAAAGATTACTAGATTTTAAAAGCACGATGAGTGTAAGGACACTTCATCTGAATTCCCGTAGTATTCAAAACAAGGTCAGTGAACTTGTGGCACAAATCAGTACAAAGGGGAATGATTTAGTGGCCATTACAGAGACATAGTTGCAGGGTGGAGAGGATTGGGAATTAAATATCCAAGGGTACCAGGTACTATGGAAGGATAGGCAGGAAGGTAAGGGAGGTGGGGTAGCACTCTTAATTAATGGGCGATAGTGAGAGACAATATAAGATCTAAGGAGCAGAATGCTGAATCCATCTGGGTAGAGGTCAGGAATAGTAAAGGGAAAAAAATCACTGCTGGGAGTTGTCTATCAGCCACTGAATAATAACGTTAGAGTGGCACAGGCAATAAATGGAAATATCTGAGGCATGTAAGAATGGAACAGCGGTTATCATGGGGGACTTTAACTTGCACATAGATTGGGTGAATCAAGTTGGTTGAGACAGACTTGAGGAGGACTTCATAGAAAGCATCCGTGATGGCTTTCTTGAACAGTATGTTACTGAACCTACGAGGGAATGTGCTGTCTTAGATCTGGTCCTGTGCAATAAGACAGGTAAAATTAGTGATCTTGTAGTTAGGGATCCTCTTGGAAAGAGTGATCACAGAATGAGTGAGTTTCTCTTACAGATGAAGGGTGCAATAGTTCAATCTAAAACCAGTGTATTATGCCTAAACAATGGAGATACAACGGGATGAGGGAGGAATTGGATAAGGTAGACTGAGAACACAGACTATATGGTGGGACAGTTGAGGAACAGTGGAAGACTTTCAAAGAGATTTTTCACGGTGCTCAACAAAAGTATATTCCAATTAAAAGCAAGGACAGTAAGGATGGGGAGAACCAGCCTTGGATAACTAAGGCAATAAAGGAAGGCATGAAACTAAAAGCTCGTGCATACAAAGCGGCCAAGATTTGTGGGAAACTGGAAGATTGGGAAAATTTTAAAAAGCAACAAAGAACAACTAAGCGAGCAATAAAGAAAGGAAAGATAGATTATGAAAATAAACTAGCACAAAGTATATAAAATGGATAGTAAAAGTTTTTATAATTATATGAAGTGGAAAAGTGTGGCCAAAGTGAATGTAGGTCCATTGGAGTATGAGAAGAGGGAATTGATATTGGGTAATGAGGACATGGCCGAGGTTTTGAATGGTCTTCACAGTGGAGGACACCTCTAACATGCCAAATAGAGATGTTATGGATGCGGTGGGAGGTGAGGACCTCAATACAATAACTATCACTGAAGAGGTAGGGCTGAGCAAACTTGTGGGCCTAAAGATAGACAAGTCCCTGGTCCTGATGGAATGCATCCCAGGGTACTGAAAGAAATGGCAGAGGTTATAGTTGAGGCTTCGATGATAATTTACCAAAATTCTCTGGACTCTGGGCAGGTCCCAGCAGATTGGAAGAAGGCAAATGTCACACCACTGTAGACAGAAGGCAGGCAACTATGGGACAGTTAGTTTAACATCTGTAGTTGGGAAAATGCTTGAAGCTATCATTAGAGAAGAAATAATGAGGCACCTGGAAAGAAATGGATCCATCGGGCAGAGCATGGATTCAACAAAAGCAGGTCCTGTTTGACAAACTTACTGGAGTTCTTTGAAAATATAGCAAGCGCAGTGGATACAAGGAACAGATGGACATTATTTACTTGGATTTCCAGAAGGCATTCGAGAATGTGCCACATGAAAGACTTATCTATAAAATAAGGAAGCATAGAGTTGGTAGTGATGTATTAGTATGGATAGAGGATTGGTTAACCAATAGAAAGCAGAGAGTTGGGATACATGGGTGTTACTCTGGTTGGCAATCAGTGGTGAGTGGTGTGCCACAGGCCTGCTGGGTGCTGGGCCTGCAACTGTTCACGATATACGTTAACGATCCGGAGAGGGGACCAAGTATAATGTATCTATGTTTGCTGCAAACACTAAATTGAGTGAAAAAGCAAATTGTGGAGAGGATACAGAGAGTCTGCAGAGAGATATAGATAGGTTACGTGAGTGGGCAAGGGTCTAGCAGATAGAGTACAATGTTGGTAAATGTGAGGTAATCCACTTTGGAAGGAAAAATGATAGAGCAGATTATTATTTAAATGGTGAAAGATTGCAGCATGCTGCTGTGCAGAGGGACTTGGGAGTGGTTGTGCATGAATCACAAAAGGTTGGTTTGCAGGCGCAACAGGTTATCAGAAAGGCAAATGGAATACTGGCCTTCATTGCTGGAGGGATTGAATTCAAGAGCAGGGAGGTTATGCTGCAACTATACAGGGTGCTGGTGATGCTGTATCTGGAGTACTGTGTGCAGTTCTGGTCTCCATACTTGAGGAAGGATATACTGGCAGAGATGGTGCAAAGGAGGTTCACCAGGTTGATTCCAGAGATGAAGGGGTTAGATTATGAAGAAAGATTGAGTACCTGGGTCTGTACTTGCTGGAAACCAGAAGGATGAGAGAGATCTTATAGAAACATATAAACTTATGAAAGGGATAGATAGGATAGAGGCAGGAAAGTTGTTTCCACTGGTAGGTGAGACTAGAACTAGGGAACATATCCTCAAGATTCGGGGGAGTAGATTTAGGGTGGAGATGAGGAGGAACTGCTTTTCCCAGAGAGTGGTGAATTTATGAAATTCTCTGCCCAATAAAGCAGTGGAGGCTACCTCAGTAAAAATACTTAAGACAAGGCTGGATAAATTTTCGCATAGTAGGGGAATTAAGGGTTATGGGGAAAAGGCAGGTAGGCGGAGTTGAGTCCATGTCCAGATCAGCCATGATCTTATTGAATGGCGGGGCAGGCTCGATGGGCCGGATGGCCTACTCCTGCTCCTATTTCTTATGTTCTGTGTTCTTATATATAGCAGTTTGATAAATAAATTTTAGTTTTTCATAAATAATCGGAGGAAATTTTCACACCAGTTTTTTGGGTTGCATAGAATACATTGTCCAGTGAGCCAATCACCCTGGGAACAGGACTGTATCCAGTGACTCAGTGATCCTGGATATGGTACAGTGTCCTGAGACCCAGTGACCCTGGATATGACAGTGTCCAGTGACTCAGTGTCCCTGGGTATGACACAGTGTCCAGTGACTCAGTGACCCTGGATATGACACAGTGTCCAGCAACCTTGGATACAGTACAATGTCCAGCGACTCATTGACTCTAGATACAGTAGTGGTCAGCGACTCAGTGACCCTGGATACAGTAGTGGTCAGCGACTCATTGACCCTGGATACAGTAGTGTCCAGAAACTCAATGACCTGGATTCTATAGATGTACCGTGGAGAGCATTCTGACAGGCTGCATCACTGTCTGGTATGGAGGGGCTACTGCACAGGACTGAAAGAAGCTGCAGAGGGTTGTAAATTTAGTCAGCTCCATCTTGGGCACTAGCCAACAAAGTACCCAGGACCTCTTCAAGGAGCGGTGTCTCAGAAAGGCAGCGTCCATTATTAAGGACCTCCAGCACCCAGGGCAGCCCTTTTCTCACTGTTACCATCAGGTAGGAGGTACAGAAGCCTGAAGACACACACTCAGCGATTCAGGAACAGCTTCTTCCCTTCTGTTATCTGATTCCTAAATGTACATTGAACCCTTGGACACTAACTCACTTTTTAAATATATATTATTTCTGTTTTTTGCATGATTTTTAATCTATTCAATATACATATACTCTTATTGATTTACTTATTCATTATTATTATTCTATGTTATATATTGCATTGAACTACTGCTGCTAAGTTATCAAATTTCATGACATATGCCAGTGATGATAAACCTGATTCTGGTTCTGATTCAGTACAGTGTCCAGTGACTCTGGATATGATACAGTGACTTAGAGACCCCAGATCTGGTACAGTATCCAGTGACTCGGTGACCCTGGATTTGATACAGTGTCCAGTCACTCAGTGACGCTGGGTTTGACACAGTGTCCAGTGACTCACAGTCTCTGGATTTGATACAGTGTCCGGTGACTCAGTGACCCTGGATTTGATACAGTATCTGGTGACTCGGTGACCCTGGATTTGGTACAGTGTCCAGTCACTCAGTGACTCTGGATTTGATATCGTGTCCAGTGACTTAGTGACCCTGGATTTGATACAGTGTCCAGTGACTCAGTGACCCTGGATTTTATCGTGTCCAGTGATTCAGTGACCCTGGATTTGATACAGTGTCCAGTGACTTAGTGACCCTGGATTTTATAGTATCCAGTGACTCAGAGACCCTGAATTTGATAGTGTCCAGTGACTCACTGACCCTGGATTTGATGCTGTGTCCAGTGACTCAGAGACCCTGAATTTGATATAGTGACCGGTGGCTCAGTGACCCTGGATTTGATACAGTATCCGGTGACTCAGTGCCTCAGATGAGATTTGCCACCTAACGTTGTGATCGGTTTTATAAATATCTTATGGTCTAACTGTGTGTGTGTGACAGCATTGCAACCCCATGTGACTGAGGATTCGGACACCATCCAGTCCAGTAGCTGCAGCAATGACAAAACACGATTCTCTCTCACTACCCAGAGAGGTGCTCAATAAACTTCAACTCTCCCTTGAACACTCTGTGTGTAACTGAGTGAGATCTGGTTAGAGTATTGTGTTCAGTTCTAGTTGTCTCACTATAGGAAGGTGTGGAAGCTTTAGAGAGGGTGCGGAGGAGATTTACCAGGATGCTTCCTGGATTAGAGAGACTGTCTTATGAGGATAGGTTGAGTGAGCTGGGGCTTTTCTCTTTGGAGAGGAGGAGGATGAGAGGTGACTTGATAGAGGTGTACAAGATGATAAGAGGCAGAGATTGAGTGGATAGCCAGTCACATTTTTCCCAGGGCGGAAATGGGTAAAATGAGAAGGCATAACTTAAAGGTGAATGTATGGAGGGGGATGTCAGAGGTAGAAGTTTTTTACACACAGTGATGGGGTTTGCTGTCCGAGGTAGTGGTAGAGGCAGATACATTAAGAGAATCTTAGATAGACACGTGGATGATAGATAAATGGAGGCTATGTGAGAAGGAAGGGTTAAATTGATCTTGGATGGGTTAAAAAGTCAGCACAAAGTTATGGCCTGAAGGGCCTACGTCACTGTTCCCTCTATGCTGTGCGGGTGCTCAGCTGCACCAGAAAAAGTTTACAAAATGTGAAAGATTTTCTCTGTTGTACTGCATTTCATTATACTCTTCATTAATAAATAAAATCAAAAGAATGTAATTTTTAAATTTTCAGTCTAAGTACTCATAGTACGCATATTACAGAAAAACACATTTAAAGTTTTCAGGCTGTGTAAAAATTTCCTGCTCCGAGCAATGGTGGTCCTTGCAGATGTAAAAAAGGTGAGAGGGATTGTGTGGACCTGATCCATGTAAACTTTACCCTCACACCCTAAACCTACGTATGCCCTCTAGCATATCCCTCCCACCCCACCTCGCTTTAGAAGCAGACTCTGTCGGTCCACCCTGTTGTAACTTGATACATTTCCGTCAGTTCCGTCGTGAAATCTGTAATCCAGTCTTTGACTGTCTTGTAACGAGCCGGTGATGCGATGTGAGTGCAGAGCTCAATGAACAGTGGCAACCAATTGTGTCACTGAATAGTGATACTATTACCGAACAAATAACAGCAGTTTGAGAATTTGACCTCAGTTGAGAAAGGAATCGTATTGATCAGAATCAGAATCTGGTTGAACATCACTGACATATGACGCGATATTTGTTGTTTTGTGGCAGCAGTTCAGTGCAGACATAAAGTTACTATAAATTACTCAATAAATAAATAGTGCAAAAATAGTGCTAATTTCGTTCATGGACTGTTCAGAAGTGTGTGTCTTCAGGCTCCTGTAGGAGGGGGGATCTCAATGAAGCTTCAATAGAGTGGATGGAGGGAGGATGTTTCCCACTGTGGGAGAGTCTAGGACCAGAGGGGACAGCCTCAGGATAGAGAATGAAGATAAAGAGGAATTTGTTTAGAGGAATTTGTGGAATTCATTGCCAAAGACAGCTGTGGAGGGCAAGTCATATTTAAGGCAGAGGTTGATTTTTGATTAGTCGGGGGATGAAGGGATACGGGGAGAAGGCAGGAGATTGGGGCTGAGAGGGAAATGGGTCAACCTGGGCCAAATGATCTAATTTTGCTCCTATCTCTTCTGGTCTAGTGGTATCTCCTCCCGGTGACAGTAGTAAGACAAGGGCATTGGCCTGGATGGGGAGCACAAAGCTGTTGATTATTGTCACCGCTTCACTAAATGTTTTAGGGAGGTCACGCTGTCTTGGGTTCAGATGCGATTCCACTTCCAACACAGCTGATCGACCCTAAACTGTGTTAGCAAGCCATCCCATAACGTCAAACGCTGCCAGCAATAAAGGGAACCCAGCTGCTCAATTCAGAATCCCAGCAGCATAACCAGGGAGAGGGGGTCATTGGTAGGTGTCGAATAAAGAAGGCATCATCTAGTCGATGCCATTGTCTCACTGATATAATCACCACCATTGACTAACACAAGAGATTCTGCAGATGCTGGAAATCCTGATCACCACACACAAGGTGCTGGAGGAACTCAGCAGGCCAGGCAGCATCTATGAAGGATCTCAGCCCAAAGTATCGACTGCTTATTCCTCTCCATAGATGCTGCCTGACCTGCTCAGTTCCTCCAGTGTTTTTGTGTGTGTTACTCTGCATTTCCAGCAACTACATATTGGTTTCTGTTTGGGACTAGTTTAAATGGGAATTTTGATCAGCATTGACTGGTAAGGGCAAAGGGCCCGTTACTGTATTCTGTGACTGTGTAGCTGAACGAATGGTGTGTGGGGGAGTGAGTGGGCACAGGAAGTGTGACCATCCATCCTGCTTACTGACACAGTGAGCCGCCTGGTCCCTAATTGTTGTTGCTCAGTGGCGTGGAGAGAGAAAGGACAAGGAAATGCCCATCCCCATCTATCCTGCCAATGCTTGTCCATGTCAGGAGAGGGAACACACCCACAGCACACACACACATCTGTAGACGCACACAGACACAGGGAGTGACATTCTCCACACACAGATTCACACACACACTCTCACACATAGACTCACACACACTCTCACTCACACACACAGACTCACACACACACTCACACTCAGCGGCCACGTTATTCGGTACACCTGTACACCTGCTCGTTTATGTAAATATCCAATCAGCCAATCATGTGGCAGCAACTCAATGCATATAAGCATGTAGACATGGTCAAGAGGTTCAGTTGTTTTTCAGACCAAACTTCAGAATGGGGAAGGAATAAGATCTAAGTCACCTTGACCATGGAATTGATTGTTGGTGCCAGACAGGGTGGTTTGAGTATCTCAGAAGCTACTGATTTCCTGAGGGTTTCACACACAACGGTCTCTAGAGTTTACAGAGAATGGTGCAAAAAAACAAAACAACATCTGGTGAGCAGCAGTTCTGTGGGTGAAAATGCCTTGTTACTGAGAGAGGTCGGAGGGGAACGGTCAGACTGGTTCAAGCTGACAGGAAGGTGACAGTAACTCAAATAACCCCACGTTACAACAGTGGTGTGCAGAAGAGCATCTCTGAATGCACAACACATCGAAACTTCAAATGGATGGGCTACAGCAGCAGAAGGCCAGAATATACACTCCGTGGCCACTGTGTTAGGTACGGGAGCTACAGACACCAGAACACAAATACATTGTCATTTACATCATCATAGTCCTGAAGAGTTTCAGCCTGAAACATTGACTCAATAAACATCGTTTTCATTTCCATAGATGCTGCTGACCACAGGTTTGTCCAGTATTTTGTGTGTTGTGTCATCATGTACAATGTTTCTCTCTCTCACACACATCAGATACAGACACACATACTTATGCATAGACACCCGTCATACTCACACTTACCATCTATACATGCACACCATATATTGTACTCTCTCACACATATACATAAACCCTTTTCACACCATAAATATCAATCACACACACACGCACACACTTATGCGGGCACACACATTCATGTGCACACACACTCACACGTGCACGAACGCACACACTCACGTGCGCACACGCGTTGCTCGCGCGTATTGAGGATATTCTCGGGATTGAAAGTTCAAATGTTTGTTTTACGAGGGAGAGAGAGGCTGCTCTACGCGTGGCTACGAATGCTGGCGCTGTGTGGAACCCGGCCAGGCCTGAGTAAATATTTAAGGAAGGGTTGCGCGTTGCTGGACGTCGCGCCGCCAGGGATCGGAGCGAGAGTTGAGCACGGCCGCCGTCCCGGCATGTGAGTGCGGTCCGGGGTCTGCACCGCGGCTCCAGGGCGCTCGCCGACACTCGCTGGTGGGTGAAAACCGCAGGGGAGGGGAGGGGAGGCAGACCTCGGCCGCCCCGGGGGTTCACACCCCGACAACAATGCAGGACACTTACTGTCAGGGTGCGGGTCACTGGCGGAACCCCGGTCTGAGAGGTGGGGGAGAGGAGGGGGGTGGGAAGTCTGTGTGTGTGGGGGGGGGCTGAGGGGAGAGAAAGGGAAAAGAGGGAGTAGGACGAGGGTGGGGAGGGAGGGAAAGAGAGTGGGGTGAGAGGGAGAGTGGGGTGAGAGGGAGAGAGGGGAGAGAAGTTGAGAGAGGGGGAGCGAGAGTAGAGATGAAATTGAGGAGAGGGGGACCGAGGGAGAAGAGAGGGTGGCGGGGAATGAAGTGGGGAGAGGGGAAGGACGGGGTAAGGAGGGGAGGGAGAGAAAGCGAGAGGGAGAACAAAGAGGGTAACTTCGGATAAAGGAGGGGAAGATGAGAGGAGGGGTAAGGGGAAGGGAGGTTTAAGGAGGAGCAATTGAGGAAAGGGAGCGAGAAAGGAGAGGGGGCGAGGGAGGGGAGAAATGAAGTTGAGAGAGGTGGAGCGAGGGAAGAGGGGGCAGAGATGTTGAGGGGAGGGGGAGCGAGGGAGGAGAGAGGAAAGCGGGGGGGGGAAAGAGAGGGAGAAATTAAGTTGAGGAGAGGGGGACCGACGGGAAGAGAGGGAAAGACTTGAACGAGGAGAGAGGAGGCGAGAGAGGGGAGAGAGCGGAGAGAAGTTCAGAGAGGGGGAGCGAGAGTAGAGATGAAATTGAGGAGGGGAGAGGGGGACCGAGGGAGAAGAGAGGGAAAGACTTGAACGAGGAGAGAGGACGCGAGGGAGGAGAGAGGGGAGAGGTTAAGTTGAGGAAAGAGGGGAGAGAGGGGGAGCGAGATTAGAGATGAAGTTGAGGAGAGGGGGACCGAGGGAAGAGAGAGGGAGAGATGAAGTTGGGGGCGAAGGAGGAGAGTGGTTACTCGCAGACAGATTGCGCTGTCTTTATGGAGAGGATCGCTCTCCGGACAAATATTCGTCCCAGACATTGGCCGGACAGCTAAAGATATTGCGCGGACCTGTAACACGAAGGTCACATGGACACGCTTTCCAGCTGTTTTGGGGACTGTGGCACCGGGAGATGATGCCGGAGTAGTGAAGCCCCAGTCCCACGGTCAGGGCAACAGGCGGCGCTTCCTGACGGCCGGTGAGACCAGCATCTGTGGGCGAGCTGCTGGGGAAGTTATGAAGGTTTATTCACTCATTAGTTTTGTGTATTTTCGTTGCTTCCTGCCAAATAGACGCGGTTGCCTCGAGATACCCAGAGTTCAGAGTCAAGCATCGGGGAGAGGGTTGGTGGGGGGAGGAACATACTCGATGGGCCGAATGGCCTGCTTCTGCTCCTATGTCTTATGCTCCAATGGAAACACTCAGCCGGTCCTGCGGCGACTGTGTGGGGGAATGGGGGAGAGCGAGTCGGGGCAGAGGCAGAAAGAGGGAGAGAGAGAGAGGGAGACGGGAAGAGATAAAGAGCGACAATGAGAAGCTGTTAAACCTTTAAAGTGGAAGATCTTTAATCAGGATTCTGGTGAAAGATGTTTGGACTGTCAGGTTAACTCTCTCCACAAATGCCGCCTGACCTGTTGACTGTTTCCAGCGTTTTCTGTTTTTTTTAAAGTCAAATTTGAGTTTACTGTCACGTGGACCAGTCCCTGTGTGCACAGGTTCACTGAAAAACTTAGTCACTGCAGATCTCGGGTACATCAGTCAGATAAGCTGCATTCACAAAAAAAAATACATATACCGTAAATATGGATCTCTGTAAAACTCTGGTTAGACCACACTTGGAATATTGTGTTCAGATCTGGTCACCTCATTATAGGAAGGATGTAGAAGCTTTAGACAGGGTGCAGGGGAGATTTACCAGGATGCTGCCTGGATTAGAGAGGGTGCAGAGGAGATTTACCAGGATGCTGCCTGGATTAGAGAGCATGTCTGATGAGGGTAGGTTGAGTGAGCTGGAGATTTTCTCCTTGGAGTAAAGGAGGATGAGAGGAGACTTCATAGAGGTTTACGCAATGACAAGAGGCAGAGATGCAGTGGACAACCAAAGCCTTTTCCCAGGGTGGAAGTGGCTAATACGAGGGGATATAATTGTAGAGGTTAGAGGAAAGTAAAGAGGGGATGTCAGAGGTAAGTTTTGTTTAAACGGAGAGTCTGTCTACCAGAGGTGGTGGTAGATGCCAATGCATTAGGGACATTTAAGAGACTCTTGGATAAGCAGATGGATGATGGAAAACTGGAAGGTTATGTGGGAGGGAAGGGTTAGATTGATTTTAGAGTAGATTAAAAGGATGGTACAGCATTGTGGGGCAGAAAGGCCTTCACTCTGCTGTACAGTTCTATATTTTATAAATTATACACAATTTGTACAAGAAAGAATACAGTCAGAGCAAAAAATATCCATTTTAGTGCAATGATGATCCTGGGAATGAAAGGGTTAATGCATGAGGCGTGTTTGGCAGCTCTGGGCTGGCACTCACTGGAGTTCAGAGGAATGGGCGGAGGGTGTTGACTCTCATTGAAAGATCTGGATGGAGTGGATGTGGAGAGGAAGAGAGGAAGTTCCTGCAGTGGGGAAGTCTAGAATCAGAGGGCACAGCCTCAGAAAAGAAGAATGTCCCTTTGGAACAGGGGCGAAGAGGAACTTCTTTAGCTAGAGGGTGAAGAATCTATGGAAGTTGTTGCTACAGATAACTGTGGAGGCCAAGCCATTGGTTAGCAAAGTTCTTGATTAAGGCCACAATAAGATACGAGAGCAGAATTAGGCCATTTGGCCCATCGAGTCTGCTCTGCCATTTCATCGTGGCTGATCCATTTTCCCTCTCAGCCTCAATCACCTGCCTTCTCCTCATGTCCTTTCATGCACTGACTAATCAAGAATCTATCAAGCTCTGCCTTAATTATACCCAATGACTTGACCTGCATAGCCACCTGTGGCATTGAATCCCACAGATTCACTACTCTCTGGATAAAGAAATTCCTCCTCATCTCAGTTCTAAAAGGACACCCCTCTATTCTGAGGCTGTGTCCTCTGGTCTTAGACTCTCCCACCATAGGAAACATCCTCTCCACATCCACTTTATCAAGCCCCTTCAATGTTCAATAGGTTTCAATGAAGTCGCCTCTCATTCTTCAGAATTCCAGTGAATACAGGCCCAGAGCCATCAAACACTCTTCATATGACAAATCTTTCAATCCTGGAATCACTTTTGTGAACCTCCTTTGAACTCTCTCCAACTTCAGCAATTTCTAAGATAAGGGGCCCAAAACTGCTCTCAGTACTCCGTGAGGCCTCAGCAGCGCTTTATAAAGCTTCAGCATTACATCCTTGCTTTTATATTCTTGTCCTCTTGAAATGAATGCTAACATCATATTTGCCTCCCTCACCACGGACAGGACCTGCAAATTAACCTTTAGGGAATCCTGCACAAGGACTCCCAGGTCCCTTTGAACCTCAGATTTTTAAATCTTCTCTCCATTTAGAAAATAATCTACGCTTTCATTTCTTCTACTATACACCTCCCTACACTCTATTCCATCTGCTACTTCTTTGCCCAATCTCCTAATCTGTCTAGATCCTCCTGTAGCCTCTCTTCTTCCTCAGAATTTACGTATTGTCTGCAAACTTGCCACAAAACCATCAATTCCATCATCCAAGTCATTGACATGTAATGTAAAAAGAATCGGTCCCAACACAGACCCTGTAGAACACCACTAGTTACTGGCAGCCAGTCAGAAAAGGCTCTCTTTATTCCCGCTCTTTGCCTCCTGCCAATCAGCCACTGCTTTATCCATGCTAGAATCTCTCCTGTAATACCATGGGATCTTAACTTGTTAAGCAGACTTATATGTGGCACCATGTCAAAGGCCTTTTGAAAATCCAAGTACACAGCATCCACTGATTCTCCTTTGTACATCCTGCTTGTTATTTCTTCAGAGAATTCCAACATTTATCAGGCAAGATTTTTCCTTTGGGAAACCATGCTGACTGTGGCCTATTTTATCATCCTGAAGCCACATCCTGAACGATCGACTCCAACACCTTCCCAACCACTGAGGTCAGATTAACTGGCCTATAATTTCTTCTTCTGCCTCTCTCCCTTCTTGAAGAGTGGAGTGACATTTGCAATTTTCCAGTCCTCCAGAACCATTCCAGATTCTGGTGATCCTTGAAAGATCATTACCAATGCCTTCACAATCTCTTCAGCCACCTCTTTCAGAACCCTGGGGTGTACACCATCTGGTCAAGGTGACCTATCTACTTTCAGACCTTTCAGTTTCCCAAGAACCTCCTCTATGGTAATGGCAACCTTACACTCCTGCCCTCTGACCCTTTCAAACTTCCGGTACACTGCTATTGCCTTCCACAGTGAAGACTGATGCAAAATACTTATTCAATTCACCTGCTGTTTCCTTGACTCCCATTTCTACCTCTCCAGGATCATTTTCCAGCGGTCCAATATCCACTCTCCCCTCTCTTTTACACTTTATTGTATATGAAGAAACTTTTGGTGTCCTCCTTAATATTATTGGCTAGTTTACCTTCATATTCCATCTTTTCCTTCTTTTATTTGGGGCTTTTTAAGTTATGGGGAGAAGGCAGAAGAAAGGGATTGAGAAGGTTAATAAGTCAGCTGTGATCGGATGGCAGATCTCACTTGATGGGCCGAATGGTATTATTCTGTTCCTAAGTCTCATGGTCCTACGGTTGCTAGGTCCGTGCCAGTTGGTTCTAAACTAACTGGTTGAAGGGAAGTAGCTGTTCCTGAACCTGGTGGTGTGGGGCTTTTGTACCTCCTGCCCAGTGGTAACTGTGAGATGACGGCATGGTTGAGATGTTGGGGATCTCTCATGATGGATATTGCCTTTTTGAAGCTGCATCCTCTGCGGGTTCTACCGATGGTGGGGAGGGAGGCTGAGTCAGCTATTCTCTTTGCATCTCCTGTGCATTTGAACGATCTTAGCAGACTGTGATCAACCAGTCAAGATGCTTCCAACAAGTCTTCGGTAGAAGTTTGTTAAAGAGTTTATTGATAAACAGAACCAGCAAGACCTTGCCAATAAGATTGATCGGTTCGTTGTTGGTCTCAGGGTTAAGAGTTTTGGGGGAGAAGTGGGTGAATGGGGCCAAGACGGAATAGCAGAGGAGACTCGATGGTCCGGCCTGTGAGTGATATGGAAGGGAACGCTTCCCCACAGGAAACAGCAGTGATCCGGAAAGTGAGGTGACGTGGATGTGTTTTCAACGGGAACTTCCAGAAAGAATTGGAGAATTCCTTGAGGGAGGAAATAATCACAAGGCAGTGGCAATGCGTGGCAGAGGAGGTCGATGAAACGGTTCCTTCAAGGGCTGGTACGGGTTTCCTGCAGGTAATTGTGAGGCCAGTGGTTATTGCCCCTTGGGAAGGTGGGAGTTGGAGGGTGAGCTGCAGATTGGAATCAGTACGACTTGGGCATCGTAGTCATAGAATATAGAACATAGAATAGTACAGCACAGTACAGGCCCTTTGGCCCACAATGTTGTGCCAACCCTCAAACCCTGCCTCCCATATAAGCCCCCACCTTAAATTCCTCCATATACCTGTCTAGTAGTCTCTTAAACTTCACTAGTGTATCTGCCTCCACCACTGACTCAGGCAGCGCATTCCACGCACCAACCACTCTCTGAGTAAAAAACCTTCCTCTAATATTCCCCTTGAACTTCCCACCCCTTACCTTAAAGCCATGTCCTCTTGTATTGAGCAGTGGTGCCCTGGGGAAGAGGTGCTGGCTATTCACTCTATCTATTCCTCTTATTATCTTGTACACCTCTATCATGTCTCCTCTCATCCTCCTTCTCTCCAAAGAGTAAAGCCCTAGCTCCCTTAATCTCTGATCATCTTGCAGCGAGTCGCTTTGCTGGGAGCAGCTGTGCAAATGGGCTGGGACACTGGCACAGGTCAGACAGAAAGGAGAGCCTACAAATATCCACCAGGCAACTGGGGGAATCTTTGTGTCCCGGGGCCGGGAATGTGGGGACTGCTGCCAAAGTTATACGAAGGGCCTGAAGCATCTTTGAGCATCCTATCCCACAATCTCTCTTACCCATTACCATCAGGAAGGAGGTGCAGGGGCATCAGGACTAGGGCTGCCAGACTGGGAAACAGCTTCTTCCCTTGTGCTGAGAGACTGAGGAATACCCTGCCTCCACCAAGATCTCGTCACCAGGACAGCCAGCTGTTTACTGTTTATCTGTGAGGCACACTACATGCGTTTTGAATTATAAATTACTAAACTATTTATGGTTCTATTTTGGTTTACGTGTTGTATGTGATATATGTTTTGTGGGCGCACAATTGTCTTGTGGAACGTGGTTTTGTTTGGTTCTATGCTACAGTATATGGACTGTCAGATAACAACAAACTTAAACTTAAACTTTGAAGGGAGGTTCCAGGGGGATATGGAAATCCGATCGAAGGGTCCGGGGAGAGGGGGGAATATGGAAATCCGATCGAAGGGTCCGGGGAGCAGGGTAGGATATGGAAATCCGATCCAAGGGTCCGGGAAGGCGGGAGGGATATGGAAATCTGATCTAAGGGTCTGGGGAGCGGGGTGGAATATGGAAATCTGATCCAAGGGTCCGTGGAGGGGAATATGGAAATCCAATTGAAGGGTCTGGGGAGAGGGGGGAATATGGAAATCCGATCGAAGGGTCCGGGGAGCAGGGTAGGATATGGAAATCCGATCCAAGGGTCTGGGAGGTGGGGTAGGATATGGAAATCTGATCTAAGGGTCTGGGGAGGGGAATATGGAAATCTGATCCAAGGGTCTGGGGAGGGGGGGAAGATATGGAACTATTCTTTATGTAAGATGTGGGAACTTTGGGAGGCCTCCTGTCACACTGGTAACCACATGTGCACGAACTGCACTGAGCTGCAGCTCCTTAGGGACTGTGCTAAGGAACTGGAGCTGCAGCTCGATGACCTTGGGCTCATATGGGAGACTGAGGAAGTGATAGGCAGGAGCTCCAGGGAGGCAGTCACCCCTGACATGCCGGAGGCAGATAGCTGGGTGAATGTCAGGAGAGGGAAAGGGAATAGGCGGCCAGTGCATATTACCCCATGGCCATTCTCAATAATTAATATACCGCTTTGGATACTTCATGTTCATTTAGAGATATAGTGTGGATGCAGGGCCTTCTGACCCTCTGAGCCACACCGTCTAGCAACCTCCAGTATAACCCTAGCCTAATCACTGGACCATGTACAATGACAAAATAACATACCTTGGAGAAACCCGGAGCAACTAGAAGACACCCACACAGTCATGGGGGAACATAAATAATTTGTTACAGATGATGTTGGAATTAACTTCTGAAAACCTACACCCTGAGCTATCAAAGCATCATTGGAGATGCTTTCTGGGACTCCACAGGGGACTGTCTTGTCTTCCTTTCTCTTCATCATTTACACCTCGGACTTCAACTACTGCACAGAGTCTTGTCATCTTCAGAAGTTTTCGGATGACTCTGCCATAGTTGGATGCATCAGCAAGGGAGATGAGGCTGAGTACAGGGCTACGGTAGGAAACTTTGTCACATGGTGTGAGCAGAATTATCTGCAGCTCAATGTGAAAAAGGCTAAGGAGCTGGTGGTAGACCTGAGGAGAACTAAGGTACCGGTGACCCCTGTTTCCATCCCGGGGGTCAGTATGGACATGGTGGAGGATTACAAATACCAGGGGATATGAATTGACAATAAACTGGACTGGTCAAAGAACACTGAGGCTGTCTACAAGAAGGGTCAGAGCCGTCTCTATTTCCTGAGGAGAGTGAGGTCCTTTAACATCTATCGGACGATGCTGAAGATGTTCTAGGAGTCTGTGGTGACCAGTGCGATCATGTTTGCTGTTGTGTGCTGGGGCAGCAGGCTGAGGGTAGCAGACACCAACAGAATCAACAAACTCATTCGTAAGGCCAGTGATGTTGTGGGGATGGAACTGGACTCTCTGACGGTGATGTCTGAAAAGAGGATGCTGTCCAAGTTGCATGCCATCTTGGACAATGTCTCCCATCCACTACATAATGTACTGGTTGGGCACAGGAGTACATTCAGCCAGAGACTCATTCCACCGAGATGCAACACAGAGCGTCATAGGAAGTCATTCCTGCCTGTGGCTATCAAACTTTACAACTCCTCCCTTGGAGGGTCAGACACCCTGAGCCAATAGGCTAGTCCTGGACTTATTTCCTGGCATAATTTACATATTACTATTTAACTATTTATGGTTTTATTACTATTTATAATTTATGGTGCAACTGTAACGAAAACCAATTTCCCCTGGGATCAATAAAGTATGACTATGACTATGAGATGGTGGAAGTTATGGAGAGTTATCCTGTTGGAGATGTTGGAAGTTACAGAGGATTAATTCTCCATAACTACCACCATCTCCAATGGGATCTCACCACAGAGCACATCTTTCTCTTACCCCCACTTTCCGCTTTCTGCAGGGAACTCCTACACGACTCCCTTGTCCACTCGTCCTTCCCTAATGATCACCATCCTGGCACTTATCCTTTGCAAGCAGAACAAGAGCCACACCTGCCCCCTACACCTTCTCCCTCGCTACTACTTAGGGCCCCAAAAAGTTCTTCCAGGTGAGGTGATACTTCACCTGTGAGTCTGTTCGGGTCATATACTGTATCAAGTCAAGTCAAGTCACTTTTTATTGTCATTTCGACCATAAGCTGCTGGTCCAGTACACAGTAAAAACCAAACAACATTCCTCCAGGACCATGGTGCTACATGAAACAACACAAAACTACACTAGACTATGTGAGACAGCACAAGGCTACACTGGACTACGCAAGACAACACAAAAGCTACACTAGACTGCAGACCTACACAGGACTACATAAAGTGCACAGAACAGTGCAGGGCACTGCGGTGCTCCAGATGTGGCCTCCTGTACATCAGTGAGACCCAACGTAGATTGGGAGACCACTTTGTCGAGCGTCTTCCACCATAAAAAGTGGGATTTCCCAGTGTCCTCTATTTCAATTCTACTTCCCATTCCCATTCCCATTCCCATTCCGACATGTCAGTCCATGGCCTCCTCTACTGTCGTGATGAGGCCACATTCAGGTTGGAGGAGCAGCACCTTATATTCCATCTGGGTAGCCTCCAACCTGAGGGCATGAACTTCGATTTCTCAAACTTCTGGTAATGCCCCCCTCCCCCACCCCCAGCCACCTTTCACCATTCCCCATTCCCATTTCCCTCTCTCACCTTATCTCCTTACCCGACCATCCCCTCCTTCTGGTGCTCCTCCCCCTTCCCTTTCTTCCAAGGCTTTCTGTCCTCTCCTACCAGATTCCCCCTTCTCCAGCCCTGCATCTCTTTCACCAATCGACTTCCCAGTTCTTCACTTCACCCCTTCCTCCTCTCCTGGTTTCACCTATCACCTGCCGCTTTATACTTCTTCTTCCCCTCCTCCCACCTTCTCAGTCCGACTCCTTCCTGCTTACTTTCCAGTCCTGAAGAAGGGTCTCAGCCCGAAACAACCTTGTTTACTCTTTTCCATAGATGCTGACTGTCCTGTTGAGATCCTGTAAGGGTGAAAAGATCCTAATGGGAGTTATATACAGACCTCTGAACTGTAGCCAGAATGAGGGGTACAAATTACAATGGGAGATAGAAAAGACATGTAAAAAGAGAAATGTTACAATAGTCATGCGGGATTTCAATATGCAGGTAAATTGGGAAAGTCAAGTTGATGCTGGATCCCAAAAGAGGGAGTTTGTAGAAGTCCTAAGAGATGTCATTTTACAGCAGCTTGAAGTTAAGCCCACTAGGGGAAAGGCAATTCTGGATGGGGTGTTGTGTAATGAACCAGATTTGATTAGGGAGTTTAAGGTAATGGAACCCTTAGGAGGCAGTGATCACAATATGTTCGATTTTGCCCTGGAATTTGAGAGGGAGAAGCTAAAGTTAGATGTATCAGCAAAGGAAATGACAAAGGCATGAAAGAGGAGCTGGCCAAAGTTGATTAGAAGGGGTCGCTAGCAGGGATGACAGCAGAACAGCAATGGATGGAAATTCTGAAGCAATTTGGGAGGTGCAGGATAGATACATCCCAAAAAAGAAGTATTCTAAAGGGAGGGTGAGACAACTGTGGCTGACAAAGGCATAAAAGCAAACCAGAGGGCCTATAATAGAGCAAAAATTAGAGGGAAGTTAAGAGGATTGGGAAGCTTTTAAAAACCAACAGAAGGCAACTGAAAAAGCCAAAAGGAGAGAAAAGATGAAATGTGAAAGTCAGCCAAGCGACAGTGCTAAAGAGGGTACCAGAAGTTTTTCAGATATGTAAGGAGTAAAAGGGAGGCCAGAGTAGATGAGGAGCAGTGGAAAATAACACTGTAGAGGTAGTAATTGGGGAACAAGGCGACAGCAGATGAACTTAATAAGTATTTTGCATCAGTCTTCACTGTGGAAGACACTAGTAGTATGACAGGAATTCGAGAGTGTCGGGGGCAGAAGGGAGTGTAGTTGCTATTACTAAGAAGAAGGTGCTTGGGAAGCTTTGAAGGTCTGAAGGTAGGTAAGCCATCTGGACCAGATGGGACGAGATCACAGGGTTCTGGAAAAGGTAGCTGAAGAGGCTGTGGAGGCATTAGTAACCACCTTTCAGAGATTGCTATATTCTGGAAAGTTACTGGGGGACTGGAAAATTACAAATGTCATTCCACCCTTTAAGAAGGGAAGGAGGCAGAGGAAAAGAAATTATAGTCCTGTTAGCCTATAATTCAGTGGTGGGAAGGTGTTGGAGCCAATTATTAAGGATGAGGAATTAAAGTACTTGGAGGCACATGATAAAATAGGACAATTTCAGCATGGTTTTCTTAAGGGGAAATCTTGCCTGACAAATCTGTTGGAATTCTTTGAGGAAATAACAAGCAGGAGAGACAAAGGAGAATTGAGGGATGTTGTGTATTTGGATTTTCAGGAGGCCTTTGACAAGCTGCCACACATGAGGCTGCTTAACAAGATAAAAGCCCATGGTATTCCAGGAAAGATGCTAACATGGATGGAAGATTGGCTGACTAGCAGGAGACAAAGAGTGGGAATAAAGGGAGCCTTTTCTATTTGGCTGAGGATGAGTAATGGTATTCTGCAGGGGCCAGTGTTGGGACTGTTTTCATGTTATATGTGAATAATTTGGATGATGGAATTGATGGCTTTGTGGCCAAGTTTGCAAATTATATAAAAGTAGGTGGAAGGGATGGTAGTGTTGAGGAAGCAGGGAGTTTGCAGAAGGACTTGGACAGACTGGGAGAGCGGGCAAAGAAGTGACAGATGGAATACAGTGTCAGGATGTGTGTGGTCATGCACCTTGATAGAAGGAATAATGGAATAGACTGTTTCCTAAGGGGAAGAAAATTTAGAACGTCAAAGGTGCAAAGGGTCTTATGTCGGATTTCCCGAAAGGTTAACTTGCTGGTTGAGTTGATGGTGAGGAATGCAAATACAATGTTAGCGTTCATTCCGAGTACAAAAGCAAGGATGTACTGCTGAAACTTGGTCAGACTGCACCTGGAGTATTGTGAGCAGTTTTGGGCCCCTTATCTAAGGAAAGATGTGCTGGCATTGCCGAGGGTCCAGAGAAGGCTCACAAGAATGATTCCTGGAATGAAAGGGTTAATAGATGAGAAGTATTTGATGGCTCTCGGTCTGTACTCGCTGGAGTTTATAGAGTGGTTGGGTGGGGGTGGAATCTCATTGAAACCAATCCAATATTGAAAGGATGTGAATGTGGAGAGGATATTTCCTATAGTCGGGGTGTCCAGGAGCAGAGGGCACAGCTTCAGAATAGAGGGACGTCCATTTAATCACTGAAGGTCATCACTGGGTGTACTTAAAGTGGAGTTTGATAAGTTCTTGATTAGCCTGGGCATCAAAGGTTATGGGGAGAAGAGAGGAGAATGGGTTTGAGGGGGTAGTAAATCAGCCATGATGTACTGATGGGCTGAATGGCCTAACTCTGCTCTGATGCCCTGTGGTCTATTTCCCATGAGAATGAGTGAGATTGAAGGAGGGCGCTCTGGTGCTGTTTGGACAAGTGCAGTATCAACAATATCAGAGAGATGTTTGTTGACCAGGCTGACCCAGCGCACTTGATGTTTGTCCTTCGTCAGTACTGATGCTGTGCCCCGGCAGTGACGTCGCCTCTCATGCGTTCACAGGCACGTGTCGTCAGTCAGACTGCAATGTGTTTGCCTCCCTCAGTCAGCTGCCTCCAAACAGCTCAAATACACACAGGCCGCAGTGCAACCGGGCAAGGTATTTCAATTACAGAGTCGAGCAAGCCCTGACAGTGTGTGATGGGACGGTGCGGAGGGAGATCCACTCCCTGTCTGACCCTGGGAAGGTGTGCTTGGCCAGTGTGGAGGGAGCTTCACTCTGTGTCTGACCGCGGGAGTGTGTGATGGGACAGTGTGGAGGGAGATTCACTCTGTGTCTGACCCCGAGGGTGTGTGATGGGACGGTGTGGAGGGAGATTCACTCTGTGTCTGACCCTGGGAGTGTGTGATGGGACAGTGTAGAGGGAGTGTGTGATGGGACGGTGTGGAGGGAGCTTCACTCTGTGTCTGAACCCAGGAGTGTGTGATGGGATAGTGTGGAGGGAGCTTCACTCTGTGTCTGACCCCGGGGGTGTGTGATGGGACGGTGTGGAGGGAGATTCACTCTGTGTCTGACCCTGGGAGTGTGTGATGGGATAGTGCGGAGGGAGTTTCACTCTGTGTCTGACCCCGGGGGTGTGTGATGGGATGGTGTGGAGGGAGATTCACTCCGTGTCTGACCCTGGGAGTGTGTGATGGAACAGTGTGGAGGGAGTGTGTGGTGGGACGGTGTGGAGGGAGATTCACTCTGTGTCTGACCCCGGGAGTGTGTGATGGGACGGCGTGGAGGGAGATTCACTCTGTGTCTGACCGCGGGAGTGTGTGATGGGAGTCCATGTGAGACTTATGAGGACGTTACTGGTATTTGAATGACTGGGTTATGCGGGACGTGCAGGCTGGGATTCTTTTGGATTATAGGAGAGTGAGAGGTGACCTGATAGAGGTGTAACATCGTGTGCGGTACAGACAGGAAATGTCCACAGTCTTTTTCCCCTGAGTTGGTTAACATGAACCAGAGGGAACGGGTTTAAGGTGAGAAGGGAGGGACTTAATAGGAATCTGAAGTGCAACATTTTCACCCAGATGGCCATCAGTGAGTGATAAGTGCAATCAAAGATACTGGTACATTAAAAATATTAATGTACCCTGTATCATCTGCTAATTAGTTAATATTAATTGATGTGATACTTAATGTTGTTAATGCTATATTAACAATATTTAGACAGGATAGCATATAGATTAGTACAGGCCCTTCAGCCCACTTTGGTCTGCTGTAACATCCAACTAACCCTCCTCTTCAACAGGACAGGTCTGGGGTAAGTGGGCCAAATGTTGGGCAATAAAGGTGAAATGTTTAAGAGGAACCTGAGGGAGAACTTCACCCTGACGGTGGTGGGAGGGAGTGTGGAACGAGCTGCATCGGAGGGGATATGGTTTGAGTTAAATAATTAAGAGGAGTTTGGCTAAATACATGGATGGGAGGGGTGTGGTTCGACTGCAGGCAGATGGGGCCAGGCACAGACTAGATGGGCTGAAGGGCCTGTTTCTGTGCTGTTATGCTCTGTGACTCTGACGAGCTTCGATAGAGAGGCACCTTGGTTGGTCTGGAGCTGCTGGACTGTAAGACCCATTACTGTGTTTGCTGTTTTGCTGGGCTCCTCGTGCTTCCACTTTCTTGCGTCATCGCGAAAGGGGTTGGTCGTGGGTACCGAGTGACCACGGGCTTCTCACCATCATTCTCTCTGTGTTATCAGGAGCAGCGTGGACCTGTGTTGAAGAGGCTGGAGACCTGAGGACCCCCCCCCCCCCACCCCACCCCACCCCACCCCACCCCACCGTCGCCCTTCCGTGATCAGCAATGGTGGACCACCTGTTCCCGGCTGGAGAGGTCTTCCTGCCGGCAAGCCTCAAGCTGGGCCACATGGGGATGGAGAGAGGGTGCTACCAGCTGCTGCCCTCCCCCTTGTCTGGGGATGAGAGTGACTCCTCCAGCTCGCACTCCTGCTCCAGCCCTGAGCCCATGCTCCCAGGCTCCTGCTACGGGGAAGAAGACAGCATTATCGATTACCTCCTCTCCCAGGCCTCCCTTGGAGCTCCCGCTGGTAGGAGCAAGGACCAGGCATCCGACAAGGAGGGCTGCCCCGGAGGCCCAACAAGCTTGTTCCGGCCCACTCTGGAGGAGATTGAGGAGTTCTTGGAGGAGAACATGGACCAAGGCTTCAAGGATGAGGGCAGAGGCAGGGTGAGGGAGCCCCCAGGTGCGGACGAGGGGGCTAGTAGTCTGGAGGGTGAGACAAAGACTGTGGCAGAGCAGCCAAAGCTCGGGGAGGCATGTGGCACAAAGGAGGCGTTGGCAGCAGCCAAGGGGCTCCCGATCATCGTCCATCTGCAGCCAGTGGGGCTAAAACAGGAGGAGGCGGCGTCCCGGGGACAGGTGAAGATGGCTCAGCTCCTGGTCAATATTCAGGGCCAGACCTTCACCCTGGTGCCACAGCTCGCGCCCCCCACTGGCCTGGGCGGTCCCCGGCAGTTTGTCCGCATCGCGCCCGTGCCCATCGCAGCCAAGCCGCAGGCCGGGGGTACCGAGGGCGCCCAGAGTGAGGCAGGTATCCTCCTGGGGTCGAGGCTGCCGCGGTGCAGCTCTGCCGATCTTCTCAAGATGCACAAGTGCTCGTTCCCGGGCTGCTCCAAGATGTACACCAAGAGCAGCCATCTGAAGGCCCACCTGAGGCGGCACACTGGCGAGAAGCCCTTTGCCTGTACCTGGCCCGAGTGCGGATGGAGGTGAGTCTGCTGAACGCCCCTCAGCCAGTCACAAGGAGCTCATCCTGTCTGCTCCCCCATGCAACCACGGCTGTCAACCCCACTCGTCCACCCTCTCCCTGCAACCTATCGGTCAAGAATTCAGTCTCTGCCTCAGGTGTACCCAGTGACAGTCTCCACCACTACTTGTAGCAATGAATTCCACAAATTCACTACTCCCTGACTAAAACATTCCTCCTCATCTCCGTTCTAAATGGACGTCCTTCTATTGCCGTTGTTGTCTCGGGAATCTCGGTAAGGTAGGAGACGATGTTTATTCATCTCCATTGATGCTGCTACCCGACATAAGAACATAAGAAATAGGAGCAGGAGTAGCCATCTGGACTGTCGAGTCCGATGTGGGAGGCGAGGGAGTGGATTGCTGAGCCTCTGGCGATGATCTTTGCATCATCAATGGGGACGGGAGAGGTTCCGGAGGATTGGAGGGTTGCGGATGTTGTTCCCTTATTCAAGAAAGGGAGTAGGGACAGCCCAGGAAATTATAGACCAGTGAGTCTTACTTCAGTGGTTGGTAAGTTGATGGAGAAGATCCTGAGAGGCAGGATTTATAAACATTTGAAGAGGCATAATATGATTAGGAATAGTCAGCATGGCTTTGTGAAAGGCAGGTCATGCCTTACAAGCCTGATAGAATTTTTCGAGGATGTGACTAAACACATTGATGAAGGTAGAGCAGTAGATGTAGTGTATATGGATTTCAGCAAGGCATTTGACAAGGTACCCCATACAAGGCTTTTGAGAAAGTAAGGAGGCATGGGATCCAAGAGGACATTGCTTTGTGGATCCAGAATTGGCTTGCCCACAGAAGGCAAAGAGTGGTTGTAGACGGGTCATATTCTGCATGGAGATTGGTGACCAGTGGTGTGCCTCAGGGATCTGTTCTGGGACCCCTTCTCTTTGTGATTTTTATAAATGACCTGGATGAGGAAGTGGAGGGATGGGTTAGTAAGTTTGCTGATGACACAAAGGTTGGGGGTGTTGTGGATAGTGTGGAGGGCTGTCAGAGGTTACAGCGGGACATCGATAGGATGCAAAACTGGGCTGAGAAGTGGCAGATGGAGTTCAACCCAGTTAAGTGTGAGGTGGTTCACTTTGGTAGGTCAAATATGATGGCAGAATATAATATTAATGGTAAGATTCTTGGCAGTGTGGAGGATCAGAGGGATCTTGGGATTCAAGTCTATAGGACACTCAAAGCTGCTGTGCAAGTTGACTCTGTGGGTAAGAAGGCATACAGTGCATTGGCCTTCATCAACCATGGAGTTGAATTCATGAGCCAAGAGGTAATGTTACAGCTATATAGGACCCTGGTCAGACCCCACTTGGAGTACTATGCTCAGTTCTGGTCACCTCACTACAGGAAGGATGTGGAAACCATAGAAAGGGTGCAGAGGAGATTTATAAGGGTGTTTCCTGGATTGGGGAGCATGCTTGATGAGAATAGGTTGAGTGAACTCAACCTTTTCTTCTTGGAGCAACAGAGGATGAGAGGTGACCTGATAGAGGTGTATAAGATGATGAGAGGCATTGATCGTGTGGATAGTCAGAGGCTTTTTCCCAGGGCTGAAACGGCTAGCACGAGAGGGCACAGTTTTAAGGTGTTTGGAAGTAGGTACAGAGGAGATGTCAGGGGTAAGTTTTTTTACACAGAGGGTGGTGAGTGTGTGGAATGGGCTGCCGGTGACGGTGGTGGAGGTAGATACGATAAGGACTTTAAAGAGACTCTTGGACAGCTACATGAAGCTTAGAAAACTAGAGGGCTATGGGTAACTCTAGGTAATTTCTAAACTAAATACATGTTCAGCACAGATCATGGCTGAAGGGCCTGTATTGTGCTGTAGGTTTTCTATGTTTCTCATAAGATCATAGCTGATCTGGCCATGGACTCATCGCCAACTACCTACCTTTTCCCCATAACCCTTAATTCCCCTATTATGCAAAAATCTATCCAACTTTAAAGATATTTACTGAGGTAACCTCCACTGCTTCATTGGGTAGAGAATTCCACAGATTCACTGCTGTCTGGGAAAAGCAGTTCCTCCTCACCTCCGTCCTAAATCTACTACCCCGAATCTTGAGCTATGTCCGTTAGGTCTAGTAGAGTTCTAGTGACCTGCTGAGTTCCTCCAGTATTTTGTGTATGATGCTCAAGATTTCTAGCATCTGCATAGTCTCTTGTGATCCCTTTATTCTGAGGCTGTGTCCTCTGCTCCGAGACTCCCCCAATTTAGGAAGCATCCACTCCATGTCCACTCTATCTAGCTCGGAAAATTTCAATGAGACTCCCCCCTCATTCTTCTAAACTCCAGTGAGTACAGGTCCAGAGCCATCAAACACTCCTCATATATTAACCTTTTCATTCCCAGGATTATTGTCGTGGACCCCCTTGGACCCTCTTCAATGCCAGCACACCTTTTCTCACATTAGGGGCCCAAAACTGCTCACAATACTCCAAATGTGGTCTGACTAATATCTCTTAGATCTTCAGCATCCTACCTTTACTCTTATATTCTAGTCCCCGCCAAGAGAATGCTGACCTTAACAGCCAGAAAGCTAGTGGTGACCTGTGTTCCTACAGGGCCCATTGTCAGGTCATTGATGGGAGGGAGATTTGCTGATGGAATCACAGAGTGACCAGCACAGAACTATCCCTTTGGTTCAACAATTCCACACCGACGGTCACCCCCATCTGTATGAGACCCTTTGGCCACAGTCCAAACCCCTCTATCCCCTGGTGATTCAGGGGCTCGTCCATCAGACAGCATACTCAAGATCCCACTCCCGTCTGGGTGAAAGACATTCCCCATCTGATCTCCCTCAGAGCTTCTTCCCAACGCCCTCAATCCACTCACTTGTCTCAGACACTCTCATGGAGAATGTCCGTGGGTTGTGCGGGGGCGGGGTGGGGGCTGTTGGATGACGGAGTGTCGGTGTCCGTCACCAGACAAGCCTTGTCATTCAGAACAAGCTCAGTCGCTGTAAAGTCTCCTGCATCTGTAACCCCTGGTTCTGGTACACCTGTAAGCAAGGGGCTGGGAGTGGGTCAGTGTGTAGTGAGGGCAAAAAATCATCTGATAGAAAGTGTTGGTAATTCTCCCGCTCCCCCCTCCCCACCCTCTCTGTCCACCCACCCTCTCTCTCCACCCTCTCCCCCCTCCACCTCTCCCCTTCCCCTCTCTATCCTCCCTCTCTCCCCTCCCCTTCTCTCCCTCTCCCTCCTCAGTCTCGCCCCTCCTCCTCCCTCTCCCTCTCCCTCTCTCCCTTTCCTCTCCTCCCCCCCCCCCCCCCCGTTGCCGCTCTCCACCTCTCACCCCCTGTCTGGCGTAAATGATGACAGTTGGCATGGCGACCACAGGCTCACCGCTCTTGCTCACCGTTGTGTTTCAGGTTCTCGAGGTCAGACGAGCTGTCCCGTCACCGACGCTCTCACTCGGGGGTCAAGCCTTACCAGTGTCCCGTGTGCGAGAAGAAGTTTGCCCGCAGCGATCACCTGTCCAAGCACGTCAAGGTTCACCGGTTCCCCAGAACAGGCCGCACAGCCCGGCCGATGAACTGACCACCGCCGCGCTCGGACCAGACACGGGCAACAGCTGGCCCGGAGGGCGGCGGGCAACCCAAGGTTCTCCCGTGTTGAATCTGCAAAACCGGCGGCAGAGTTTGATCCAGGCTGTGAATGTGAGTGATGTACTGTTAGCCTCCTCTGAGTGAAGCTGGATTAAACCCTCACGTGACAGTGAAGAGCGGCCCCCAGCTGCAGAAGTGATTTCTGAACTCAGCCACTATCAGCTCACACGCTGAGACACGCGGACGGGGCACGCCCTTCTGTAAAGCTCTCCCGTCTGCACACCCCTGGCTGGAACTGACGCCTTGCTCTACAACCACCCTGAGGACCTGAGGGTCTGTGCCTGGTTTCTCTGCATGCAAATTGGTTTGTGATGAAAATGTAGGTGGGTGGGTTAGTAAGTTTGCAGCTGATACCAAGATTGGTGGATTTGTGGATAGTGAAGAATGACAAAGCATACAGCACGATAACGACCAGTTGCAGATATGGGCTGAGGAATGGCAGATGGAGTTTAACCCAGATAAATGTGAGGTGCTTCACCTTGAGAGAGGGACGGTGCACCGTTGAGGGCAAGATCCTTAACAGTGTTGGTGAGCAGAGGGGTCGTGGGGTCAAAGTTCACAGCTGCCTGGAAGTGGCTGCTCAGACTGATAGGACATTGCGGGCTAAAAGACCACTTCCTGTGCTGTACCGATCTACATTCTAAATTGGTTTATTATTGTCACATGTACCAAGGTCTTGTTCTGAACCCATTCATGACACAATGCATTGCGGCAGAACAAGGGAAAACAATAACAGAACGCAGAATAAAGTGTTACAGTCACACACAGAGAGTGCAGTGCACGCAGACAACAAGTGCAAGGATCATAATGCGGGTTAAAGACTTTACAACACTTTCCTCTTCCCACTTTTTTCAGAAACACACAGCGGTGAAATCTACTGATACGGACACCGTGCTGCATTCCTGAGGGTTAAATTGTGGAGTATGATATGTTGCCCAGGACAGTAAGCATCACTCCAGAGTGTATGACAAAACTGTGCTGACTGGGGAAACGGTTTGGTTGGGGTGATGGTAATGGGGGAAAGATTTCAAGCTCCTCACAAAGCAGGGTTTCCTCTGCCTCTGTGGTGTAAAGTGGAAAGTGTGAAAGCCTGCATTACAACACCAGAAATGGAGGGTGTATTTAAATAGTGAGAGGCTGGCTGGCTCACAATAGGCTCTGTACAGGTCCAGTAAGGGGGAAAGCAAATTCTATACAAAAGGAGGCAGATTATGTTTCGGTTACATCAGGAATCAAGAGCTGTACCTCTGGGCTCTATTAATCTCCCAGTGTGAAAAAGAACGGTAATATGTTGCGAGCAGTTCAGAGGTTTACTGGACTGACCTACAATGGTTGGATATTCTTGTGAGAAGCAAACCCTGTTATAGTTTGGTGGACTGGTCTCGTATCTGCATTGAGAGGGGGACCTAATTGAACCATGCAAAATTCTGAGCGCTCTTGACGGGAGCGGTGAATGTAGAGGGGATGTTTCCTCTTGTGGCAAAATCTCGAATTGGGGCCACCATTTGAAAATAAGTAGCGACCCATTTAAGGCAGGGATGACGGGAGAGTTTCCCTCTCAGAGTGGGACAGGTCTGTTCCTTACACTGTGGCAAAGCAGAGGCTTTGGAGTAGATGGATTCTTAATAAGCCAGAGGTCGCCACAGTTGGACTCATGTTACAGAGTTGAGGTTGTTATCAGGTCTGTCCTGATCTTACTGAATGGGTGAGAAGGTACAAAGGGGCTGGGTAGTCTCTACTGCCCTTGTGTGTATTGTCTCCAGGCCGTGCCCTGTTCTAACGTGGTGAGGGATTGGCCATAGCTGGGCGTGAGATTACCTTGCACTTTCCAGTGAATCCTGGGAATCGTACTCCTCCCACTGCCATTTCCTGTTAAAGCTTTGGAGGACGTCTGATTTCATCCCTCTCTCACCACAGAATGGTGAAAACTAACAGCTCTAGTTAGGCTACACCTGGAGTACTGCATACAGTTCTGCTCGCTCCACTATAGGAAGGGTGTGGATGTTTTGGGGAGGCTACTGAAGAGGTTTACCAGGATGCTGTCTGGATTAGAGGGCATGAGCTATCACGAGAAGTTGGACAAACTTGGGTTGTTTTCTCTGGCGTGGTGGAGGCCAAGGGGAGATCTGATTGAGGTTTATAAGATTATGAGAGGCAGAGATAGAGTAGACAGACAGTATCCTCTTCACAGGGTTGAAATGTCTAATACCAGAGGGCAGCCATTTAAGGTGAGAGGGGGTAATTTTAAAGGAGAAATGAGGGACCAGTGAGAGCGGAGGGTGTCTGGAATACACTGCCAGGGTGGTGGTAGAGGCAGATACATTAGAGACTTTTAAGAGACATTTGGATAGGCACATGGGTGTGAGGAAACAGAAGGGTATGGATATTGTGTAGGCAGAGGGGATTCGTTTAATTCAAATTTAACTGGTTTAGCACAATATTGTGTCTAGGGCTGTTCGATGTTCTATGCCCCATGCCATTCTCAGTCCTGATAATCAATCGACCCCACCCACAACCATCCCCAGCTGGAACCTCTCTGACATTCACAGAGTGAGATTTAAAGTCAACTTTATTACTCCATCTTCAAAGATCAAAGCTCAAAGTAAAATTGTTATGCAACTACGTATCAGTGACCGTACATGATCCAGAGATTAATAACCTTGCAGACATTCACAGGAAAATAAAGAAATACGATAGAATTTACCAAAAAACTATACATAAAGACTGACGAAGAACCAATGTACAAAATTAAACGACAATCAAACTGAGAAAACAAGTTGTCAAGTGCCCAGAGGTTATAGAATCAGTTCACAGTTGTAAGGCAAGGTCAAGTTCAGGTGTGCTGTCATCTGACTGTAGATATACACAACCGAACGAAACGACATCCTCCCCAGACCGCGGTGTACCCACAATACATATACACACCGAACCAAACAACGTCCTCCGGACCACGGTGTACCCACAATACATATACACACCGAACGAAACAACGTCCCCCTGGACCACCGAGTACCCACAATACATATACACACCGAACGAAACAACGTCCTCCGGACCACGGTGTACCCACAATACATATACACACCGAACGAAACAACGTCCCCCTGGACCACCGAGTACCCACAATACATATACACACCGAATGAAACAATGTCCTCCCCGGACCACCGAGTACCCACAATACATATACACACCGAACGAAACAACGTCCACCCGGACCACCGTGTACCCACAATACATATACACACCGAACGAAACAACATCCCCCCGGACCACAGTGAACCCACAATACATATACACACCGAACGAAACAACGTCCCCCCGGACCACCGTGTACCCACAATACATATACACACCGAACGAAACAACATCCCCCCGGACCACAGTGTACCCACAATACATATACACACCGAACGAAACAACGTCCCCCCGGACCACAGTGTACCCACAATACATATACACACCGAACGAAACAACATCCCCCCCGGACCACAGTGTACCCACAATACATATACACACCGAACGAAACAACATCCCCCCAGACCACAGTGTACCTACAATACATATACACACCGAACGAAACAACATCCCCCCGGACCACAGTGTACCCACAATACATATACACACCGAACAAAACAACGTCCCCCCGGACCACAGTGTATCCACAATACATATACACACCGAACGAAACAACGTCCCCCCAGACCACAGTGTACCCACAATACATATACACACCGAACGAAACAACATCCCCCCGGACCACGGTGTACCCACAATACATATACACACCGAACGAAACAACGTCCCCCCGGACCACAGTGTACCCACAATACATATACACACCGAACGAAACAACGTCCCCCCGGACCACAGTGTACCCACAATACATATACACACCGAACGAAACAACATCCCCCCGGACCACAGTGTACACACAATACATATACACACCGAACGAAACAACGTCCCCCCGGACCACAGTGTACCCACAATACATATGCACACCGAACGAAACAACGTCCCCCCGGACCACAGTGTACCCACAATACATATACACACCGAACGAAACAACATCCCCCCGGACCACAGTGTACCCACAATACATATACACACCGAACGAAACAACGTCCCCCCAGACCACAGTGTACCCACAATACATATACACACCGAACGAAACAACGTCCCCCCGGACCACAGTGTACCCACAATACATATACACACCGAACGAAACAACGTCCCCCCGGACCACAGTGTATCCACAATACATATACACACCGAACGAAACAACGTCCCCCCGGACCACAGTGTACCCACAATACATATACACACCGAACGAAACAACGTCCCCCCGGACCACAGTGTACCCACAATACATATAAACACCGAACGAAACAACATCCCCCCCAGACCACAGTGTACCCACAATACATATACACACCGAACGAAACAACGTCCCCCCCAGACCACAGTGTACCCACAATACATATACACACCGAACGAAACAACGTCCCCCCAGACCACAGTGTACCCACAATACATATACACACCGAACGAAACAACATCCCCCCGGACCACAGTGTACCTACAATACATATACACACCGAACGAAACAACATCCCCCCCAGACCACAGTGTACCCACAATACATATACACACCGAACGAAACAACGTCCCCCCGGACCACAGTGTACCCACAATACATATACACTCCGAACGAAACAACGTCCTCCCGGACCACAGTGTACCCACAATACATATACACACCGAACGAAACAACATCCCCCCGGACCACGGTGTACCCACAATACATATACACACCGAACGAAACAACATCCCCCCCAGACCACAGTGTACCCACAATACATATACACACCGAACGAAACAACGTCCCCCCGGACCACAGTGTACCCACAATACATATACACACCGAACGAAACAACGTCCCCCCGGACCACAGTGTATCCACAATACATATACACACCGAACGAAACAACGTCCCCCCGGACCACAGTGTACCCACAATACATATACACACCGAACGAAACAACGTCCCCCCGGACCACAGTGTACCCACAATACATATACACACCGAACGAAACAACGTCCCCCCGGACCACGGTGTACCCACAATACATATACACACCGAACGAAACAACATCCCCCCAGACCACAGTGTACCCACAATACATATACACACCGAACGAAACAACATCCCCCCCAGACCACAGTGTACCCACAATACATATACTCACCGAACGAAACAGTGTCCCCCCGGACCACGGTGTACAGTCAATACATATACACACCGAACGAAACAACATCCCCCTGGACAACTGTGTACCCACAATACATATACACACCGAATGAAACAACGTCCTCCGCGGACCATGTTGTATACACAATACATATGCACACCGAACGAAACTGCATTCCCCCAGACCGTGTTGTTCCCACAATCCATATACACACCGAACGAAACAATGTCCCCCCGGACCACGGAGTACCAACAATACATATACACACCGAACGAAACAACATCCCCCCGGACCACAGTGTACCCACAATACATATACACACCGAACGAAACAACATCCCCCCCAGACCACAGTGTACCCACAATACATATAGACACCGAACGAAACGACATCCCCCCAGACCGCGGTGTACCCACAATACATATACACACCGAACGAAACAACGTCCCCCCGGACCACAGTGTACCCACAATACATATACACACCGAACGAAACAACATCCCCCCCAGACCACAGTGTACCCACAATACATATACACACCGAACGAAACAACATCCCCCCGGACCACAGTGTACCCACAATACATATACACACTGAACGAAACAACGTCCCCCCGGACCACAGTGTACCCACAATACATATACACACCGAACGAAACAACATCCCCCCGGACCACAGTGTACCCACAATACATATAGACACCGAACGAAACAACATCCCCCCGGACCACGGTGTACCCACAATACATATACACACCGAACGAAACAACGTCCCCCCGGACCACAGTGTACCCACAATACATATACACACCGAACGAAACAATGTCCCCCCCAGACCACAGTGTACCCACAATACATATACACACCGAACGAAACGATGTCCCCCCCAGACCACAGTGTACCCACAATACATATACACACCGAACGAAACAACATCCCCCCGGACCACAGTGTACCCACAATACATATACACACCGAATGAAACAACATCCCCCCGGACCACAGTGTACCCACAATACATATACACACCGAACGAAACAACGTCCCCCCGGACCACAGTGTACCCACAATACATATACACACCGAACGAAACAACGTCCCCCCGGACCACAGTGTACCCACAATACATATACACACCGAACGAAACAACATCCCCCCCAGACCACAGTGTACCCACAATACATATACTCACCGAACGAAACAGTGTCCCCCCGGACCACGGTGTACAGTCAATACATATATACCCCGAACGAAACAACGTCCCCCTGGACAACTGTGTACCCACAATACATATACACACCGAATGAAACAACGTCCTCCGCGGACCATGTTGTATACACAATACATATGCACACCGAACGAAACTGCATTCCCCCAGACCGTGTTGTTCCCACAATCCATATACACACCGAACGAAACAATGTCCCCCCGGACCACGGAGTACCAACAATACATATAGACACCGAACGAAACGACATCCCCCCAGACCGCGGTGTACCCACAATACATATACACACCGAACGAAACAACGTCCCCCCGGACCACAGTGTACCCACAATACATATACACACCGAACGAAACAACATCCCCCCAGACCACAGTGTACCCACAATACATATACACACCGAATGAAACAACGTCCCCCCCAGACCACAGTGTACCCACAATACATATACACACCGAACGAAACAACATCCCCCCGGACCACAGTGTACCCACAATACATATACACACCGAACGAAACAACGTCCCCCCGGACCACAGTGTACCCACAATACATATACACACCGAACGAAACAATGTCCCCCCCAGACCACAGTGTACCCACAATACATATACACACCGAACGAAACGATGTCCCCCCCAGACCACAGTGTACCCACAATACATATACACACCGAACGAAACAACATCCCCCCGGACCACGGTGTACACACAATACATATACACACCGAACGAAACAACGTCCCCCCGGACCACAGTGTACCCACAATACATATACACACCGAACGAAACAATGTCCCCCCGGACCACAGTGTACCCACAATACATATACACTCCGAACGAAACAACGTCCCCCCGGACCACGGTGTACACACAATACATATACACACCGAACGAAACAACGTCCCCCCGGACCACAGTGTACCCACAATACATATACACACCGAACGAAACAATGTCCCCCCGGACCACAGTGTACCCACAATACATATACACTCCGAACGAAACAACGTCCCCCCGGACCACGGTGTACCCACAATACATATACACACCGAACGAAACAACGTCCCCCCGGACCACAGTGTACCCACAATACATATACACACCGAACGAAACAACGTTCCCCCGGACCACAGTGTACCCACAATACATATACACTCCGAACGAAACAACATCCCCCCGGACCACGGTGTACCCACAATACATATACACACCGAACGAAACAACGTCCCCCCGGACCACAGTGTACCCACAATACATATACACACTGAACAAAACAACGTCCCCCCGGACCACAGTGTACCCACAATACATATACACACCAAACGAAACAACGTCCCCCCGGACCACGGTGTACACACAATACATATACACACCGAACGAAACAACGTCCCCCCGGACCACAGTGTACCCACAATACATATACACACCGAATGAAACAACGTCTCCCCGGACCACTGTGTACCCACAATACATATACACACCGAACGAAACAATGTCCCCCCGGACCACAGTGTACCCACAATACATATACACTCCGAACGAAACAACGTCCCCCCGGACCACGGTGTACCCACAATACATATACACACCGAACGAAACAACGTCCCCCCGGACCACAGTGTACCCACAATACATATACACACCGAACGAAACAACGTCCCCCCGGACCACGGTGTACCCACAATACATATACACTCCGAACGAAACAACGTCCCCTCCGGACCGCGGTATACCCACAATACATATACAGACCAAATGAAACAATGTACCCCCGGACCACGGTGTACAGTCAATACAATTACACCCCGAACGAAACAACGTCCCCCCGGACCACGGTGTACGGGCAATACATATGCACACCGAACGCAACAACATCCCCTCGGACAGTGGTGTATCGACAATACATATACACACTGAACGAAACAACGTCCCCCCGGACCACAGTGTACCCACAATACATATACACACCGAACGAAACAGTGTCCCCCCGGACCACGGTGTACCCACAATACATATACACACCGAACGAAACTGCGTTCCCCCAGACCGTGTTGTTCCCACAATCCATATACACACCGAACGAAACAATGTCCCCCCGGACCACAGAGTACCAACAATACATATAGACACCGAACGAAACGACATCCCCCCAGACCGCGGTGTTCCCACAATACATATACACACCCAACGAAACGACATCCTCCCCGGACCGCGGTGTACCCACAATACATATACACACCGAACGAAACAACGTCCCCCCGGACCACGGTGTACAGGCAATACATATCAACACCGAATGAAACAATGTCCCCCCGGACCACGGTGTATCCACAATACATATACACACCGAACGAAACGACATCCCCCCGGACCGCAGTGTACCCACAATACATATACACTCCGAACGAAACAACGTCCCCCCTGACCACGGTGTACCCACAATACATATACACTCCGAACGAAACAATGTCCCCTCCGGACCACCGTGTACCCACAATACATATACACACCGAACGAAACAATGTCCCCTCCGGACCGCGGTGTACCCACAATACATATACAGACCAAATGAAACAATGTACCCCCGGACCACGGTGTACAGTCAATACAATTACACCCCGAACGAAACAACGTCCCCCCGGACCACGGTGTACGGGCAATACATATGCACACCGAACGCAACAACATCCCCTCGGACAGTGGTGTATCGACAATACATATACACACTGAACGAAACAACGTCCCCCAGGACAACTGCGTACCCACAGTACATATACACACTGAACAAAACAATGTTCCCCTGTACCGCGGTGTACCCACAATACATATACTCACTGAACGAAACAATGACCCCCCGGACCTCGGTGTACCCACAATACATATACGCACCGAACGAAACAATGACCCCCCAGACCACGTTGTATAGGTAATACATATACACACCGAACGAAACAATGTCCCCCCGGACCATGGAGTACCAACAATACATATAGACACCGAACGAAACAACGTCCCCCTGGACCACGGTGTACAGGCAATACATATCAACACCGAATGAAACAATGTCCCCCCGGACCACGGTGTATCCACAATACATATACAGACCAAATGAAACAATGTACCCCCGGACCACGGTGTACAGTCAATACAATTACACCCCGAACGAAACAACGTCCCCCCGGACCACGGTGTACAGGCAATACATATGCACACCGAACGAAACAACGTCCCCCCGGACAGTGGTGTATCGACAATACATATACACACCGAAGAAAACAGCACCCCCCGGGCCGCGGTGTACCCACAATACATAGACTCTCTGAACGAAACGACGTCCACCCAGACCACGGTGTACCAAAATACATATACACACCGAACGAAACAATGTCATCTCGGACCACAGTGTACCCACACTATATATACACACCGAACGAAACAACGTCCCCCCGGACCACGGTGTACCCACACTATATATACAAACCGAACGAAACAACGTCCCCCCGGACCACGGTGTACCCACACTATATATACAAACCGAACGAAACAACGTCCCCCCGGACCACGGTGTACCCACAATATATATGCACACCGAACGAAACAACGTCCCCCCGGACCGCGTTGCACCCCGAATACATATACACACCGAAAGAAACAACGTCCCCCCGGACACCATTGCACCCCGAATACATATACACACTGAAGGAAACAGCGCTCCCCTGGACCACGGTGTACCCACAATACATATACACTCCGAATGAAACAACGTCCCCCCGGACCGCGTTAAACCACAATACATATACACACCGAACGAAACGACATCCACCCGGACCACGTTGTACCCACAATACGTATACACACCGAACCATACAACGTCGCCTGGACCACAGTGAACCCACAATACATATAACAATCCGAACGAAACAACGTCCCCCCAGACCGCGCTGTACACACAATACATATACACACCGAATGAAACAACGTCCCCCCGGACCGCAGTGTACCCACAATACATTTAAACAACGAACGAAACGACATCCCCCCGGAACGTGTTGTACCCAGAATACTTATACACACCGAAAGAAACAACGTTCCCCCAGACCACGGTGTATCCACAATACATATATACACCGAACGAAACAACGTCCCCCCGGACTGCGGTGTACCCACAATACATATACACACTGAACAAATAAACGTCCCCCCTGACCACGATGGACCCACAATACATATACACACCGAATGAAACAAAGTCCTCCCGGACCACAGTGTACCCACAATACATATACACACCGAACGAAACAACGTCTCCCCGGACCGCGTTAACCCTCAATACATATACACACCAAATGAAACGACGTCCACCCGGACCGTGTTGTACCCACAATACATATACACACTGAACGAAACAACATCCCCGCAGACCGCGTTTTACCCACAATACATATACACACCGAACGAAACAATGTCCCCCCGGACCACAGTGTACCCACAATACATATACACACTGAACGAAACAATGTCCCCCCGGACAGTGTTGTACCCCGAATAGATATACACACCGAGGAAACAACGTCCCCCCGGACTATGGTGTACACAGTATACATTTACGCACCGAATGAAACAATGTCCCACCGGACCACGGTGTACACAGTATACATATATACACCGAAAGAAACAGCGCTCCCCCAGACCACGTTGCACCCCAAATACATATACACACTGAAGGAAACAGCGCTCCTCCGGACCACAGTGTACCCACAATGCATATACACTCGGAACGAAACAACGTCCCCCCGGACCACGGTGTACCCACAATACATATACACTCGGAACGAAACAACGTCCCCCCGGACCACGGTGTACCCACAATATATATACACAACGAACAAATCAATGTCCTCCGCGGACCGCGCTGTACCCACTATACATATTCACACCGAACGAAACGACATCCCCCCGGAACGCGTTGTACCCAGAATACTTATACGCACCGAACGAAACAACGTTCCCCCAGACTGCGTTGTTCCCAAAATACATACACACACCGAACGAAACAACGTCCCCCCGGACTGCGGTGTACCCACAATACATATGCACACCGAACGAAACAACGTCCCCCCGGACCGTGTTGTACCCCGAATACATATGCACCCCAAAGGAAACAATGTCCCCCCGGACCATGGTGTACACAGTATACATATACGCACCGAACAAAACAACGTCCCACCGGACCACAGTGTACACAGTATACATATACACACCGAACGAAACAACGTTCCGCCAGACCACGTTTTACCCACAATACATTTACACACCGAACGAAACAACGTCCCCCCGGACCACGTTGTACCGACAATACATATACACACCGAATGAAACGACATCCCCCCGGACCGCATTGTACCCAGAATACTTATACGCACCGAATGAAACAACGTTCCCCCAGACCACAGTGTATCCAGAATACATATATACACCGAATGAAACAGTGTTCCCCCAGACCGCGTTGTTCCCACGATACATATACACACCGAACGAAACAACGTCCCCCCCGGACTGTGGTGTACCCACAATACATATACACAGCGAATGAAACAACGTCTCCCCGGACCGCGGTGTACCCACAATATATATACACACCGGACGAAACAACGTCCCCCCGGACCGATGTGAACCACAATACATATACACACCGAACGAAACCATGTCCCCCCGGACCACGGTGTACACATTATACATATACACTCCGAATGAAACAACGTCCCCCCGGATCGCGGTGTACCCACAATATATATATACACACCGAACGAAACAACGTCCCCCCGGACCAATGTGAACCACAATACATATACACACCGAACGAAACCATGTCCCCCCGGACCACGTTAACCCACAATACATATACACTCCGAACGAAACAACGTCTCCCCGGACCACGGTGTACCCACAATACATATACACACCGAACGAAACAAAGTCCCCCCTGACCACCGTGTACCCACAATACATATACACACCGAACGAAACAACATCCCCCCGGACCACGGTGTACCCACAATACATATACACACCGAACGAAACAACATCCCCCCGGAACACCGTGTACCCACAATACATATACGCACCGAACGAAACAACGTCCTCCCGGACTACGGTGTATACACAATACATATACACATCGAACGAAGCAACGTCCCCCCGGACCACGGTGTACCCACAATACATATACACTCCGAACGAAACAACGTCCCCCCGGAACACCGTGTACCCACAATACATATACGCACCGAACGAAACAACGTCCTCCCGGACTACGGTGTATACACAATACATATACACATCGAACGAAACAACGTCCCCCCGGACCACAGTGTACCCACAATACATATGCACACCGAACGAAACAACGTCCCCCCGGACCACAGTGTACCCACAATACATATACACACCAAACGAAACAGTGTCCCCCCGGACTGTGTTGTACCCCGAATACATATACACACCGAAGGAAACAACGTCCCCCCGGACCACAGTGTACCTACAATACATATACACTCCGAACGAAACAACGTCCCCCCGGACCACGGTGTACCCACAATACATATACACACCGAATGAAACGACGTCCCCCCGGACAGCGTTGCACCCCGAATACATATACACACCGAAGGAAACAACGTCCCCCCGGACCACAGTGTACCCGCAATACGTACACACACTGAACCAAACAACGTCCCCCCGGACCACAGTGTACCCACAATACATATACACACCGGACGAAACAACGTCCCCCCGGACCGATGTGAACCACAATACATATACACACCAAACGAAACGATGTCCCCCCGGACCACGGTGTACACATTATACATATACACTCCGAATGAAACAACGTCCCCCCGGATCGCGGTGTACCCACAATATATATATACACACCGAACGAAACAACGTCCCCCCGGACCAATGTGAACCACAATACATATACACACCGAACGAAACCATGTCCCCCCGGACCACGTTAACCCACAATACATATACACTCCGAACGAAACAACGTCTCCCCGGACCACGGTGTACCCACAATACATATACACACCGAACGAAACAACGTCCCCCCGGACCACAGTGTACCCACAATACATATACACACCGAACGAAACAACATCCCCCCGGACCACAGTGTACCCACAATACATATACACACCGAACGAAACAACATCCCCCCGGACCACAGTGTACCCACAATACATATACACACCGAACGAAACAACGTCCCCCCGGACCACAGTGTACCCACAATACATATACACACTGAACGAAACAACGTCCCCCCGGACCACAGTGTACCCACAATACATATACACACCGAACGAAACAACGTCCCCCCCAGACCACAGTGTACCCACAATACATATACACACCGAACAAAACAACATCCCCCCGGACCACAGTGTACCCACAATACATATACACTCCGAACGAAACAACGTCCCCCCGGACCACAGTGTACCCACAATACATATACACACCGAACGAAACAACGTCCCCCCGGACCACAGTGTACCCACAATACATATACACACCGAACGAAACAACGTCCCCCCCAGACCACAGTGTACCCACAATACATATACACACCGAACGAAACAACATCCCCCCGTACCACAGTGTACCCACAATACATATACACACCGAACGAAACAACGTCCCCCCGGACCACAGTGTACCCACAATACATATACACACCGAACGAAACAACGTCCGCCCTGACCACAGTGTACCCACAATACATATACACACCGAACGAAACAACGTCCCCCCGGACCACAGTGTACCCACAATACATATACACTCCGAACGAAACAACGTCCCCCCGGACCACAGTGTACCCACAATACATATACACACCGAACGAAACAACGTCCCCCCGGACCACAGTGTACCCACAATACATATACACTCCGAACGAAACAACGTCCCCTCCGGACCACAGTGTACCCACAATACATATACACACCGAACGAAACAACGTCCCCCCGGACCACAGTGTACCTACAATACATATACACACCGAACGAAACAACGTCCCCCCGGACCACGGTGTACCCACAATACATATACACACCGAACGAAACAACGTCCCCCCGGACCACCGTGTACCCACAATACATATACACACCGAACGAAACAACGTCCCCCCTGACCACCGTGTACCCACAATACATATACACACCGAACGAAACAACATCCCCCCGGACCACGGTGTACCCACAATACATATACACACCGAACGAAACAACATCCCCCCGGACCACGGTGTACCCACAATACATATACACACCGAACGAAACAACATCCCCCCGGAACACCGTGTACCCACAATACATATACACACCGAACGAAACAACATCCCCCCGGACCACAGTGTACCCACAATACATATACACACCGAACGAAACAACATCCCCCCGGACCACGGTGTACCCACAATACATATACACACCAAATGAAACAATGTCCCCCCGGACCACAGTGTACCCACAATACATATACACACCGAACGAAACAACGTCCTCCCGGACTACGGTGTATACACAATACATATACACATCGAACGAAGCAACGTCCTCCCGGACCACGGTGTACCCACAATACATATGCACACCGAACGAAACAACGTCCCCCCGGACCACAGTGTACCCACAATACATATACACACCGAACGAAACAACGTCCTCCCGGACTACGGTGTATACACAATACATATACACACCGAACGAAACAACGTCTTCCCGGACCACGGTGTACCCACAATACATATACACACCGAACGAAACAACATCCCCCCGGACCACGGTGTACCCACAATACATATACACACCGAACGAAACAACATCCCCCCGGACCACGGTGTACCCACAATACATATACACACCAAATGAAACAACATCCCCCCGGACCACAGTGTACCCACAATACATATACACACCGAACGAAACAACGTCCCCCCGGACCACCGTGTACCCAAAATACATATACACACCGAACGAAACAACGTCCCCCCGGACCACAGTGTACCCACAATACATATACACACCGAACGAAACAACGTCCCCCCGTACACCATTGCACCCCGAATACATATACACACTGAAGGAAACCGCGCTCCCCCGGACCACGGTGTACCCACAATACATATACACACCGAACGAAACAACGTCCCCCCGGACCACAGTGTACCCACAATACATATACACACCGAACGAAACAACGTCCCCCCGGACCACGGTGTACCCACAATACATATACACACCGAACGAAACAACGTCCCCCCGGACCACAGTGTACCCACAATACATATACACTCCGAACGAAACAACATCCCCCCGGACCACAGTGTACCTACAATACATATACACTCCGAACGAAACAACATCCCCCCGGACCACGGTGTACCCACAATACATATACACACCGAATGAAACAACGTCCCCCCGGACAGCGTTGCACCCCGAATACATATACACACCGAAGGAAACAACGTCCCCCCGGACCACAGTGTACCTACAATACATACACACACCGAACGAAACAACGTCCCCCCGGACCACAGTGTACCCACAATACATATACACACCGAACGAAACAACGTCCCCCCGGACCACAGTGTACCCACAATACATATACACACCGAACGAAACAACGTCCCCCCGGACCACGGTGTACCCACAATACATATACACACCGAACGAAACAACGTCTCCCCGGACCACAGTGTACCCACAATACATATACACACCGAACGAAACAACATCCCCCCCAGACCACAGTGTACCCACAATACATATACACACCGAACGAAACAACGTCCCCCCGGACCACAGTGTACCCACAATACATATACACACCGAACGAAACAACGTCCCCCCGGACCGTGTTGTACCCACAATACATATACACACCGAACGAAACAACATCCCCCCCAGACCACAGTGTACCCACAATACATATACACACCGAACGAAACAACATCCCCCCGGACCACAGTGTACCCACAATACATATACTCACCGAACGAAACAACGTCCCCCCGGACCACAGTGTACCCACAATACATATACACACCGAACGAAACAACGTCCCCCCGGACCACAGTGTACCCACAATACATATACACACCGAACGAAACAACATCCCCCCGGACCACGGTGTACCCACAATACATATACACTCCGAACGAAACAACGTCCCCCCCGGACCACAGTGTACCTACAATACATATACACACCGAACGAAACAATGTCCCCCCGGACCACGGTGTACCCACAATACATATACACACCGAACGAAACAACATCCCCCCCAGACCACAGTGTACCCACAATACATATACACACCGAACGAAACAACGTCCCCCCGGACCACAGTGTACACACAATACATATACACTCCGAACGAAACAACGTCCCCCCCAGACCACAGTGTACCCACAATACATATACACACCGAACGAAACAACGTCCCCCCGGACCACAGTGTACCTACAATACATATACACACCGAACGAAACAACATCCCCCCCAGACCACCGTGTACCCACAATACATATACACTCCGAACGAAACAACGTCCCCCCGGACCACGGTGTACCCACAATACATATACACACCGAACGAAACAACGTCCCCCCGGACCACAGTGTACCCACAATACATATACACACCGAATGAAACGATGTCCCCCCGGACAGCGTTGCACCCCGAATACATATACACACCGAAGGAAACAACGTCCCCCCGGACCACAGTGTACCCACAATACATATACACACCGAACGAAACAAGGTCTCCCCGGACCACGGTGTACCCACAATACATATACACACCGAATGAAACGACGTCCCCCCGGACCACGGTGTACCCACAATACATATACACACCGAATGAAACGACGTCCCCCCAGACAGCGTTTCACCCCGAATACATATACACATCGAAGGAAACAACGTCCCCCCGGACCACAGTGTACCTACAATACATATACACTCGGAACAAAGCAACGTCCCCCCGGACCACGGAGTACCCACAATACATATACACACCGAACGAAACAACATCCGCCCTGACCACAGTGTACCCACAATACATATACACACCAAACGAAACAGTGTCCCCCTGGACCGTGTTGTACCCCGAATACATATACACACCGAAGGAAACAACGTCCCCCCGGACCACAGTGTACCCACAATACATATACACACCGAATGAAACGATGTCCCCCCGGACAGCGTTGCACCCCGAATACATATACACACCGAAGGAAACAACGTCCCCCCGGACCACGGTGTACCCACAATACATATACACTCCGAACGAAACAACGTCCACCCAGACCACAGTGTACCCACAATACATATACACACCGAACGAAACAATGTCCCCCCGGACCACAGTGTACCCACAATACATATACACACCGAACGAAACAACGTTCCCCCGGACCACAGTGTACCCACAATACATATACACACCGAACAAAACAACATCCCCCCGGACCACAGTGTACCCACAATACATATACACACCGAACAAAACAACGTCCACCCAGACCACAGTGTACCCACAATACATATACACACCGAACGAAACAACGTCCCCCCGGACCACAGTGTACCCACAATACATATACACTCCGAACGAAACAACGTCCACCCAGACCACAGTGTACCCACAATACATATACACACCGAACGAAACAACGTCCCCCCGGACCACAGTGTACCCACAATACATATACACACCGAACGAAACAACGTCCCCCCGGACCACAGTGTACCCACAATACATATACACACCGAACGAAACAACATCCCCCCGGACCACAGTGTACCCACAATACATATACACTCCGAACGAAACAACGTCCACCCAGACCACCGTGTACCCACAATACATATACACACCGAACGAAACAACGTCCCCCCGGACCACAGTGTACCCACAATACATATACACACCAAATGAAACAACATCCCCCCGGACCACCGTGTACCCACAATACATATACACACCGAACGAAACAACATCCCCCCCAGACCACAGTGTACCCACAATACATATACACACCGAACGAAACAACGTCCCCCCGGACCACAGTGTACCCACAATACATATACACACCGAACGAAACAACGTCCCCCCGGACCACAGTGTACCCACAATACATATACACACCGAACGAAACAACGTCCCCCCGGACCACAGTGTACCCACAATACATATACACACTGAACGAAACAACGTCCCCCTGGACCACAGTGTACCCACAATACATATACACACCGAACGAAACAACGTCCCCCCGGACCACAGTGTACCCACAATACATATACACACCGAACGAAACAACGTCCCCCCGGACCACAGTGTACCCACAATACATATACACACCGAATGAAACAACATCCCCCCGGACCACAGTGTACCCACAATACATATACACACCGAACGAAACAACGTCCCCCCGGACCACAGTGTACCCACAATACATATACACACCGAACGAAACAAGGTCTCCCCGGACCACGGTGTACCCACAATACATATACACACCGAATGAAACGACGTCCCCCCAGACAGCGTTTCACCCCGAATACATATACACATCGAAGGAAACAACGTCCCCCCGGACCACAGTGTACCTACAATACATATACACACCGAACGAAACAACGTCCCCCCGGACCACAGTGTACCCACAATACATATACACACCGAACGAAACAACATCCCCCCGGACCACAGTGTACACACAATACATATACACACCGAACGAAACAACGTCCCCCCGGACCACAGTGTACCCACAATACATATACACACCGAACGAAACAACGTCCACCCGGACCACAGTGTACCCACAATACATATACACACCGAACGAAACAACGTCCCCCCGGACCACAGTGTACCTACAATACATATACACACCGAACGAAACAACGTCCCCCCAGACCACAGTGTACCCACAATACATATACACAACGAACAAAACAACGTCCACCCGGACCACGGAGTACCCACAATATATATGCACACCGAACGAAACAACGTCCCCCCGGACCGTGGTGTACCCACAATACATATACACACAGAACAAAAAACTACGGTAGGTAACCACACCCGGATCATGTAAATTTCAGCAAAAACACATGTACATACAATGCAGCTCCATACGATTTGTTTGTTCCATCAAATAAAATATATCGGTGCTTCTAAAAATAAATTCAATTCTGGGAATTGGAATTACTGCTGAAGGTGTGCCTCTTTCTGCTTCAGAAAGATTAGGATTGTTTTCCTGAGTTTTCTTGATTTCTCGATTAGTTTTCCCACCAGAGCCACTCCCTCCTTTCCCCAAAGACGGATGAGGAGTGATTACCTCAGTGAGACGCTGGACGGCAGTCTGAGTTTGTTATCACATCCTGAGAAAAAGTCTGGAAAAAGTCCCTTCCAGAGGGTAGGAGAATGAGAGAGATTTGATAGAGCCACACAAAATTATGAGGGATAGGGTAAATGCAAGCAGGTTTTTTTCATTGAGGTTGGATGAGACTATAATTGGAGGTTATGAGTTAAGGGTACAAGGTGAAATATTTTAAGGGGAACATGAGGGGGAAATGTTTAAAGAAGTGATGGATGGGATGGGTATGGAGGGCAATGGTCCAGGTGCAGGTCGCTTGGATTAGGCATAATATCATTTCAGCACAGACTAGATGGGCTGAAGGACTTTTTCCTGTGCCATAGTGCTTTATGACTCAGTGGAAGTTCCTGCTAAATCCACTCTTTCTGCCCCTTCCATCCCTGCCTGTCCCTGACCACAGCACCTTACCGTACGCAAATGTCCACTTTTACACAGAGTGGCGGATGCATGGTTTGTGCTGCCAGGCATGATTCATTAGGGACATTAAAGAGACCATCAGCTATAGGAGCAGAATTAGGCCATTCAGCCCATCGAGTCTGCTCCACCATTCCATCATGGCTGACTTAGTAACTTTCTCAACCCTATTCTTCTGCCCTCTCCCTGTGACCTTTGACACTTTTACTAATCAAAGACTTATCAACCTCCACTTTAAATATACCCAATGACTTGACTTCCACAATGAATTTAACAAAGTCACCACCCTCTGGCTGGAGAAATTCCTCCTTATATTTGCTCTGAATGAACGTCCTTCTCTTCTGAGGCTGTTCCCTCAGTCGTAGCCCCCCTCACTATGGGAAATATCCTTTCCTCATCGACTCTATCTCGGTCTTTCAATATTCAGTAGGTTTTGAATGAGATACCCCCTGTAAATGCCAGCAAGAACAGGCCCAGAGCCATCAAACACTCCTTGTACATTAATCCTTTCAATCCTGGAATTATTCTCGTGAACTTTCTCTGGACTCTAATTGTAGTACATCTTTTCATAGATGAGGAGCCCAAAACTGTTCAGAATACTCAAGGTGAGGCCTCACCAGTGCCTTAGCATCACATCCCTGCTCTTGTATCCTAGATCTCTTGAAATGAATGTGACATTTCCCTTGCTCGCCACTGACTCCACCTGCAAATTAACCTTTAGATAGACCCATGGACGATAGAAAAATGGGGCTATATGGGAGGGAAGGGTTAGGTTGATCTGAGAGTAGGTTAGAAGGTTACCACATGGTCACTGAAAGGTCTGTGCTGTCCTATGCTCTATTCTGACTGGTTACATCATGGCCCCGTATGGAGAACCCGATGCACAGGATCACAGGAGGCCAGAGGATTGTAGTCTCAGCCAGCTCCATCATGGACACAACTCTCCAAACCATCGAAGATATCTTCAAAGGGCGAATCCTCAAGAAGGCAGCATCTATCATTAAGGACCCCCATCACCCAGGACAGGCCCTCTTCTCATTGCTACCATCAGGGAGGAGATACAGGAGTCTGAAGACACACACTCAATGATTCAGGAACAGCTTCTTCCCTTTGGCCATCAGATTTCTGAATGGACAATGAACCCATGAAGACGATCTCACTATTTTTTAACTCTTTATTTATTTTTTGTAGTTTATAGATTTTTTTCGTGTTTGCACTGTAGTGCTGCTGCAAAACAACAGATTTCCCATCGGGTAACTCAGTGATTCAGACTCAAAGCTCACCGTGGTCAGCAGTGACTGTACGTTGTGCTCAGGTGCACAGTGTAAACTGTAGAATTGTGATCTCTACACTACATGGGACGTTAGGTCTGTCTCAGACCTCGTGTATACTGCTTCTGTTGTGAACCAGGGCTGTTACAGGGAATCTGGGGCAGCACAGTGGGCACAGTTAGGAGGTTCTCTGCCTCATGCCTCCATATACCTGGGTTCCGTCCCAACCTGCAGTCTGTCTGTGCAGAGTTTGCACGTTCTCCCTGCGATCCTGTGGGTTTCCCTCAGGAGCTCCGGTTGCCTTCCACGTCCAAAGACATGCAGGATCAGTGACCCACTGAATTGTCCCAACTGTGTGGTGAGGGGGTAGAACCTGAAGGGGCGACCTCTCTGTATCTATATCTCTGCCTGTCTGCCATTATCTCTCTCTCTTTCTCTGTCTGTCTCTCTCTCTATCTCTTTCTACTTCTGTCTCTGTCTCTCTCCCATTATCATTCTCTCCCTCTCTTTCTATCTCTCTCTCTTTCTCTCAATCTCACACTCCCTTTCTTTCTTTTGCACCTTCTCTTTCTCCTCCTCTCTCTACCTCATACTCTCTACCTCCTTCCCTCACTCACTGTCTCTGCGCATCATACTCACTCCCGAATGAGGTACTGTGTCCGTGGAAGCACGCGTTTGTGAGTGACAGATTAGCCTTTGTGACCTGAGCAAGATAGCGGTGTCCTTCCCAGTTAATGTTTAATGGAACACTCACTCCCTGCCACAAACACAGTGCAAGATCTTTCATGTTTTATTGAAAGAAAAACATGCAGTCAAATTCGATAAAGAGGCTTCTCCTGTCACAGGGAGGCTGATCGGCCCAGAGTCTGGTCATGTGTCACCCTCAGAACCTGATCCCTTCAGCCCAATCCTTGGGTGGCAAGGTGAGCAACCTATTTATCTTCCGTCCCAACACATCTCCCCAGGGATCTCTCCTCCTCAACACATCTCCCCAGAGATCTCCCATCCCAACACATCTCCCTAGGGATCTCCCCTCCCAACACATCTCCCCAGGGATCTCCTCTCCCCAACACATCTCCCCAGGGATCTCCACTCCCAACACATCTTCCCAGGGATCTCCCTTCCCAACACATCACCCCATGGATCTTCCCTCCCAACACATCTCCCCATGGATCTTCCCTCCCAACACACCTCCTCAGGGATCTCCACACCCAACACATCTCCCCAGGGATCTCTCCTCCTCAACACATCTCCCCAGAGATCTCCTCTCCCCAACACATCTCCCCAGGGATCTCCCCTCCCAACACATCTCCCCAGGGATCTCCTCTCCCCAACACATCTCCCCAGGGATCTTCCCTCCCAACACATCTCCCCATGGATCTTCCCTCCCAACACATCTCCCCAGGGATCTCCACTCCTAACACATCTCCCCAGGGATCTCCCCTCCCAACACATCTCCCCAGGGATCTCCCCTCCCAACACATCTCCCCAGGGATCTCCCCTCCTCATGTTTTATGAGGGCAGGTCGAATGAGCTGGGACTTTTCTCTTTGCAGTGAAGGAGGATGAGAAGTGACTTGATAGAGATGTACAAGATGATAAGAGGCATAAATCGAGTGGAGAGCCGGAGACCTTTTCCCGGGGTGAAAATGGCTAATACAAGGGGGCATATGTTTAAGGTGACTGGAGGAAAGTAAAGGGAGGATGTCAGAGCTTGGATATTTACTCAGAGAGTTGTGAGTACATGGAATGCCCAGCCAGAGCTGGTAGTAAATGCAAAAATGTGCCACACATGAGGCTGCTTAACAAGCTACAAGCCCATGGTATTACAGGAAAGACTCTAACATGGATAAAGCAGTGACTGACTGGCAGGAGGCAAAGAGTGGGAATAAAGGGAGTCTTTTCTGGTTGGCTGCCGGTGACTAGTGGTGATTCTTGTTACGTTATATGTCAATGATTTGGATGATGGGGTTGATAGCTTTGTTGCAAAGTTTGCAGATAGTACAGGGGTAGGTGTGCTTGGAGGGGCAGGAAGTTTTGAGGAAGTAGAGAGACTACAGAAGGATTTAGACAGATTAGGAGATTGGGCAAAAAATGGCAGATGGAATACAGTGTTGGGAAGTGTATGATCACGCACTTTGGTCAAGGAAATGAAAGGGTTGACTATTTTCTAAATGGAGAGAAAGTACGTAAAAACTAAACTGCAAAGGGACTTGGGAGTCCTTGTGCAGGGTTCCCTAAAGGTTAATTTGCAGGTTGAATCTGTGGTGAGGAAGGCAAATGCAATATTAGTATTTATTTCAAGAGGACTCGAATATAAAAGCAAGAATGTAATGTTGAAACTTTATAAAGCACTGGTGGGCCCCACTTGGAGTATTGTGTGTAGTTTTTGGTTCCTTATCTTAAAAAGGATGTAGAGAAACTGGAGAGTGTTCAAAGGGACAAAAATGATCCCAGGATTAGACAGTTTGTCATGTGAAGAGTGTTTGATGGCTCTGGACCTGTATTCACTGGAATTCAGAAGAATGGGGGTGACCTCATTGAAACATATGGAATGGTGAAAGGAGTTGATAGAGTGGATGTGGAGAGGATGTTTTCTATGGCGGGTGACTCTAAGACCAGAGGACGCAGTCTCAGAACAGAGGGGTGTCCTGTAAAGGCCAAGTCTTGATGTATACTTAAGGCAGTGGTTGATAAATTCTTGATTGGTCAGGGCATGTAGGGATACAGAGAGGAGGCAGGAGATCGGGGCTGAGAAGAAAAATAGATCATCCGTGATGAAATGGTAGAGTAGACTTGATGGGACAAATTCTGCTCCTATATTTTATGGCCTTATAGTTGCATTGGGGTCATGGACTAGATGGGCTGAAGTCCCTTATCTGTGCTGTACTGCTCTACTGTTACAACTTGCTCTCATCTAGAAGGCCGTCTCTTCTCCACTCTCCCATTGTAGAACCATATCTTAGGTGGAGTATAAATCACCCCAAAATGATCCTGGGAATGAAAGGGTTAACGTATGTGGCGTGTTTGGTGTCTGTGGGCCTGTGCTCGGTGGAGTTTGGAAGAATGAGGGAGGATCTCATTGAAGCCTATTGAGTATTGAAAGGTCAGGATAGAGTAGATGTGGGGAAGATGTTTCTTACAGTGGGGGAGTCTAGGGCTAGAAGTCGCAGCGTCAGAATAGAGGAATGACCATTTAGAACGGAGATGAGGAGGAATTTCTCTAGCCAAAGGGTGGTGAATATGCGGAATTCCTTAACTCAGACGGCTGTGGGACAAGTCATTGAGTATATTTCAAGCTGAGGTTGATAGGTTCTTGATTAGTAATGCGTAAAACAGTTGTAGGACAATAACTGTTCCTGATCCTGATGGTGTGGGACCTGACGGGGAGAAGGCAGTAGAATGGGGTTGAGAGGGATAATAAATCACCATGATGGAATGGTGGAGCCTCGATGGGCTGAATGGCCTCATTCTGTTCCTGTGTGTTAGGATCTCACGGTCTCGGGGAGAACGTGCGAACTCCACACAGACAACACCAGAGGTCGGGATCGAACCCTGGGCAGCAGCACTACCCACTGCTCCCCTGAGCTGCTCAGGGGACTCTCTGAGGTAACTCTCCAGCCCAAGGGCAGAGAGAAACCTGCTATTCTTGCTCGCAGATGGTTACTGTTGCTGAGTCGTTGGTTAATTTAAAATCCAGGGCAAAGTTTTTCCTCAGCAACGGTTATTGAGTAGTGTGGGATTTGGAATTAGTTACCGATCACTGGTGACTTTGCAGAACAGTTCAACACGCTCAAGAGATTGAACGGCCTCCTCCTGTTCCAAAAGTAGGCTTACAGCTACTTCACTGTTAAGACCACAGCTGAGCCAGTCTTACAAAATGCAAAGCCCTGTAAATTCCTCATCAAACTATGTCACCATATACCATCCTGAAGTTCATTTTCTTGCAGGCATTCACAGTGGAACAAAGAAATATATAGTATCAATGAAAAACTACACACAGAGACGAACAAACAACGGTTGTGTAAAAGAATATCTGTGCAAATACAAAAAAAGAGAAATAAAAATAACTAAATAATACGGAGAATGGGAGTTGCAGAGTCATTGAGAGTGAGTCTGTATACGTAGGTCGTGCAACCAGTTCTGGGTTGAGGTGAGTGAAGTTGTCCACTTTGCTTCAGGAGCCTGATGGTTGTAGGGTAATAACTGTTCCTGAACCTGGTGGTGTGGGACCTGATGGTTGAGGGGTAATAACTGTTCCTGAACCTGGTGGTGTGGGACCTGATGGTTGAGGGGTAATAACTGTTCCTGAACCTGGTGGTGTGGGACCTGACGGTTGAGGGGTAATAACTGTTCTTGAACCTGGTGGTGTGGGACCTGATGGTTGAGGGGCGATAACTGTTCCTGAACCTGGTGGTGTGGGACCTGATGGTTGAGGGGTAATAACTGTTCCTGAACCTGGTGGTGTGGGACCTGATGGTTGAGGGGTAATAACTGTTCCTGAACCTGGTGGTGTGGGACCTGATGGGTGAGGGGTAATAACTGTTCCTGAACCTGGTGGTGTGGGACCTGATGGGTGAGGGGTAATAACTGTTCCTGAACCTGGTGGTGTGGGACCTGATGGTTGAGGGGTAATAACTGTTCCTGAACCTGGTGGTGTGGGGCCTGATGGTTGAGGGGTAATAACTGTTCCTGAACCTGGTGGTGTGGGACCTGATGGTTGAGGGGTAATAACTATTCCTGAACCTGGTGGTGTGGGACCTGGTAGTTGAAGGGTCATAACTGTTCCTGAACCTGGTGGCGTGGGACCTGACGGTTGTAGGGTAATAACTGTTCCTGAGCCTGGCTCCTGTACCAATATCATTAACAATATTTACATAGAACATCAAACACTAAAGCACCATACAGGCTCTTCAGCCCATCATGTTGTGCTGACATTTTTACCTACTCCAAGTTCAGTTTTACCCTTCCCTCCCAAATAGCCCTCCATTTTTTTATCACCCATGTGCCTACCTAAGAGTCTCTCTAATGTCCCAGATGTATCTACCTCTCCCACCATGTTCCACACACCCACCGCTCTCTGTGTGAAAACCTACCTCTGACATCCCCCTGTACCTTCCCTCAATCACCCTAAATTGATGCCCCCTCGTATTCGTCACTTCCACCCTGGAAAAAAATTTCTGGCTATCCACTCAATCCATGCCTCTTATCAATTTGTACACCTCTATCAAGTCACCCGTCAACCTCCATTGCTTCAAAGAGAAAAGCCCCAGCTCGCTCAGCCTATCCTCATAAGACATGTTCTCTTTAACAGAGAGTCAGACAGGTATATGCATAGGAAATGTTTTAGAGAGGTATGGGCTAAAAGCAGTCAAATGGGGTCAATCTAGTTGGAAATCCTGGTCAGGAAGGAGATATAGGAGCATCAGGACTAGTACTAGGACCGCTAGTCTGGGAGACTGGGTGACATCTTCTTCCCTCAGGCTGTGAGATTAATGAATACCCTGTCACCACCGAGGTCTCCTCACTAGGACAGTGAGCTGCTTACTGTTTACCTGTGCTGCACACTACATGCATTTTAAATTATACTTCATTAGTTTATTTGTGGTAATATTTTGGTTTATGTTTTGTGGGTGCTCCATGGTCTGGAAGAATATTGTTTCATTTGAGTCATAGAGTCATAAAAAAGTAGAACACGGAAACAAGGCCCTTCAGCCCATCTAATCCATGGTGAAACCATTCAAACTGCCTACTCCCATCGACCTGCACCAGGGCCATAGCCCTCCACATCCCTATCATCCACGTACCTATCCAAACTTCCCTTAAACATTGAAATCGAACTCACTTTTTTAATATACAATTATTTCTATCTTTTGCACGATTTTAATCTATTCAATACACGTGTATTGTGAATTGATTGATTTATTTATTTACTTATTCTTCTAGGTTATGTATTGCAACGAACTGCTGCAGCTAAGTTAACAAATTTCATGACACATGCCGGTGATAATAAACCTGATTCTGGCTCATGCACCACTTGTGCTGGCAGTTCGTTCCACACTCTCACTGCCCTCTGTGTGAAGAAGTTTCCCCTCATGTTCCCCTTAAACTTTTCACCTTTCACTCTTATCCCATGACCTCTGGTTGCAGTCCCACCCAGCTTTACATCTGGTCAAATGGCAATAAATTTGAACCTGAAAGCTGGTCAGCATTGGCAGCGGTGTGTAATTCTCTGTCTGTTTTCCCCATCACCCTTGCCTTCTGATGTACAAATGCCCGTTGTCCTTCAGCATCTTCATTCAGCTGCTCACCTCCATTGTTCACTCAGGTCGAGAACTCAGAAGATCAGGGCCCCTTTGGGAGAAGAAATTCCTCCTTACCTCCATCTTCAGAATCAGAACCATATTTATCATTGACATCCAGTACTGTGCATAAGTCTTGGACACATGTAAAACAATTCTGTGAAGTGAAGATGCTTTCAAAACTAATGAAATGACAAATTTCTAAATATCAGAAAATTTACTGTAATGAGGATTAAACAGTAAAAAATTAAATCAAATCAATATTTAGTGTGACCACTCTTTGCCTTTAAAACTGAATCAATTCACCTAGGGACACTGTAGTGTATTTTTAGAAGAAAATTGGTTGATAAGTTGTTCCAAGCACCTTGGAGAACTTGCCACAGTCCTTCTGTAAAATTTGGCTGTCTAGCTTACTTCTGTCTCTCCGGGTGATCCCAGATAGCCTCGATGGGGCTGCGATCAGTGTCTGTGGTGACCATCTGAAACCGGATTAAAAATCTGGAGTGCGTAAGACTTTTGCACAGATTTGTATATTGTGAAGTTTGTTGCTTTCTCGTGGCAGTGCAGTGCAAGAAAGGTAGCGCGGCCAAAAAGCAACAGAAGAAGTTAATCAGGCAGCATGGTGGTGCCGTGCTTAGCGCGACAGTCTACAGTGCCAGCGAGCACAGAGCAGCGCTCAAATCCCATCACCACCTGTAAGGATTTTGTATGCTGTCTGTGTGGGTTTCCTCCGGGTGCTCCAGTTTCCTCCCAAAGTCCAAAGACATATGGGTTGGGGTTAGGGAGTTGTGGGCACGCTATGTTGGCATCGGACGTGTGGTGGCACTGGCGGGCTTCCCAGCACAAACCTCACTGAATTGATTCGATGCAAATGATGCATTTCACTGTATGTTTCAATGTACATGTGACAAATAAAGGTAACCTTTAATCTTTCTAAAAAATTACTATGCTATAAATAAACAGATAGATAGATTAATAGATAGATAGACAGGAAGTAAAACAGACAGATAGATAGATAGGTAGATAAATAGATAGGTAGATAGATAGATAGATAGGTAGGTAAGTAGATAGATAGACAGATAGATACATAGATAGATAGGTAGAAAGATAGTGCAAAAGAAGAATAATGTTCATGAAATCTGATGGCGGAGGGGAAGAAGCTGTTCCTGAATCATTGAGTGAGTGTCTTCAGGCTCCTGTACCTCCTCCGTGATGGTAACAATGAGAAGAGGGCATGTCCTCGATGCTGAGGGTCCTTACCTTAACTGATATTGAAACATTGCCCCACTCCTCACTTTTGGATACCCTCACTAGGGGAAACAGTCCCTCAGCACCCAGCCTGTTGATCTCCCTCAGTGTTGGAGGTTTCAGTAAAGTCTCTTCTGGTTGACCTGAACTCCAGTAAACCTTGGCCCAGTCTGCCCAACTGTTCCCCAGAGTACAGCTGTGGAAGGAGAATAAACCGACCCTGGCTTGTTGCACCCATGACTCGGGGTGGGTGGTTAACGATTTAACAGTGCTGGCAGGGGGGTGGTGAGAGTGAGAATGTGAACTTTGTCTCCAGGTCCAGTTGTTGATGTTGGTGTGGACAAACACCAGCCAACTGTTTCCCAACTGTTTGTCGGACCTTATCAGATGACGCGTGAAATGGTTGTAAACAGGATTTCTGTCAATATTCCCAGCGCTGGGAAATTCCATCAGGTCCAGAGCTGAGCTTCAGCCAGCTAAGCACCTGGTATGTCCGCCATCACGGCACACAGAACATTACAGCACAGCGCAGGCCCTTCGGCCCAAGATATTGTGCTGACCTTTTAATCTACTCCAAGATCAACACAACACTTCCCTTCTATATAATCCTTCATCTTTTTCTATCAATCATGTCTGTATCTAAGACTATCTTAAATGTTCCTACTATAGCTGCTTCTACCACAACTCCCAGCAAGGCATTCTAGGCACCCACCGCTCTCTGTGTAAAGAACCCTCTCTGACTTTCACCCTAGACTTCCCACCAACCATCTTAAAATTATGCTCCTTTGTATCGGCCCTGGGAGAAAGGTACTGGCTGTCCAGGGTGGGATATGGGCCGAATGCAGGCAAATGGGACCAGCCTGTTGGGACCATGGCTGGCATGGACAGGCCAAGCCAAAGGGCCAGTGTCCATGCCGTACGACTGAATCTAAAGGGTGAAGAGATGTTTACCATCTGACAAGATCGAAACACAAAGACTGTGTTGTCATCAGAGACACAGGAGACTCTGCGGGTGCTAGAAATCTGGAGCACCACTCATAAAATGCTGGCAGAGCTCTGCAGGTCAGGCAGCATCTACAGAATAGAATGATTCTGGTAAGGACAGGGTTGATATTTGAGGACCGTTTGATGGCTCTGAGCCTGCACTCACTGGAGCTTAGAAGAATGAAGGCAGGATCTCATTGAAACCTATCAAATATAGGAAAGAAAAGATGAAATATGATGGTAAGCTAGCCAATAATATCAAAGAGGATTCAAGATGTTTTTACCAAATATATAAGAAAATGAGAGACAAGAGTGGACATTGGACTACTGACACCAGCTAGTGATGGGAGACAAAGAAATAGCAAACTAAATAAATAATTGGTGTCAAACTTCAGTGTGGAATTGACCAGCAGAATGCCAGAAATTCGAGCGTGTTGGAGCAGAAGCGAGTTTCATTGCTATTACATAGGAGACACCTCTTGGGAACCTTTGGAAGGTCCAAAGGTAGATAAATCACCTGGACCAGGTGAATTACATCCCAGGGTTCTGAAAGAGGAGGCTGAAGAGATTTTGGAGGCATTCGTAATGAACTTTCAAGAATCACTAGATTCTGTAATGGTTCTGGAGGACTGGAAAACTGCAAATGTCACTCTTCTCTTTAAGAAGTGAGGGAGGCCGAAGAAAGGAAATTATAGCCAGTTGGCCTGACTTCAGTGGTTGAGAAGGTGTTGGAGTCCATTATTAAAGATGAGGTTTCGGGGTACTTGGAGGCACACGATAAGATAGGCCAAAGTCAGCATGGTTTTCTCAAGGGGAAATTTTTGCTTGACAAATCTGTTGGAATTCTTTGAAAAAATACCAAACAGGATAGACAAAGGAGAATCAGTTGATGTTGTGTGCTTGGATTTTCAGAAGGCCTTTGACAAGGTGCCACACATGAGGCTGCTTAACAAGTTATGATAGTACAGGACAGACACCAGCGTGGGAATAAAGGGAGTCTTTTTTGGTTGGCTGCCATTGACTAGCGGTGTTCCACAGACCACTAGTGGTCTGTATTGGGACTGCTTGTTTTCAAGTCATAAGTCAAAGATTTGGATGACAGAATTGGTGGTTTTTAGCCAAGTTTGCAGATGATACAAAGATAAGTGGAGGGATATGTAATGTTGAGGAAGCAGGGAGTCTGCAGAAGGACTTGGACAGATTAGGAGAATGGGCAAAGAAATGGCAGATGGAATACAGTGTCGGGAAGTGTATGATCATACACTTTGATAGAAGGAATAAAGATGTAGACTACTTTCTAAATGAGGATAAAACTCAGAAATCAGAGTTGCAAAGGGATCTGGGAGTCCTTGTGCAGGATTTCCTAAATTGCAGGTTGAGTCAGTGGTTGTGAAAGCAAATGCAATGTTAACATCCATTTCAAGAGGACTAGATTATAAAAACAAGGACGTGATTCTGAGGCTTTATAAGGCACTGGGCAGATTTCACTTGGAATATTGTGAGCAGTTTTGGGTCCCTTATCTACGAAAGGGTGTGGTTGCATTAGACAGGGTCCAGAGTAGGTCTGCGAGGATGATTCTGGGAACAAACAGATTAATGTACAGTAAGTATTGGATGGCTCTGGGCCTGTATTCGCTGGAGTTTAAAAGTATGGGGGGGGGGGAGAATCTCATTGAAACCTATCAATTGGTGAAAGACCTCAACAGAGGGGATGTGGAGAGGATGTTTCCTATAGTGGGGGAGTCTAAGACCAGAGGGCACAGCCTCAGAGTAGAGGAACGTCCATTTCGAACAGAGATGAGCAGGAATTTCTTTAGCCAGAGGGTGGTGAATCTGAGGAATTCATTGCCATGGATAGAGGTTGATAGCTTCTTGGTTAGTCAGAGTGTCGGATGGAAAGAAGGCAGGAGAATGGGGTTGAGAGGGATAATAAATCAGCCATGATGGAATGGCAGAGCAGATTCGATGGGCCAAATGGCCTAATCAGCTCCTGTGTGTGATGGTTGTATGGAATGCAGGAAATAGGGGTGAGCTGGGTCAGTACCGTGGTCGGCATGGACTCGTTGGGCTGGTGAGTCCTGTATCTATTCAAGTCACTTGGATTTCTGTAATGCCATCCCAGTGTGATGCATTGATATCTCCCATGCATCAGACCAGTGTCGTTGACCTACACAGAGAGGGAGTGGAACCAGGTGCTGTCAAACCACATGCAGAAACATTTGCAGTGGCAACAATACCAAGGGTGAAACTCCTGGAGGACCTCAATGGATCAAACAACATCCGTGTGGTTCCAGAGCCAGCCATCACAAGAGTTCATAGAAAACAGAGCAGCACAGCATCAGGCCCATTCACCATACCGATCAGGATACCACTCAAAACTAATCCCATCAACCTGCATGAGATCTATAATCCTCTGTTCCCCGTCTGTCCATGGTCCATATTCTCCTTTCCCTGTCTGTCCATGGTCCATATCCCCCCATTCCCTGTCTGTCCATGGTCCATATCCCCCCAATACCTTTCTGTCCATGTGTCTGTCTAAATGCCTCTTAAATATTGCTATTGAGTGTGACTCCATCACCTCCCCTCTTTATCCATTACTGGCACTCATCACCCTCTACCCAGACAAGCTTGCCCTGCACGTTAAACATTCTCCTCTTGACTTAAACTTCTGCCTGCTAGAATTTGACATTTCCACCCTGGGAAAATAATTCTAACTGTCTAGCCTATCCATACCCTTCATCATTTGATGAACTCCTGTCAGATCGCCCCTGAGTCACTCCAAGAAAACAGTTCAAGTTTGTCCAACCAATCCTTTTAGCTTAAACCCTCTAAACAAGGCAGCATCCTAGTGAACCATCTCTGCAACCTCTCCAAAGTGTCGACATCCTTCTTGGAATTTCAGATGAAGATGAGAGGGGATACATGAGCAAGATATACCAGCTGGTGGAGTGGTGTCGCAGCAACAACCTTGCACTGAACATCAGTAAGACCAAAGAGCTGATTGTGGACTTGAAGAATAGTAAAATGAGGGAACACAAGCCAATCCTCAGAGGGATAAGTGGAGAGAGTGAACAAGTTCTTGGGTGTCAAGATCTCTGAGCATCTAATCTGATCCCAACATATCGATGCAGTTATGAAGAAGGCAAGACAGCAACTATATTTCATTAGGAGTTTGAAGAGATTTGGTTTGTCAACTAAAACACTAAAAAACTTCTATAAATCTACCAAGGAGAGCATTCTGACAAGCTGTATCACTGTCTGGTATGGGAGGTGCGGGGAGATGATGGGGCGGTGGATGTTACTGCAAGAAACTACAGAAGGCTTGTAAAATTAGTCTGCTCCATCTTGGGTACTAGCCTCCATAGTATCCAAGACATCTTCAAGGAGCGGTGTCTCAGAAAGGGACGTCCTTTAAAGGATCCCATCACCCAGGGTATGGCCTCTTCTCTTTGTTACTGTCAGGGAGGAGGTACAAGAGCCTGAAGGCACACACTCAGCAATTCAGGAACACCTTCTTCCCCTCTGCCATACAATTCCTAAATGGACATTGAACCCATGAACACTACCTCACTCTTTAAAAATATATATTACTTAAGTTTTTACACTATTTTAATCTCTTCAATATACATATACATAGCTGCTGCTATTTATTTATTTATTTATTTATTCTTTCTTTCTCTGTTATCATATATTTCATTGAGCTGCTGCTGCTAAGTTAACAAATTTCAGGACATATGCCGGTGATAGTAAACCTGATTCTGATTCTGATTCTGAAGTGTGGTCTGACCAAAGTTTTCTCCGGCTGTGACATGACTTCCTGACTTCTATACTCAGTGCTCTGACTGGTGAGGGCAAGCAAAGAGTGCGCCTTCTTTACCATCCTATCTGCTTGTACAACCACTTTCAGAGAGCTTTGGACTTGCGCCCCAAGGTCCCTCCGTACATCCGTGCTCCAAGGGTTCTGCCATTCGCTGTACAATTTCCTCTTACACTTGACTTCCCAAAGTACAACACCTCACACTTCCCTGCAGAGACTGAAGCTCAGAGTTCAGATTCCTGTATTGGACAAGTCCTGGGGTCGATACCAAAGGTCGCATCCCTGAAGGTCGAAGACCGAAGTCAGTGAGTCTGGAAGTCAAAGCCCCTGGGTCAGTGTAGTCTGGAAGATGGAGGCCTGGTGTCTGCAAGTCAGAGTTAGAGCCTGGAGACTGGAGGTCTGGAGGGGTCCTGTCTGTGTGAGTGGGAGGGTGGCCAGTGTGAGGGAGCTTTGCTGTTGTTGTCTTGTTTTGTTGTTGCTGTTGTGGTCTGTGTTGTTCTGCTGAACCATGAGGGCTTGCTACATTGCTGCCAGAGTGCGTGGAGGCACTCGCAGTCTGCCCCCGGCAAGACCTTGGGTACGTTGGCCGTTAATGAAAGCGACATTTCACTGTATGTTTCCATGGACACGCGTTAAATAAATCTGTATCTGAAATCTGAGAGTTGAGGAAAAATCCCAGAGGACAAGGAGCCCTAACGCAGAACACCAAACAGTACCAGATGTCTGCTGGGGCAGGTGGCCAGAATCTGGCCAGGGACAGGGCAGGGCAGCATGGGTCAGCACCAGTATTGTTATAGGAAATACTAAACCGGAATGATCGAGCTCGGGCTTAGCAGAGAGGAAAGAACAGGAGTTCGAAATTAATGAGCCTGCCCTTCTCTTTAGTTTAATCATTAAGTACCCTTCTGGGGAAAATGCTGAGCTGTGGAATTCTCTTTTGGGTCTGAAGTCTCACAGAATGTCTGACCCCTCCCTGTGATCATCTGCTCAGGGCCAGAGTGTCCACTGACACTTGGCTGCGCTCACGGTATCGTCAGGTGAACCGTAAAGAGCTGAGCTTGGCCAACGCGCCCAGAGCAACCTTCCCATTTTCCACCATGTCAAATATCATTTCCACTGTCAAACAGACAATCAGCTACTCCCTTTGCCACTCTATATCCCTCCAGTGTGGAACAGAAGGGCCGGGAGGTACAGGCACATGGTTTCCTGAAAGTGGAGTCTCAGGTGGACAGGGTGGTGAAGATGGCTTTAGTCACACTGTCCTGCATCAGTCAGGGCACTGAGTATAACTTTAGCACATGAGTACTCACATAGTGGCCACTTTACTAAGTACTTCCTTTATCTAGTAACGCAGCCACTGAACATAGGTTCCTGGTCTTCTGCTGCTGTAGCCCATCCACTTGAAGGTTCGATGTGTTGTGTGTTCAGAGATGCTCTTCTGCACACCACTGTTGTAACGTGTGGTTATTTGAGTTACTGTCACCTTCCAGTCAGCTTGAACCAGTCTGGCCATTCTCCTCTGACCTCTCTCATTAAATTAAATTAAAGGCATCTGTTAGTCTTGCGAGGCCATGGATCTGTGCCTGGAAAGTCTTCACTCTCCAGGGTGCAGGCCTGGGCAAGGTTGTATGGAAGACCGGCAGTTGCCCATGCTGCAAGTCTCCCCTCTCCACGACACCAATGTTGTCCAAGGGAAGGGCATTAGGACCCATACAGCTTGGCACCAGTGTCGTCGCAGAGTAATGTGTGATTAAGTGCCTTGCTCAAGTATACAACACGTTGCCTTGGCCGGGGCTCGAACTCACGACGTTCAGGTCGTTAGTCCAATGCCTTAACCACTTGGCCACTTGGTCTCTCATTAACAAGGTGTTTTCACCCACAGAACTGCCGCTCACTGGATGTGTTTTTTTGTTTCTTGCACTATTCACTGTAAACTCTAGAGACTACTGTTCATGAAAAACCCAGGAGATCAACAATTTCTGAGATACTCAAATCACCCCATCTGGCACCAGCAATCATTCCAAGGTCAACGTCACTTCGATCACATTTCTTCCCCATTCTGATGTTTGGTCTGAACAACTGAACCTCTTGTCCATGTCTGCATGCTTCAATCAGCCACATGATTGGCTTATTGGATATTTGCATTAATGAGGAGTATTTAATAAAATGACCACTGAGTGTATTTTGAGTACAGCACACACAATATTGCAGCCATATAAGACACCAGTAAGACTGCACTTGGAGTTTTATGTTCTTGGTGGTCGACACAGACTCAATGGGCCAAACGGCCTGTTTCAGTTCCTCTGCTCGGACAGCTAGACCAGAGCCAAGAAGAGAAAAAAATAATTGCCGATGTTGCTGTCCCTGAGCCGGAGAGGGCAGCCAGCAACTGCCTTGTGCAAGTCAGTAATCTGGCAACGAGAACAAATGCCACCAATATATAAAATTAAATTAAATAAGTCATGCCAAAAGAAAGCAAAAACAGTGAGATCGTGTTCATTGTCCATTCAGAAATCTGATGGCAGAGGGGAAGAATCTGTTCCTAAAACATTGTGTGTGTGTCTTCAGGTTCTTGTATCTCCTCCTTGATGGTGGCAATGAGAAGAAGGCAAGTCCTCGGTGGTGGGGTCCTCGGTGGTGGATGCCCCCTCTCTGAGGCATCTACTTTTGAAGGTGTCCTCAATGCTGGGGAGGCTAGTGCCCATGGAGCAGTTGGCAGATTTACAACTTTCTGTAGCTTTTCCTGATCCTGTGCAGTGGCCCCACCAAACCAGACAGTGAAATAACCAGTCAGAATGCTCTCTATGGTACAATTGTAGACTTGTTTGAGTGCATCTTTTCTAGGGAGCATTAAGTCTTCTGGTGAAAACAGTTACTCTTTAGAATTTCGTTCTGGAAGGTGACGGATGAGAGGGGTTGTCCTGGCTCATGGTTTAAGATCTCAGGGGACACGGGACAGCAGATGCTGGAATCTGCAGCAACACAAATCGTTCAGGAGGATCTCAGTGGGTCGACAGGAACTGTCAGCATTTCAGTTTAAAACCCAGGACCAGGACTAAGAGAGGAGAGGGGAGATGGATTATTAATGTCTCATCAGAATGAAAGTTTATTATCAAAGTACATAATATTAAATGATTAATATGAAATAATTGAAGTACATATATGCCACCATATACAACCCTGAAATTCACGTTCTTGAGGCTTTCACAATTAAGCTGCGAAACACAATGGAATCAACAAAAGGCCACACCAAACAGGACGGACAAACAACCAATGTGTAAGAGACAACAAACTGTGCAAATATAAAAGAAAAAAAATTGTAATAATGATAAATCTTCTCTTCTCCTTGGAAATCCGTTGGGAACAACGATGACGTCAGTGATGCCTCTGATGAGATCGAAGCCCGAACTGGGAAGCGCACATGCGCCCACAGGTCGGGCACGTGACGGCCATTAAAGGGTCGGGTCATCTCTCCTTGGGGTCCTGGCGCTTTTGATCGAGGTCATCAGCCGCTGCTCTTCGAACGTGCTGGTGCCTCTGCCAGGTGCAGGGGTCGTAGTCTTTGGCCAAGGCCTCCCATCCAGTCACAGGGATATTGCCTGCCTTCAAGGACGCTTTCATGCTGTCTTTACAGAGCTTTGTGGGCCCTCCCTGCTTTCTGGTGCCATGTGCCAGCTCAGAGAAGAATACCATCTTTGGAAGGCAGTTGCCTTCCATCCGGACCGCATGTCCAACCCATTGAAGTTGGGCCTTCATGGTCAGTGTCACTGAGCCAGAGCTCTCGGCCCTTCGTAGCACTTCTGTGGTGGGGACTCTGTCTTGCCACGAGATGTCCATGATCTTGTGAAGGCATCACACGTGCAACTGGGCAAGCACCTTGACGTGCCTGTGGTATGAGGTCCATCTTTCACAGCCTTACAGCAGAGAATCAGGACAATTGCTCTGTAGACTGCCATCTTGGTCTTCGGCCTGACTCCACGTTCTCCCCACACACGCGTCCGTAGCCTGCCGGAGGATGCCCCAGCTTTTGCAAGTCTGTCTGAGATCCCTGGCTCTAGACTGCAGGAGGAGGTGAGGCAGCTTCCCAGGTAGGCGAAGGCATCAGCATTGTTGAGTTGTGTGCCTTCACTCTCAATTTGTGGTTCTGTAGGGTTGGTATGGGATTAGGGGTGAAGTAGAACTTCTGTCTTCTGCAGGCTGATGGTTTGGCCAAATTTTCTTGCAGCCACAGTGAGGCAGTCGGCGAGCTCCTGCAGGTCCTTCTCACTGTGTGCTGCAAGAGTGCAGTCATCTGCAAAGAGGTCTCGTGCTATTGCTTCCGGCATTTTGGACTTGGTCTTGAGGTGTTGCAGATCAAAGAAGCATCCATCAGTCCTGTAGTGAATTGATATTCCCGCATCAATCTGTGAGAGAGCAGAGAACAGTATCGTGGCAAACAGCAGGCTGAACAGAGTAGGCACGAGAACACAGTCCTGATGGACCCCATTTGTTACTAGGAAGTGCTCAGAGATGCAGCCATTTTTGATGACCCTGGCCATCATTCCATCGTGGAATGACCTGACAATGCTGACCAGCCTGGGGGCAACCTAACTCGGTAAGGATTCGTCCAAAGGCTCTGCGACTGACGGTATCAATTGCCTTTGTCAGGTCCACAAAGAGGATGTAGAGATTCTGGTTCTGTCCCTGGCACTTCTCCTGGATCTGCCTGACAGCAAAGATCATGCCCATTGTCCCTCTGTTAGATCTGAAACCACACTGGCTCTCTGGGACAACGTCCTCAAGGAGGGGAGAGGTAATCCTGTTCGGTATGATGCGGGCCATGAGCTTCCTGGCTAAACTCAGGAGAGACATGCCTCTGTGGTTGTCACAGGATGGCTTTTCCCCCATGTTCTTGTACAGATGGATGACGTCTGCATCCCTGAAGTCTTGTGGTACACAAGCTTTCTCCCAGAACTGCTGCATGAGCTCTGTCAGTCTGACGAAGAATTTCGCCATCCTCCCTGAAGACTTCTGGTGGGATCCCATCCGGGCCAGGGACCTTACCTGGCTGCAGCTGGTTGACTGCCTTCCAAGCTTCTACCAATGTTGGGAAGATCATCAGGAGCCTCCAAGTTTGGGCACTGGGGCATGTCTTCTATCTAGGATGACCTGTTCAGCAGCTGGTTGAAATGGTCTGCCCAGCGTTGGACAATGTTGCCGTTGTCAGTGAGGGTCACTCCATCCAAGGAGCGGACTGGTGCTATGATATTGGGGGAAGGTCCATACACTGCCTGTAGACCATCACAAAACTTCTTTGTGTTGTTCAGCTCAGCATAATAGAAACATAGAAAACCTACAACACAATACAGGCCTTTCGGCCCACCATGCTGTGCCGAACATGTACTTAGAAATTACCTACGGTTACCCATAGCCCTCTATTTTTCTAAGCTCCATGAACCTATCCTGTAGTCTCTTAAAATACCCTATCGTATCCGCCTCCACCACCGTTGCCAGCAGCCAATTCCACACAGTCACCACTCTCTGAGTAAAAAACTTAACCCTAACATCTCCTCTGTACCTACTTCCAAGTACCTTAAAACTGTGCCTTCTAGTGATAGTCATTTTAGCCCTGGGAAAAAGCCTCTGACTATCCACACAATCAATGCTTCTCATCATCTTATACACCTCTATCAGGTCACCTCTCATCCTCCATCGCTCCAAGGAGAAAAGGCCGAGTTCACTCAACCTATTCTCATAAGGCATGCTCCCCAATCCAGGAAACATTCTTGTAAATCTCCTTTGCACCCTTTCTATAGATTCCACATCCTTCCTGTAGTGAGGTGACCAGAACTGAGCACAGTACTCCAAGTGGGGTCTGACCAGGGTCCTATATAACTGCAACATTACCTCTCGGCTCCTAAACTCAATCCCACGATTGATGAAGAACAATACACCGTATGCTTTCTTAACCACAGAGTCATCCTGCACAGCAACTTTGAGTGTCCTATGGACTTGGACCCCAAGATCCCTCTGATCCTCCACACTGCTAAGAGTCTTACCATTAATAGTATATTCTGCCATCATATTTGACCTACCAAAGTGAACCACCTCACATTTATCTGGGTTGAACTCCATCTGCCACTTCTCAGCCCAGTTTTGCATCCTATCGATGTCCCGCTGTAACCTCTGACAGCCCTCCACACTATCCACAACACCTCCAATCTTTGTGTCATCAGCAAATTTACTAACCCATCCCTCCACTTCCTCATCCAGGTCATTTATAAAAATCACGAAGAGTAGGGGTGTCAGAACAGATCCCTGAGGCACGCCACTGGTCACCGACCTCTATGCAGAATATAACCCATCTACAACCAGTCTTTGCCTCCTGTGGGCAAGCCAGTTCTGGATCTACAAAGCAATGTCCCCTTGGATCCCATGCCTCCTTACTCTCTCAATAAGCCTTGCATGGGGTACCTTATCAAATGCCTTGCTGAAATCCATATACGCTACATCTACTGCTCTACCTTCATCAATGTGGCTAGTCACATCCTCAAAAAATTCAATTAGGCTCGTAAGGCACGACCTGCCCTTGACAAAGCTATGCTGTCTATTCCTAATCATATTTTGCCTCTCCAAATGTTCATAAATCCTGCCTCTCAGGATCTTCTCCATCAACTTACCAACCGCTGAACTAAGACTCACTGGTCTATAATTTCCTAGGCGATCTCTACTCCATTTCTTGAATAAGGGAACAACATCTGCAACCCTCCAATACTCCAGAACCTCTCCCGTCCCCATTGATGATGCAAAGATCATCGCCAGAGGCTCAGCAATCTCCTTCCTCACCTCCCACAGTAGCCTGGGGTACATCTCGTCCGGTCCCGGTGACTTATCCAACTTGATGCTTTCCAAAAGCTCCAGCACATCCTCTTCCTTAATATCTACATGCTCAAGCTTTTCAGTCTGCTGCAAGTCATCCCTACAATCGCCAAGATCCTTTTCCGTAGTGAATACAGAAGCAAAGTATTCATTAAGTATCTCTGCTACCTCCTCCAGTTCCATACACACTTTTCCACTGTCGCACTTGATTGGTCCTATTCTCTCACGTCTTATCCTCTTGCTCTTCACATACTTGTAGAATGCCTTGGGGTTTTCCTTAATCCTGCTTGCCAAGGCCTTCTCATGGCCCCTTCTGGCCCTCCTAATTTCATTCTTTAGCTCCTTCCTGCTGGCGTTATAATCTTCTAGATAGATTATGAGAACACTCAGTCCTCTTTTATTATCATTTAGAAATGCATACATGCATTAAGAAATAATACAATGTTTCTCTGGAGTGATATCACAGAAATCAGGACAAACCAAAGACTAACACTGACAGAGCCACATAATTATAACATATAGTTACAGCAGTGCAAAACAATACCATAATTTGATGAAGAACAAACCATGGGTACAGTAAAAAAAGTCTCAAAGTCCCCGAGTCCCTGATAGCAGGCGGCAAAAGGGAGAAACTCCCTGCCATAAACCTCCAGGCACCGTCAACTTGCCGATGCCTTGGAAGCAGCCGACCACAGCCGACACTGAGTCCATCCGTCCGAAAACTCCGAGCTTCCGACCAGCCCTCTGATACAGCCTCCCGAGCACCATCAACCTAGCCCCGGCCACTGAAACAAGCAAAGCCGAGTATTTTGGGGCCTTTTGTTCCGGAGATTCCGGTTACCACACAGTAGCAGCGGCAGCGAAGCAGGCATTTCAGAAGTTTTCCAGACGTTCCTCTGTACTCTCACGTCTGTCTCCATCAAATTGGAATTGTGCACGGTCCCCTACTTGACAGATAACAGATATCATTCACCGGAGAGGCCGCGCGCGCTGCCGTCATGCCGCCATCTTCTCCTCCTAATCGCTATCATTACCTAGTTTTCTGAACCTTTCATAAGCTCTTCTTTTCTTCTTGACTAGATTTACAACAGCCTTTGTACACCACAGTTCCTGTACCCTACCATCCTTTCCCTGCCTCATTGGAACATACCTATGCAGAACTCCACGCAAATATCCCCTGAACATTTGCCACATTTCTTCCGTACATTTCCCTGAGAACATCTGTTTCCAATTCATGCTTCCAAGTTCCTACCTGATAGCCTCATATTTCCCCTTACTCCAATTAAACACTTTCCTAACTTGTCTGTTCTTATCCCTCTCCAAAGACATAGTAAAGGAGGTAGAATTTTGATCACTATCTCCAAAATGCTCTCCCACTGAGAGATCTGACAGCTGACCAGGTTCATTTCCCAATACCAGATCAAGTACAGCCTCTCCTCTTGTAGGCTTATCTACATATAGTGTCAAGAAACCTTTTTGAACACACCTAACAAACTCCACCCCATCTAAACCCCTTGCTCTAGGGAGATGCCAATCGATATTTAGGAAATTAAAATCTCCCACCACAACAACCCTGTTATTATTACACCGTTCCAGAATCTGTCTCCCTATCTGCTCCCCGATGTCCCTGTTACTATTGGGTGGTCTATAAAAAACACCCAGTAGAGTTATTGACCCCTTCCTGTTCCTAACTTCCACCCACAGAGACTCTGTAGACAATCCCTCCATGATTTCCTCTTTTTCTGCAGCCGTGACACTATCTCTGATCAGCAGTGCCACACCCCCACCTCTTTTGCCTCCCTCCCTGTCCTTTCTGAAACATCTAAAGCCTGGCACTCGAAGTAGCCATTCCTGCCCCTGAGCCATCCAAGTCTCTGTAATGGCCACCACATCATAGCTCTGTCACTTTGGCTTCCCAACACCGATCTTTCATCTTCCGCAGCTCAGCCTGGACATAACTACGGAGGTGCTTCAAGCAATCATGTTTGGAGATTGACTGCTTGTCACTGAGCCAGCTCGGGTGACGATATCAGAGTTGTTCTCAGCGAACCAATGCCCTTGCTCCCTCTTGGGGTGCCCGAAAATGATGCTTGCAGCACTGTACAGGGGATCTCTGAGGACAGTCCATACAGTTTCTGCATCTGCTTCGTCAGGCAGTTGCTCAAGTTGTCCCTCCAGGTTGCCGATCAGCTCTTCGGGGTCAGTGAGCCGTTGAATGCTCAGCTTCTGCTTAGTGTCAGCCTGCTGGTGCCTGTGCGCCCTGGCGATCTGAAACGACAGCTTGCTTCTCATCAGACGTGGTCAGGCCAGCAGTCTGCACCCCTCATCGCTCTGGTGATGATCACATCCCTGATGTCCCGGTGCCTTGTGATCTCGTTAATCAATCAGGTGCTGGTTCTTGGAGCGCGGGTGCATCCAGGTTGCCTGGGAGCTGAGAGAGGGTGTTGGTGATTGACAGCTCATTTCCTGCACAGAAGGTGAGTGGCAGCTGCCCATTTGAATTCTCCTTCCCAAGGCCACGGCTGCCAATGACTTCTGGCCAAGACTGATGGTCACTGCCTACTCGGGCATTAAAGTTGCCAGGTAGCAGGATATTATTGTCTTTGGGGACAGAGCGTAGTGGCTGGGCGAGTGCTGGTAGAACAGTTCCATCTGTTCAGAGGTGTAGGTCACGGTGGGCGTGTAGACACTGATCAGAGTCAGATGGGTCTTGGCTTTCAGAGGCAGTCTCATTACCATGAGGCGATCGTTGATGCCTCTGAGGGGGTTCTCCAGGTTCCTGACGATTGTGGTCCGGATGGCAAAGCCAGCTCCAGCTTCTCTAGCCTCATCCTTTCACTCGCCACTCCAGAAAAACATGTAGCCAGCCCCAACTTCTGTGATTTCACCTGTCTCGGCCAGGCGTGTCTCACAGAGCGCTGCAATGTCAACATTGTAGTTCTGAAGCACGTGTCCTACAAGTGCAGTTCACCTCTCCAGTCTGTTACTGGTCTTGTTGTCCATGAGAGTCCTGATGTTCCAGGCTCCAACTCAGAGTTAGCTCAGCTTTCTGGTGGTTCTTCTTTCTTCTCTGGTTTTTGAGGTAGTTCGACTGCATATAGATATCCAGTCAGCTGCGGCATGCTGACAGGATAGGGTGAGCCAAGCTTTCTTTAGGTCACCTTTTCCAGACCCTGTCCCGTGAGGGGGGAGAAGTGCGGTTGCTGAAGAGGGTTGCTCCGTCGCCAAGGTGGCTGCCAAATACTGCCCTTGCCTCGTGAGAAGAGAGCGACCATCCTGCCTTGGCCGCCTGAGTGCAGGCCCATGACTAGTGGCTCCCAGCACCATCTTAGGCCTGTCGCCGTCACCACCCGCCTGTCGCCCTAGGTCTTGAGTTGGTTGTGGAGATTGGTGTCACCAAATCCTGGGCAGGATATGTATGTCGACCCTGAGTTGCAAAAGCAACACAATCCCCCTCTCAGTGCAGACACTGACGTCAACTGGGATGGCAGGCATAACGTTTTGATGATGACCGAACTGCAGGAGCTGCCAGAAGGACATTGAGCTAACATCAGACTGCCTTAGGGGCTCTGTTTCAGGATTTCTTCCTTTCCCATGAGTGGGCTGGGGAGATTTTAAATCAGAGTTTTCCTTCTCCTCGATATACTGCCTTCTCAGGCTAACGAGCCCCTCCTGCCCGAAGCAACTGGTTTTAAGGCACCAGTGACCCGTCTTCACCCCTTCTCCTGTCGGTGTAAACAGTTCTGCCATGCAATGGCCAGGAGTTGGACTTGGTTATCAGAGGCTAATTTCAGAGATGCGTCATTGGGGGCACTTAATATATAGAGAGACCTCATCCCCACTACCACCCCAGTTATGACAACCATTTGGACCAATAATAATAAAGAAAGAAAGAAAAACTATCAAGGACATGAAGATTGAGAGCTGTTGAAAGTGTTGAATCCCAATCAGGTTTATTATCGCCAATGTGAGCACAAAAGATTGCATGATAAAGGCAGCGGGAAGGGAACGAGTACAAGCTGGAAGGTGATAGGTGAAGAGTGAGTCTGGGTGAGCGCATGGTTGAAGAGTTGGAGAACAGCAGAAATCACAGAACTCCCATGAAAAGAAGATTTAAACTTCTTCAAGGTAGGCATTCCTTTAAACAGACTTGACAGTGGAAAAGCAAGTCAAGAGAATGAGTTTGTTGAACGCCTACAGGATGGCTTTTTAGATCAGTTTGTCATTGAGCCTACTAGGAGATCAGTTATGCTGGATTGGGTGTTATGAAATGAACCAGAGGTGATTAGGGAGCTTAAGGTAAAAGAGCCCTTAGGAGGCAGTGATCACAATGATTGAGTTCAACTTGAAATTTGATAGGGAGAAAGAAAAGTCTGATGTAGCAGTATTTCATTGGAGTAAAGGAAATTACAGTGGTATGAAAGAGAAGTTGGCCAAAGTAAATTGGAAGGAGCTGCTGGCAGGGATGACAGCGGAGCAGCAATGGTGTGAGTTTCTGAGAAAACTGGTGAAGGTGAAGGATAGATGTATTCCAAAAACAAAGAAATACTCAACTGGCAAAATAGTACAACAGTGGCTGACAAGGGAAGTCAATGCTAATGTAAAAGCAAAAGAGAGGGCATACAATAAAGCAAAAAAGATAAAAGATTGAGAAACTTTTAAAACCCTACAGAGAGCAACTAAAAGAATCATTAGGACAGAAAAGATTAAACGTGAAAGTAAGCTGACAACTAATATAAAAGTGGACAGTACAAGCTTTTTGAAGTATGTAAAGATAAAAGAGAGATGAGAGTGGATATAGGACCACTAGAAAATGAGGCTGGAGAAATAATAACGGGGGACAAGGAAATAGGACATGAACTAAATGAGTATTTTGCTTCAGTCTTCACTATGGAAGACACTAGCAGTGTGTTGGATGTTGAAGGGTGTGAGGGAAGAGAAGTGGGTGCAGTTACTATTACAAGGGAGAAGGTGCTCAAAAAGCTGAAAGACCTAAGGGTGCATAAGTCACCCGGATCAGATGAACTGCGCTCTAGGGTTCTGAAAGAGGTAGCGGTAGAGATTGTGGAGGCATTAGTAATGATCTTTCATACATCACTGAATTCTGGCATGGTGCCAGAGGACTGGAAAATTGCAAATGTCACTTCATTCTTTAAGACAGGAGGAAGGCAGCAGAAAGGAAATTACAGACTAGTTAGCCTGACCTCAGTGGTTGAAAAGATATTGGAGTCAATTGTTAAGGACGAGGTGATGGAGTACTTGTGACACAGGACAAGATAACACAAAGTCAGCATGGTTTCCTTCAGGGAAAATCGTGCCTGACGAACCTGTTGGAATTCTTTGAGATTACAAGTAGGATAGATAAAGGGGATGCAGTGGATGTTGTATATTTGGACTTTCAGAAGACCTTTAACAAGGTGTCACACATGAAGTTGCTTACCAAGTTAGGAGTCCATGATATTACATGAAAGTTGCAGGCATGGTTAGAGCATTGGCTGATTGGTAGGAGGCAGCAAGTGGGAATAAAAGGATCCTTTTCTGGTTGGCTGCCAGTGACTAGTGGTGTTCCACAAGGGTTGGTGTTGGGACCACTTCTTTTAGTGCTGTATATCAATGATTTAGATGATGGAATAGATGGCTTTGTTGCCAAGTTTGCAGATGACATGAAGGATGTTGAGGAAACAGGTAGGTTGCAGAAGGACCTAGACAGATTCGGAGAATGGGAAAGATGAAGAGGAGTGATGATGGCACTAAATGGCGACTCTTTTGCTTCCATCTTCGGAAACAGCTCTATTTCCATCTTTAATATCTTTATTTTTCCCTTTCAGGGTTCTTTTGAAGATCCTGACCTGGAGTTACACGCTGACTACAGTTCTTTGCGGGAGTGCGACCCACTCTCAAGATTTCATAACTGGCTGTTGTTGTTCGGCACGCCAAGGGCTCGGCCTAAGAGTCCTGCTCAGAGTTAGAAGCCTAGGATCTCAGGGGTTTGGAGACGGGCGGATCGAGGGTCGGTGTCGTGACGGGAGACTCGTGTGTTGTTGGGGGAGTCGAAATATCTACAGCCTGTGGGCCCGGAGACCTGAGATCTTTGAGATCTTCAGGCACAGAGCTTGAAAAAAGCGATGTAATGGACTTTTAACATCGTAAACCAGCGGGTTGTTTGTTGTGTCTCTCCACTTGCTGGGAAAATGGAGACATCACCTTCTCCCCTAATAGGGAGAGAGAGAGAGCCTGTGGTATGCTGTATACAGGGTGAAATGCAAAGTCTTTGGAGTAACTGCAGGTCGGTGTCTTTGCTGTTGCTTTGCTCGCGCTTGCGTGCTCAGTGACGGGTGCTGATGCTTCTTTTTGCCTGTGGGGGGAGGGGGGTTGTTTCTTGCTGCCATTTACACACGAGAGGGAGGGGAGACGGGGGGGCTTTGGGGTTCTAACATTTAACTGTCATTCATTCTTTGGGGCACTCCTCTGTTTTCGTAGATGTTTTACGAAGAAAAAGCATTTCAGGATGTATATTGTATACATTTCTCCGACATTAAACTGTACCTTTGAACCTTTGAAATGAAATACAATTTTGGAAAATGCATGGTCACGCACTTTGGTAGTAGAAGCAAATATGCAGACTATTTTCTAAATGGGGCGGGGGGAGGAGTCCAATAACCTGAGCTGCAAAGGGACTTGTGAGACCTTGTGTAGAACACCCTGAAGATTAACTTGCAGCTTGAGTCGGTGGTGAGGAAGGCAAATGTCATATTAGCATTCATTTCAGGAGGTCTAGAATACAAGAGCAAGGATGTGATGCTGAGGCTTTATAAGGCACTGGTGAGGTCTCACCTTGAGTATTGCGAACAGTTTTGGGCTCCTCATCTTAGAAAAGATGTGCTGGCATTGGAGAGGGTCCAGAGGAGGTTCACAAGGATGATTCCAGGAATGAAAGGGTTAGCATACAAGGAACGTTTGATGGCTCTAGGTTTGTACTTGCTGCAATTCAGAAGGATGGGGCGGGGGTTCTCGTTGAAACCTTTGGAATGTTGAAAGGCCGAGGCAGAGTAGATGTGGAAAGGATATTTCCCATGGTGGGCAGTCTAGGAGAATCTAGGGCAAGAGGGCACAGCCTCAGGATAGAAGGGAGTCCATTCAAAACAGAGATGCAAAGAAATTTCTTTAGCCTGGGGTGGTGAATTTGTGGAATTTATTATCACAGGCAGCTGTGGAGGCCAGATCGTTGGGAGTACTGAAGGCAGAGCTTGATAGGTTCGGGGTTGGACATGGCATCAAAGCCAGGGAGTGGGGCTGAGGAGGGGCGAAAGGACCAGCCATGATGGAATGACGGAACAGACTCGATGGGCCAAATGGCCTAATTTTGTTCCCATGATTTATGTGCTAATGCCCTTTTTCAACGTGTGGTCATAGGGATTGGTGGTTAGTACAGACTTGATGGGCTGAAGAGCCTGTTTGTGAGCTGGATGGATCAATGTTCTGTTGTTCACCCTCAGTCACTCTGTGTCGCCCATTTCCATGTTCTGTCTGGACATCTCTCTGTTGCTTTATTGTGTTGTCCGCATTGGGAATGGTTGTTGGATGGGAGCCTGGGCTCAGGTCCTAGAGTTCCATCAGTACTGGGACACTCTGCGCACCAACACGTTGCCCCTGGTTACCGGCTGCCGGAGGCCTTTGGAGGGTGGTGGCTTGTAAACAGAGCCCTATTCTTTATAAATACACGTCCCATGATCAGGTTTTCCAGGAATACACGTCATGGAATGAAGAAAACAAGGAAACCGGATCCCTGTGGTTCTGAATGAATGAGCTGGGTTAAGCTGCAGTGTGCACCACAGGCAGAGAGCCAGACAGTGTGGACCCAGGCCTTTCAGGTCTGCCGATCCAGGTTGACCACAGTGTCTCACCCAGCGAGTCCTCATGTCTTGTCTCAGCCCACGTCCTTCCCCCTCCCTCTGCTCCACGTACCTGTCCAAGTGCTTCTTAAATCATACTGTAGTGTCTTCCTCTGACCACTTGTTCTATACACTCACCACACTCTGGGTGAAAAAGTTGCCCCTCAGCTTCCTTTTAAATCTCTCCCCTCTCACCCTAAATCTGTGCCCCAGGTTTTGAACTCCCCTACCCCGGGGAAAAGACTGTTATTGTCCACATTATCTCTGTCTCTCATTATTTTAACATTTCTGTTAGTTCTCTCCTCAATCTTCCACATTCCAAGGGATAAAAACCCAGCCTGGCCGCTACAACACAGACCTCTCCTCTGTGATATGTGTCCCCACTGTGAGTGCGTATTTGTGTGTGTGTGTGTGTGTCCCCACTGTGAGTCTGTGAAGTGTGTCTCCACTGTGTGAGTCTGTGGTGTCTGTCCCCACTGTGTGTGTGTCTGTGTGTGTCTGTGTGTGTCTGTGGTGTCTGTCCCCACTGTGAGTCTGTGGTGTGTGGGAACCTCTTCCCAATGGAACAGGTACAGGGAATGGGGGCTGTATGTTCAAAGTGAAAGACAAGCTGTAGTCTTACACATGCGCACATAACCCCCCCCCAACACACACACACACACACACACACACACACACCCCCACACACACACACACACCCACCCCCTCACACACACACACCCACACCCACACACACACCCCCACCCCCACACACACCCCCACACACCCACACTCACACACACACACCCACCCCCACACACACACACACACCCACACTCACACACACACACCCACCCCCACACACACACACCCACACACACACACACACACACACACCCACACACCCACACACACACACACACACACACACACACACACACACCCACACCCACACACACACACCCACACCCACACACCCACCCCCACACACACACACACCCCCACACACACACACACACACACACCCCCCACACACACACACACCCACACCCACACACACACCCCCACACACACACAGACACCCACACCCACACACCCACCCCCACACACACACACACACCCACACACACACACACTCACACACACACACCCACACACACACACCCACCCCCACACACACACCCACCCCCACACACACACACACACACCCACACCCACACACCCACCCCCACACACACACACACACACCCACCCCCACACACACACACACACACCCACACCCACACACCCACCCCCACACACACACACACACACCCACACCCACACACCCACCCCCACACACACACACACACACCCACACCCACACACCCACACACACACCCACACCCACACACCCACCCCCACACACACACACACACACCCACACCCACACACCCACCCCCACACACACACACACACACCCACCCCCACACACACACACACACCCGGTGCTCTGTAGGGAAGGAGTAGAAGAGCACTGCAGTAGTGATGGAGGGTGTTACAGTCAGAGGGACGGACAGAAGACTGTGATATGACTGACATTGGGATTGTATGTTGCCTCCCAGGTGCCAGGCTCGGTTGTTTTGGATCGGGTCCAAGGCATTCCGAAAGGGGAGGGTGAGCAGCTGAAAGTCTTAATACATCTTGGAACCTACGACATAGGTAGAAAAGGAGAGGAGGTCCTGAAGAAAGATTTGAGGGAGCTAGATAGAACACTGAAAAGCAGGAGCTCCTGGGTAGTAATCTCTGGATTACCTCCTGTGCCACGCACCAGTGAGGGTAGAAACAGGATGATTTGGCAGATGAATGCAAGGCTGAGAAATTGGTGCAGGGGGCTGGGTTTCAGATTTCTGTATCACTGGAACCTCTTCTGGGGAACATATGACCAGTACAACAGGGACGGGTTACAACTGAACTCGAGGGGTCAAACATCCTGGCAGGCAGATTTGCTAGCGCCGTTGGGGAGGGTTTAAACTAATTTGGCAACTGGATGGGAATCGGAGTGATAGGGCTGAGGATGGGGCAGTTGGTTTACAACTAGATGCAGCTCGCAGTGAGACTGTGAGGAAGGACAGGCAGATGATGGGGCAACAACACAGTGAGACTGTGAGGAAGGACAGGCGGATGATGGGGCAACAACACAGTGAGACTGTGAGGAAGGACAGGCGGATGATGGGGCAACATCGCAGTGAGACTGTGAGGAAGGACAGGCGGATGATGGGGCAACATTGACAAGGGTGATGGATACAGGACTGAAGGTGTTGTATTTGAATGTGTGCAGTATATGGAATACGGCAGATGATCTTGTAGTGCAGTTAGAGATTGGCAGGTACTGTGACGTTGTGGAAAACACTGAGTGGTGGCTTAAAGAAAATTATAGCCAGGAGCTTAACATCCAAGGATACACATTCTGTTAAAAGGATGGGCAGGTAGGCAGAGAGGATGGGGTGGCTTTGATGCTAAGACATTAAATCAAATTGTTAGAAAGAGGTGACATAAGATTAGGAGATATAGAATGCTTGTAGGTAGATTTAAGGGAACTGATGGGAGTTATATACAGGCCTCCAGACAGTAGCCAGGATGTGGGCTACAAATGACAAAAGGAGATGGAAAAGTAACAAGGGATAATGAAATGACAGATGAGCTGAATAAATCTTTTGCATCAGTCATCACTGTGGAAGACACTACCAGTATGCCAGTAATTCGAGAGTGTTGGGGCGGAGGTGAACGTAATTGCTATTGCTAAGGAGAAGGTCCTTGGGAAGCTGAAAGATCTGAAGGTAGATAAAGCCACCTGGACCAGATAGACTACACTCCAGGGTTCTGAAAGAGATGGCTGAAGAGATTGTGGGGTCATTAGTAATGATCATTCAAGAAATGAATGATCATTACTAATGATCCCACAATCTCTTCTGGAATAGTTCCGGAGGACTGGAAAATTGCAAATGTCACTCCCCTCTTTGAGAGGGGAGGAAGGCAGAATGGAATTGGTGGAAATGTACATAATTCACAGCTGGCAACATTGAGTTACAGTTCACTTGGATCTTCCCACTTGGAGGATCAGACCACAGCCTGGTTCACCTCATGCCCTTTATAAGCCCAAAGTACAGCAACAGCTAGCTGCCGCTAGGGTAGTACAGAAATGGTCTCCAGAGGCCATCTGAGGCTACTGACTGGAAGGTATTTTGTGAACCATATGGGGAGGACATTAATGAACTTACTGATTGCATCACTGGCTACATCAACTTCCGTGTGGACACTGTAATACCATCACGGACTGTTCGCTGCTTCCCGAACAACAAACCATGGGTCACCAGTGACCTCAAAGCTCTTCTCAACCACAAAAGAGAGAGTCTTTGGATCAGGAGGCAGGGAGGAATTGCAATGTGTGTAGAGGGAGTTAAAGGAGAAGATCAAGGTGGCTAAAGAGGAATACAGGAGAGAGCTGGAGGACAAGTTTGGGCAGAGCAGCACACGGGAGGTGCGGAGAGGCATGAAGAATATCGCTGGCTTCAATCAGCCGAGCTGTGGAGCCTTGGAATGCAGCCATGAATGGGCTAATGAGTTAAACCAATTCTTCAGTAGGTTTGACAGCTGCCCTCCTGTTTACACCCTCCTCACACACCAGTCCAGATGCCGAGGCACCCAATGGTCCCTCAGCACCAATACCTCCACTCCACCCTCCTCCCTGCTCCAGTTCAACAAGTGGATGAACAACACTGGCTACAACTGTCTACATCCCCTCCTTGTCCTGCACCTACCATCCACACCTCCACATACCAACTGCTATCGTCCTGATCTTCACCTCCCCAGCCCCCAGCTTCCATCAACTCCTCAGTTATCATAGACTCACCTTCACTACGGAGCCAGGTGAGAAGGGCTCTGGGGAAACTGCGACACGGCAAAGCATTGGGACAGGATGGTGTGAAACCCCAAGCTCCTGAAGGAGTGTGTTGAGCAGATGGGTGGAACTTTTCAGTGCATTTTCAACCTGAGTCTCAGCCTGGAAAGGGTCCCGACTGTGTAGTAAACATCACGTGTGGTCCTGGTATCCAAGAAAGGCCAACTGAAGGTCTTGTATGACTACCGTCCAGTGGCCCTAACTTGCATATCATGAAGATCCGAGAGAGGCTGGTCCTGGCTCACCTCTGACCCCTGGTCAGATCAGCCCTTGATCCTCTGCAGTTTGCCTACCAGAGCATATTGGAGTCGATGATGCTGTCATCTACCTGCTGAACAGAGTCTTCTCCCATTTAGATAAGCAGGGCAGCACTGTGAGGATCATGTTTCTTGATTTCTCAAGTGCCTTCAATAACATACAGCCCTCATTGCTGGGGAGGAAAGCTCCATTCAATGCAGATTGGCACTTCCATTGTGTCCTGGATAATGGACTACCTGACTGGCAGACCACAATATGTGTGGCTTCAGAGCTGTGTGTCAGACATGGCTATAAGCAGCACTGGGGCCCCACAGGGGACTGTATTGGCTCCCCTCTTGTTTATCCTGTATACCTTGGACTTTAGATACAACACTGAGTCATGTCATCTGCAGAAATTCTCTGACTTGGCAATAGTTGGGTGTATAAAGGGAGGATGAATACAGGGCCCTGTTGGAGGACTTTGTCAAATAGTGCAAGCTGAATCATTAGCAGCTCAACATCAGTAAAAAAATGTTGATGGACTTTAGGAGGATTAAGCCTGCATTGCTCCCTGTTACTGTTGATGGTGAGGATGTGGTGAAGACCTACAAGTACCTGAGGGTGCACCTGGATGACAGACGTGAGTGGAGCACCAACACAGAGACTGTGTACAAGAGGGGCCAGAGTCGTCTTGACTCCCTGAGGAGACTGAGGTCCTTTGGAATGTGCAGGCCTCTCCTTCACATGTTCTGCCAGTCTGTTGTTGCCAGTACAATCTCCTATATGGTGGTGTACTGGGGCAATGGCATCAACATGGGAGATGCCAACAGGCTCAATAAACTGATTAGGAAGGCTGGCTCTGTTATAGGAGTCAAACTGGACACACTGGAGGCTGTGGTAGAACAAAGGACCCCACGGAAAATCCTGGCAATTCTGGACAATGTTTCTTACCCTCCGCATGTCATCTTGGCTGAACAGAGGAGCACTTCTAGTAATAGATTAAGACAACCGCGCTGCTCCAAAAAGCACTACATGAGGTCATTCTTACCCTCAGCCATCAGGCTCTATAATGAGTCAACCCAGAGGAGTGGTCGTGTAAATCTTGTACCTCTTATTTTTAAGGTAATTTATTTTTATTCTTTTTTTATTTTTATTAATTTTTTTATTGATTTAAAAGGAGCATAAATACAAACAAGAGGAGAATTATCTCAAATATATATATCAATAACAATACAAACAAAGAATGAAATAGACATTATCAAAATCATACATAGTGTTAAGCTAGTATGTAGTATATAATAAAAGAGAAGACAGCTAATTCTCCTCTTATCAATTCATGGAGAGGAAAAAAAACTTTAAATTTTAAATGAAGTAAAAAAAAACCACTACACTATACAAAAAAGGGAAAGAAGGAAAAAAAAAGGGACTGGTCAGTCCATTCTGAGGATACGACCAAAAAAAAGAAAGACTTTCTGATCAAATCTAAAACTTTGAAAAAAATTTGGAAGAGTAATAAATCAAATTAAATGAAAATATTGAATAAAAGGTCGCCATATTTGCTCAAATTTAAAGGATGTATCAAATGTCCGACTTATTATTTTCTCTAAACTTAAACAGGACATAATGGAGGAAAGCCAATAAAAGACAGTAGGTGGATTAGAATCCTTCCACTTCAATAAAATGGCTCTCCTAGCCAATAAAGTTGAAAAGGCTATCACACATTGAGCAAAAACAGGAATATTTTCTGGTTTGAATGGGATAATCCCAAAGATTGCTGTAGGTAAATTAGGTTGTAGGTCCAGATCTAAGACTTTTGATAAAGTTTTAAAAACATCCTCCAAAAATTGTCTAACTTTATACAAGACCAGATAATCAAGATAATCAATGGAGTAAAATTTTTCATTTGGTTAATAACTCATCTATTTGTGCCCGTCATTCCTTGATACAGTTCAAGGTAGTGTATCAGGCCCAGATGTCAAAGGACAAACTAGCACGTATTTTCTCCAACATCAATCCTATTTGTGACAGATGTAATATTGAGGTGGCCACTTTAACTCATATGTTTTGGACTTGTATTTTTATTTTTTCTTAATTCTCTTCTAACATTTGTAAATCTGTGCACTTGTAATGCTACTGTGAAATTGTAATTTCCCTTGGGATCAATAAAGTATCTATCTATCTATCTATAGTCACTGGTTTGATGTGATGACCGCTTTATGTAAAGCCCTTTTCCCTTAAACATAACACACCTGCGTCATTTTTATTTGTGGAAACCTACAAGCCTGACTTCAATGTTGGGAAGACGTTGGAGTCCATTACTGTATTAAGGATAAAGTTTCAGGGTACTTCAATAGTTCAATTAAAAGCCAGAGAACGTATACAATAGACAACCTGAAAGTCTTGTTCTTCACAAACATCCACAAAAACAGAAGAGTGCCCCAAAGAATGAGAGACAGTAAAACTCCAAAGACCCCCTTACTCTCCCTTCCCCATGGTTCCCTTGAGAGAAAATCTTGCCTGACAAATCTGTTGGAATTCTTTGAAGAAATAACAGGCAGGATAGACAAAGGAGAGTCAGTGGATGTTGTGTATTTGGATTTTCAGAAGGCCTTTGACAAAGTGCTGCACATGAGGCTGCTCAACAAGAGAAGAGCGAATGGTATTACAGGGGAGATACCAGCGTGGGTAGAAGATTGGCTGACCGGCAGGAGGCAGAAACTGGGAATAAATAGATCCTTTTCAGATTGGCTGCTGGTGACTAGTGGTATTCCACAGGTGTTGGTGTTGGGACCTCTTTTTCATGTTATATGTCAATGATTTGCATGATGGAATTGATGGTTCTGTGGCAGTTTGTGGACGATACAAAGATAGATGGAGGGGCAGGTAGTGTCGATGAAGTGGAGAGGCTGCAGAGGACTTAGACAGACTAGGAGAATGGGCAAAAAATGGCATAAAATTCATAAATCAGAGATGCAAAGAGACTTGGCTGTCCTTGTGCAGGATTCCCTGAAGGTTAACTTGCAGGCTGAGTCAGTGGTAAGAAAGGCAAATACAATGTTAACATTTGTTTCGAGAGGACTAGAATATAAAAGCAAGGATGTGACTCTGAGGATTTATAAGATATTGGTCAGACCGGAGAGTATTGTGAGCAGTTTTCAAAGCCCTCATCTAAGAAAGGATGATGGAGAGGATACAGAAGATTCTGGGAATTAAAGGGTTAATGTATGAGGACCGCTTGGTGGCTCTGGGCCTGTACTCACTGGAGATTAGAAGAATGTGGGATGATTTTATTGAAACCTATCAACGAGATTAACAAGGTTTTCCCTCAGACCCTACGGGAGGCTAGTGCAGAAATTGCCGGGATCCTGGCAGAAATATTTAAATCATCCTGAGCAACAGCAGAGGATTGGAGCATAGCCAAAGTTGTTCCGCTATTTAAAAAAGGTTGAAAACATAAACCAGGACATTATAGGCCGGTGAGTCTGACATCAGTAGTGGGAAAGTTATTGGAAGGTTTTCTAAGGGACTAGATAGAAAGTATTTGAATAGACATGGACTGATTAAGAATAGTCAGGCAACACACATCAAAGTTGCTGGTGAACGCAGCAGGCCAGGCAGCATCTCTAGGAAGAGGTGCAGTCAACGTTTCAGGCCGAGACCCTTCGTCAGGACTAACTGAAGGAAGAGCTAGTAAGAGATTTGAAAGTGGGGGTGGGAGGGGGAGATCCGAAATGATAGGAGAAGACAGGAGGGGGAGGGATGGAGCCAAGAGCTGGACAGGTGATTGACAAAAGGGATATGAGAGGATCAGGGGACAGGAGGTCCGGGAAGAAGGAAAAGGGGGAGGGGGGAACCCAGAGGATGGGCAAGGGGTATAGTCAGAGGGACAGAGGGAGAAAAAGGAGAGAGAGAGAAAGAATGTGTGTATATAAATAAATAACGGATGGGGTGCGAGGGGGAGGCGGAGGAGGAGGAATAGTCAGCATGGCTTTGTGCATGGTAGGTCATACCTAACCAATCTCATAGATTTTTTTCAAGGAAGGTATCAGGAAAGTGATGCAGTCTATGTGGACTTCAGTAAGGCATTTGACAAGGTCCTGCAAGGAAGGTAGGTCAAGATGATTCAGTTGCTTGGCATTCAGGATCAGGTAGTAAATTGGTTTGGATATTGGCTTTGTGGGAGAAGTTAGAGAGTGGTAGTAGAGGGTTGTCTCTCTGACTGGAGGCCTGTGACTAGTGGTGTGCTGCAGGGATCAGTGCTGAGTCCATTGTTGTTTGTCACCTATATCAATGATCTGGATAGTACTGTGGTTAACTGGATCAGCAAAATTTGCGGATGACACCAAGACTTGGGAGTAGGGGACAGTGAGGAAGACTATCGAGGGATCTGCATCAGCTGGAAAAATGGGATGAAAAATGGCAGTTGGAATTTAATGAAGACAAGTGCGAGGTTTTGCTCCTCAGGATGACCAACCAGGGTAGGACTTACACAGTGAACGGGGTACTGAGGAGTGTGGTAGAACAAAGGATCTGGGAACATAGACACATAGTTCATTGAAAGTGGCATCACAAATAGAAAGCTTTTGGCACATTGGCCTTCGTAGACCAATGTACAGTGGCATGCAAAAGTTTGGGCACCCCGGTCAAAATTTCTGTTACAGTGAATAGCTAAGCGAGTAAAAGATGACCTGATTTCCAAAAGGCATAAAGTTAAAGATGTCACATTTCTTTAATATTTTAAGCAAGATTACTTTGTTATTTCCATCTTTTACAGTTTCAAAATAACAAAAAAGGAAAAGGGCCCAAAACAAAAGTTTGGGCACCCTGCATGGTCAGTACTTAGTAACACCCCCTTTAGCAAGTACCACAGCTTGTAAACCATTTCTGTAGCCAGCTAAGAGTCTTTCAATTCTTGTTTGGGGGATTTTCGCCCATTCTTCCTTGCAAAAGGCTTCTAGTTCTGTGAGATTCTTGGGCCATCTTGCATGCACTGCTCTTTTGAGGTCTATCCACAGATTTTCGATGATGTTTAGGTCGGGGGACTGTGAGGGCCATGGCAAAACCTTCAGCTTGCGCCTCTTGAGGTAGTCCGTTGTGGATTCTGAGGTGTCTTTAGGATCATTATCCTGTTGTAGAAACCATCCTCTTTTCATCTTCGGCTTTTTTACAGACGGTGTGATGTTTGGTTCCAGAATTTGCTGGTATTTAATTGAATTCATTCTTCCCTCGACCAGTAAATGTTCCCCATGTCACCGGCTGTAACACAAGCCCAAAGCATGATCGATTCTCCCCCGTTCTTAACAGTTGGAGAGGGAACCTTTTCATGAAATTCTGCACCCTTTTTTCTCCAAACATATCTTTGCTCACTGCAGCCAAAAAGTTCTATTTTAACTTCATCAGTCCACAGTGCATCAGGCTTGTTTAAATTTTCCTTTGCAAACTTCTGACGCAGAATTTTGTGGTGAGGACATAAGAAAGGTTTTCTTCTGATGACTCTTCCATGAAGGTCATATTTGTGCAGGTGTCACTGCACAGTAGAACAGTGCACCACCACTCCAGAGTCTGCTAAATCCTCCTGAAGGTCTTTTGCAGTCAAACGGGGATTTGGATTTGCCTTTGCCTTTCTAACAATCCTACGAGCAGTTCTCTCCGAAAGTTTTCTTGGTCTTCCAGACCTCAACTTGACCTCCAGCGTTCCTGTTAACTGCCATTTCTTAATTACATTACAAACTGAGGAAACGGCTACCTGAAAATGCTTTGCTATCTTCTTATAGCCTTCTCCTGCTTTGTGGGCATCACTTATTTTAATTTTCAGATTGCTAGGCAGCTGCTTAGAGGAGCCCATGGCTGCTGATTGTTGGGACAAGGTTTGAGGAGCCAGGGTATTTATAAAGCTTTGAAATTTGCATCACCTGGCCTTTCCTAACGATGACTGTGAACAAGCCATAGCCCTGACAAGCTAATTAGCGTCTGAGACCTTGGTAAAAGTTATCTGAGAGCTCAAATCTCTTGGGGTGCCCAAACTATTGCATGGTGCTCCTTTCCTTTTTTTCACTCTAAAATTGTATAAGACAGAAATAATACACTAATCATGCTTAAAATGTTGAAAAGAATGTTTCCTCTTTAACTTTATGACTTTTGGAGATCAGTTCATCTTCTGCTCACTGAACTATTCACAGTAACAGAAATTTTGATCGGGGTGCCCAAACCTTTGCATGCCACTGTGTTGAGTGCTGGAGTTGGGATGTTATGTTGAAGTTGTATAAAACATTGATGGGACCTAATTTGGAGTATTGTGTGCACTTTTGGTCACCTACCTGTAGGAAAGATATAAACAAGGTTGAAAGAGTGCACAAAAAATTTCCAACGATGTTGCTGGATCCGGAGGACCTGAGTTACAAGGAAAGATTGAATAGGTTAGGACTGTATTCTTTAAAATGAAAAAGATCAAGAGGCAATTTGATAGAGGTACACAAAACCATGAGGAGTATAGATAGGGTAAATGAACTAGGCTTTTTCCACTGAGGTTGGGTTGGACTACAACCAGAGGTCATGGGTTAAGAGTGAAAGGTGAAAAGTTTAAGGGGAACATGAGGAGCAACCTCTTCACTCAGAGGGTTGTGAGAGTGTGGAATGAGCTGCCAGCAGAAATGGTGGATGTGAGCACGATTTCAAAGTTTAAGAGAAGTTTGGATAGGTACATGGATGGTAGGGGTGTGGAGGGTTATGGTCCTGGTGCCAGTCGATGGGAGTAGGCAGTTTAAACGGTTTCAGCATGTACTAGATGGGCCGAAGGGCCTGTTTCTGTGCTGTACTTTTCTATGACTCTATAACTCTATCAATATTGAAATGTCTAGATAGAGTGGATGTAGAGAGGATATTTCCTAGAGTGCGGGGGTCCAGGACCAGAGGGCACAGCCTCAGGATAGAGGAATTGTCAGCCAGAGGGTGGTGAATCTGTGGAAATCTTTGCCAGAGACAGCGGTGGAGGCCACGTCACTGGGTACATTTAAAACAGAGGTTGAGAGGTTCTTGATTAGCCAGGATGTCAAAGGTTACAGGGAGAATGGGGTCATGAGGGAAAATAAATCAGCCATGCTGGAATGGCGGAGGACACTCAACAGGGTGAATGGCCTAATTCTGCCTGTATGTCTTGTGGTCTTATGGTCTCACACACACACACAACCACAGACAGACAGTCACAGACACACACACACACAACCACACACACACACACACACACACACACACACACAACCACAGACAGACAGTCAGACAGACAGACAGACACACACACACACACACACACAACCACAGACAGACAGTCAGACACACACACACTTATACAGTATACGGTGACACAAATGCACACAGACACACACACTCAATGCACATTCACGCTCCTGCACACACAACCCATGCAGACCAAACTGAATACACACACATTTACACACTTGTGGCACACACAAACGTGCATGAAGCAGAGGGGACAAACAGCTTGCATGTGCAGAGGGAAGTCCGCCAGGCAGCCCCGAGCAATAATGTCTGGACAACAGCCCCCGGTTACAGGGCTACTGGTCACCCGTCCACCAGGCGCACAAGGGTGAGGGTTCACAGTCGCCCTGTCACTGATTAACATGGCAATGGCAAAGAGGAAACATGTTTAACCAGAAACGTTCATTCACATCACAGCCAGAAGCATAAACAGCAATGACTTGCATTTCTGCATACCGACTAAACTTTACTAAACCTATTCTGTCAAAACACAAAAACCCAGAACAGGGAGTGAAACTCCCTCCACACTGTCCCATCACACACTCCCAGGGTCAGACACAGAGTGAAACTCCCTCCACACTGTCCCATCACACACTCCCGGGGTCAGACACAGAGTGAATCTCCTTCCACACCGTCCCATCACACACTCCCGGGGTCAGACACAGAGTGAATCTCCCTCCACACCGTCCCATCACACACTCCTGGGGTCAGACACAGAGTGAATCTCCCTCTACACCGTCCCATCACACACTCCTGGGGTCAGACACAGAGTGAAGCTCCCTCCACACCGTCCCATCACACACTGCCGGGGTCAGACAGAGCGAAGTCATGATGGAACCGGATCCAGGGGTCCGAAATTTTCTTTCTGGGCAGGATGTACACCTCTAGGGATAGACAGAGTCGAGCCTGATTAGGTGCATGCCCTGATCTGCTCCAGGGCAGCCCTGCTCTGGGATTAGGTGCAGCCCACACCCTGTCTCTGACTACTGTACAGGTTGTAACTGAGAACCTGGAACATAGAGCATAGAAACCTCTGCAAAGCACAGGCCCTTCTGTGCACCATGTCGTACCCATCTCATAACCTGTAACGTCAATCCTACCCTTCCCTCTCAAATATCCCTCCATTTGTCTCTCATCCATGAGCCTGTCTAAGAGTCTCTTAATGCCCCTAGTGTACCTGCCTCTCCCAGCACCCCGGCAGTGTGTTCCACACACCCACCACTCTGTGTAAAGAACTTACCTCCGACACTTTACTCTGATCATCTTAAAATTATGCCCCCTCATATTAGCCACTTCCACCCTGGAGAAAAGGCTCTGGCTGTCCACTCTATCAATGCTTCTGATCATCTTGTACACCTCTATCAAATCACCTCTCATTCTCCTTCACTCCAAAGAAAAAAATGCCAGCTCACTCAGCCTGTCCTCATCAGACACGCTCTCTAATCCAGGCAGCATCCTGGTAAATCTCCTCTGCACCCTCTCTAAAGCTCCCACATCCTCCCCGTAACGAGGCAACCAGAAATGAACACAGTTTCTCTGCCTTCCTCTCCCATGGATGCTGTTTTTGTGCTGAGGTATTGTCCCTCTTCTTGGCTTTGACTGCTAACTGCATTTCCCGACACCCAACACCAGCGGCAGCAGCCTGACCTTGGAGCCTCACCAGGGACACAGATAATAATAACCCAGCATCTGACGGGTTGCATCAGCGCTCGGAATGGAGCCTCCCGTGCACAGGGTCAAACGGCTGCGGCGGCTGGAGGCTCGGCCATTTCCATTGTGGGCATAGCCCTCCCCCTCACCAGTCTTGTCTTCAAAAGGCAGTGCCTGAAGAGGGTGGCGTCCATCCCCAACAGCCCCCACCACCCAGAACGAGCCCTCTGTCACCACGACCATCAGGGAGGAGGTACAGGAGCCTGAAGACATGCTCAACGTTTCAGGAACAGCCTCTTCCCCTCCGCCATCACATTCTGAATGGAACCTCACTATTTCTTTTCTGCATTATTCATTAATATCATTCCCATTACAACTTATCCTAATTTAAATAAAAAATCCCGACTGCACTGCTGCCTCAAAACAACAAATTTCACGACTTATGTCTCTGATTATAAAATGGATTCTGATTCAGCATCGAACTCTGACACGTTTACCTGCAGACTGGTCTCAAGAGAGTGTGGCTGAGCAAGTTGAAAGTATTGAGTACAGGAGATGGGATGTTATGTTAAAGTTGTATAAGACATTGGTGAGACCTAATTCGGAGCATTAGTTCTGGTTGCCTGTCTACAGGAAAGATGTCAATAAGATTGAAAGAGCACATAGAAAATTTACAAGGATGTTGTCGGGTCTGGAGAACCTGAGCTATGAGGAAAGATTGAATGGGTTAGGATTTTATTCCTTGGAATGTAGAAGATTGAGAGGACATCTGACAGAGGTGTACAAAATGACAAGAGGTAGAGATACGATTAATGCACCGAGTTTGTGTGCAACCAAAAATATGGGCCAGGGGTTAAGGGTGAAAGGTGAAAAGTTTAAAGAGAACATAAAGGGAAACTTCTTCACTCGGGGGTTGTGAATGAGCTGCCAGCACAAATGGTCCGTGCGAGCTCGATTTCAATGTGAAATTGTTTAACAAAGCGTTGAGTAGATATATGGATGGGAGGGGTATGGTCCCAGTGCAGGTCAATGGAAGTAGGCAGTTAAATGCCTCACCATGGACTAGATGGGCCGAAGGGCCTGTTCCTGGGCTGACTTTTCGATGACTTTGTTATAGAAATATAAAGATTAGTTTTATTTTTTATATGTAGATTGAAAAATAGAGTGAAGAGTGTTATTTGCATCAAAACAAATTAGTGAGGCAAGTATAGCATGGCCACAACTTACCAAACCTAAGTGGTACATCTTTGAAATATGAGAGGAAATGTGGTCACTGAAGGAAACCCTGCAGACAAGGGGTGGTGGGGAGACAGACAAACTCCTTAAATACAGCAGCAGAACCGAGCTCGGGTCATCAACAAAGAAAATAGTTGGGCTCTCCCAATGAGTCTGTCCTCCCTCTGGTCACACCTGGGTCCTGGGAGGTCCAGTAATTGTATTGGTTAAGGTACGAGTAACCCCCAGTGTAACCCCTAGTGTAACCCTCAGTGTAACCTCAGTGTAACCCTGGCTGATCCAGACTCCAGCCCCAACAGGCAATGTGGTGCAGGGCTGCCACCTGGTGTTGGATCTGTGATACTACAGCTCTAATACAACCCCCCCACCCCCCACCCCGCTCCGAGCTTCTATCCATAACATTAGTAGAGTTCCTCCCACAGTGTGACCCTCCCTTGGTACCACCCCTCCCACAGTGTGACCCTCCCTCAGTACCACCTCTCCACAGTGTGACCCTCCCTCAGTACCACCCTCCCACAGTGTGACCCTCCCTCAGTACCACCTCTCCACAATGTGACCCTCCCTCAGTACCACCCTCCCACAGTGTGACCCTCCCTCGGTACCACCTCTCCCACAGTGTGACCCTCCCTCAGTATCACCCCTCCCACAGTGTGACTCTCCCTCAGTACCGCCCCTCCCACAGTGTGACCCTCCCTCAGTACCACCCTCCCACAGTGTGACCCTCCCTCAGTACCACCTCTCCACAATGTGACCCTCCCTCTGTACCACCCTCCCACAGTGTGACCCTCCCTCGGTACCACCTCTCCCACAGTGTGACCCTCCCTCAGTATCACCCCTCCCACAGTGTGACCCTCCCTCAGTACCACCCCTTCCACAGTGTGACCCTCCCTCAGTACCGCCCCTTCCACAGTGTGACCCTCCCTCAGTACCGCCCCTCCCACAGTGTGACTCTCCCTCAGTACCACCTCTCCCACAGTGTGACCCTCCCTCAGTACCACCCCTCCCACAGTGTGACCCTCCCTCGGTACCACTCCTCCCACAGTGTGACCCTCCCTCAGTACCACCTCTCCACAATGTGACCCTCCCTCAGTACCACCTCTCCACAGTGTGACCCCTCCCTCAGTACCACCCCTCCCCACAGTGTGACCCCTCCCTCAGTACCACCCCTCCCCACAGTGTGACCCTCCCTCGATACCACCCCTCCCACAGTGTGACCCTCCCTCAGTACCACCTCCCCACAGTGTGACCCCTCCCTCAGTATCACCCCTCCCACAGTGTGACCCTCCCTCAGTACCACCCCTTCCACAGTGTGACCCTCCCTCAGTACCACCTCTCCACAATGTGACCCTCCCTCAGTACCACCTCTCCACAGTGTGACCCCTCCCTCAGTACCACCCCTCCCCACAGTGTGACCCTCCCTCAGTACCACCCCTCCCACAGTGAGACCCTCCCTCAGTACCAACCCCTCCCTCTGTACCACCCGTCCCACAGTGTGACCCTCCCTCGGTACCACCTCTCCCACAGTGTGACCCTCCCTCAGTATCACCCCTCCCACAGTGTGACCCTCCCTCAGTACCACCCCTTCCACAGTGTGACCCTCCCTCAGTACTGCCCCTCCCACAGTGTGACTCTCCCTCAATACCACCCCTCCCACAGTGTGACCCTCCCTCAGTACCACCTCTCCCACAGTGTGACCCTCCCTCAGTATCACCCCTCCCACAGTGTGACCCTCCCTCAGTACCACCCCTTCCACAGTGTGACCCTCCCTCAGTACCACCCCTTCCACAGTGTGACCCTCCCTCAGTACCCGCCCCTCCCACAGTGTGACTCTCCCTCAGTACCACCCTCCCACAGTGTGACCCTCCCTCAGTACCACCCCCCCCACAGTGTGACCCTCCTTCAGAGAAGGAAAGGAACAGGTGATGTGATTTTTGGAGCTTGGTGGAAAGCAGGTCTGGGTATTTAGGCAACACACATCAAAGTTGCTGGTGAACGCAGCAGGCCAGGCAGCATCTCTAGGAAGAGGTACAGTCGATGTTTCAGGCCGAGATCCTTCGTTGTTGTTTGCTGGGTATTTAGGGTGAAGTTGGAGTTCATTAGAAGTTTGAGGAGATTTGAGATTTGGTATGTCACCAAATTCTGTCGCAAATATTTTGTTCACATCACTGTTTGGTGTGGAGGCTCCAATGCACAGGATCAGGAAAAGCTGCAGAAAGTTGTAAACTTAACCAGCTCCCCCTTGTGTTCCCGCCTCCCCAGCATGGAGGGTACCTTCAAAAGTCAATGCCTCAAAAAGGCGACATCCGTCATGAAGGACCCCCATCACCCAGGACGTGCCCCCTTCTCATCGCTGCCATCAGGAGCAGGTACAGGAGCCTGAAGACACACACTCAATGATTCAGGAACAGCTTCTTCCCCTCTGCCATCTGATTCCTAAATGGACACTGAGCCCATGAACACTACCTCACTATTTTCCTTCTCTTTTCGCACTACCTATATAATCTGATTTTTATATATATACTTACTGTAATTTATAGTTTTTATTATTATGCCTTACAGTGTGCTGCTGTCACAAAGCAACAAATTTCACGATGTATGCCAACGATGTCAAACCTGTTTCTGATTCTGATTCTAAAGGTGTGGGACATTGTCCAGCGTGCAGAGATTGTGAGCTGCCCTCGGGTTCAGGAAGAGTTGCTGTTAAAACTGACTGAACTTTCCAGAGGTGGAGTGTGGTTGCTGTGGTCTGCAGAGACTTCAGTAAAGACCATGACAAGGTTCCACGTCGGGAATTGGCCATACGTGTCGGAGGCCTTTTGGAATGTGGAGGTTGTGCTGGTAATTATTTGTCACAGGTACATCGAAACATCCAAACAGATGGTGAAATGTACCAGTTGATGAATCACTGAGGATGCTGAGGGCAGCCCACAGATGTCAGCACGATCTTGGCACTAACGTTGCATTGCCGCAAATTACTAACTCTAGCCGTGAAGTCGTTGGAGTGTGGGAGGAAACCAGAGCACTCGGAGGAACCCCAGCAGTCACGCTGAGGCTCCTTGCAGACAGTGGCAGGAACTGAGCCCAGATCGCGGTGCTGTGAATCGTTATGTGAGCTGCTACATTGCTGAGGGTGGTGGACGGTAGACAGGCCACTGTGACATCAGGGCTAGCTCAAGGCTTGGTGCTGGGTGGTATGGCTAGTTAGTTCATGGGTGACATGAAGGAGGGTGATGCTGAGAGTGAGGGTGGGGGACGTGATACGCTACAGGGGAATCATGATCAGATGGTAAAATTGTTAAAGGTGATTGGAGTAAAGTATGGGGGATGTCAGAAAGTGGTGGGTGTGTGGAACGTCCTGCCAGGGGTAGTGGGAGACAGCAGAACCATTAAGAAACTCTTAGGTCGGAACGTAGATGACAGAAAAATAGAGGCTATATGGGATTGTACTGATCATAGAGTTGATAGTTTCATGATTAATAACGGTATCAAAGGTTAGAGCGAGAAGGCAGGAGAATGGGGTTAATTGTAGGTTAATTAATCATTGTAAATTCTCCTGTGATTAACTTAGGGTGGTGTGTCTCGGTGGGACGGGGGGGGTCTGTTCCATTCTGGGTGGTGTGTCTCGGTGGGACGGGGGGAGGGGTCTGTTCCACCCTGGGTGGTGAGGCTCGGTGGGACGGGGGGGGGTTATTTCCACAGTGGGTGGTGTGTCTCGGTGGGGTGGGGGGGGTTATTTCCACAGTGGGTGGTGTGTCTCGGTGGGGTGGGGGGGGTTATTTCCACAGTGGGTGGTGTGTCTTGGTGGGGTGGGGGGGGTTATTTCCACTCTGGGTGGTGAGGATCAGTGGGACGGGGGGCCTGTTCTGCTCTGTGTCTCTAAATAATATAAATGCTAATAAATCAGCCATGATGGAATGGCAGGGCAAATCTGATGGACCGAATGGCCTGATCCTGCTTCTATGTCTTATGGCTTTATTGTCCATGGAGCTTAGAAAGGTAAAGGGCTGTGCAGTACGGAAATTCCCGGCAGCTGCTAGAGTAGGTTACGTGGTCAGCACAACATTGTGACCCGAAGGGCCTGTAATAATGATGATGATAATGATACATTTACTTTGAACTTTGAAGAGGTGATACTCCTTTCCAATGACAAAATGAAAATAATTTATATATAAAGGTTAAATCACTGGATTGGGCCGCTCAGAAATCTGATGGTGGAGGGGAAGAGCCTGTTCCTGAATCGCTGAGTGTGTGCCTTCAGACTCCTGTCCCTCCTCCCTGATGGTAGCAATGAGAAGAGGGCACGTCCTGGGTGATGGGTTCCTTAACGATGGAATTAACTCATGAACACAACATAGTTATTCCTTTTATATTTATGTTTTTATTTTTAATTTACAGTCGCTTTATGTCTATGCACTGTACTGCTGTCGTAACATCCCGATTTGACTTCTCAGTTTGATTTTGATTCTCATTCTAATTTTGATTTCCTTTCTGATTTTGATTTCAATTCCAATTCCCATTCCAATTCCAATTTCTTGTCCCATTCCCATTCCCAATCCAATTCATTTGAACCACCACATTATGTAGACCGACCCCTTTCAAGAGTGATTCACATACCCCACCCCTCGCCGCTCTGTGCTCGGGTGGCTGGTGTATCACTGGGAGTCAGTGTGTGTGTGTGTGTGTGTGTTTGTAAAGCTGGGTCAGTCCTGAATTATTGACAAAGTTCCATCTGATTATTGGTTCCGAGTGCAGAAGTGCGGAGCTGCTGAGTGCCGCTGGACTTTCCTCCCGTTAATATTCAATGGTCACTGCTTTGGTCCTCAGGTATTCATTCAAAGCCTCCCGCCCTGTGGATTGAGACAGCAAGATTCACTGTGGAGCAAACTGGCAGATTATAACCTTTTACCTGAACCCTCTTCCTTTGACAGATTATATTAGATTAGATGTATTTGTCACCTGTATATCGAAACAGACAGTAAAATGAGTTGTTTGCATTAACAACCAACACAACTGAAGGATGTGCTGGGGGCAGCCCGCAAGTGTTGCCCCGCACTCCAGCACCAACACAGCATGACCACGGTGTTCAGCAGAACAACACAGAGCCAATATACAACCAACAACGAACAGCAAAGCAAAAAAAAACGACAGCAAGACAATCCCCTTCCCTCTCACACACAGGGCAGGCCGTCGGCAGGATTCTCTCTGTGGACTGAAGGCGGGTGAGAGGTGACTTGATAGGGATGTACACAATGAAAGGGGCAGAGACAGAGTGGACAGCCAGAGACTTTTCCCGGGGTGGAAATGACTAAAGGCTGATTTATATTTGTGCATACTAGCCTACGCAAGTGGGCTACGCCGTTGTGAGCATTTATACTTGTGCGTCGCTCTGCAATTCACCGCCAAAACATTAGTTGGCGGTGGGGCTTCTTTGCCACTGTGTTGAAACTCAACACGAAGAAACTCAAACTTCGGACAATGGCGACTGAAACTGAAGGAGGGCAAATTTTCTGTGCTTGTCCGGCCACTGAGAGACATGGACAATGAAATGCATTTCAAATATTTTCGGATATCGGCAGGTAGATTTGACAATTTGGTTCATCGTCTCCAACCATTTATTTGGCATCAGTGTAAGCACAGTATACTCAGAGACTGGCAATCACCATTTGAGTTTTAGCTTCAGGTGGAGGTCAACAGGCTGTAGCAGCTAGCTACAAACTGGCGTCAAGCACAGGATCCTCCAGAATTTCGGAGGTCTGTAAAGCTTTATGGAAAGCATTGCAGCCAGAGTTCCTTCCCTGCCCTTCAGTCGCCCAATGGCAAGCTATTGCAGCGTAGGAGGAAATGCGATGCTCCCAAGCGGACCAATCACAGTTGCTGCGGTCTGCGTTGCTGCGACGCGTAGTTACATTTTTGGGGAGGTGCACATCAGGCAACGGCATAGGGTATAGCGTAGGGTACAGTGTAGGGTATGCGGGTACGCCATACCTACAGCGTCGATTTGACGCACGAGTATAAATTGGCCCTAACACCACGGGGCATAATTTTAAACTGCTTGAAGGAAAGTGTAGGGGGGTGTCAGAGAGTGGTGGGTGTGTGGAGTACCCTGTCGGGGGGGGGGGGCTGTTAGAGACAGAAACATTAACGACATTTAAGAGTCTCTTAAACAGGCACATGAAAAATGGAGGGTCATATGGGAGGGAAGGGTTGGGTTGATCCGAGAGTGGGTTGAAATGTTGGTGTGCAACATTGTGGGCCGAGGGCCTGTACTCTATTGTAATGTTATGTGTTACGACCACAAGACATAGGAGCAGAAATAGGCCATTCAGCCCATCGAGTCTGCCCCACCATTCAATCATGGCTGAATTTTTCCCCTCTTAACCCCATTTTCCTGCCTTCTCCCCGTAACCATTGATGTAATCAAGAACCTATCAACTCTACCTTAAATATACGCAGTGACTTTGGCCTCCACAGCTGACTATAGTA